>NC_134210.1:89710780-90053280 GCF_965140235.1 Caretta caretta | reverse complement strand
TACAAGTTAACAGTGCTCATTTCTAGTTTGTTGCACTTAGCTTTTGGATATTGATGGAAAAGCACAAATGTATCTGCTTGGTAAACAAAAGAAAACTGTTTCTTTATCTTAATATTAATGATGTTACAGTTCCAGGGCTCAATTGCAACCTGAGGTATTTGGGTGTGCACCACTGCATATGTGCCTTAAAATATCTGCTTCTGTTTGTGCAAACCTGCACATGGACAATATACAGATGTTACAAATACACAATGATGACTTGTATATTTGAAATTGGAATGGCGCTCTAGTATAAATCTCTAAAACAACATCCCTGGTTCTCAGAGGGAGTCAACTTATGGTTTTCCTCATTCGTTCATCCCCAATGTATTTTACTCAAGACCTGAAACAACTACATTTTTCCAAATTACCAAACAAAAGTAAAAGTTGAAATGTTTATTTAAGATAAAATTAAAGTCCTCCTCCCATCAAATATATATATATATATATATATATAGTCAACATATACATAAGAGCATTTTACCCCCATATACCACTTCCTTTTGCAAAATGTAGGATGGGTAAAGCAAACAATGATATTTGAAGAACATCCACACTGCCAGAAAATAATAAACATAAACTTTACCTAAAATTTCCTATTAAAAGGAAGGTTTGTTGTCTAAAAAACAAGGACTCACAAAGCCAAGAACAACAAGAAAAAATATCTTTCCCTTGATGCTTTATTTAAATCTACTTCTTGTGAGTGTAACTCCCATTTCTTTAAAACAAACAAACCCAACACACTAAGCAATACACAATGGGCCAAATGTATCCTTGGTCTTACATTTACGGTGTCATTAGTTACACCAAAGATAAATACAGCCTATTCTATCTAGGTTTCTTGATTAACATTAGACTTAGAATAAAAAATATCATAGACCACATTACATACAGGTGCAGGGAAAAACACTATTTTTCTATACTTCATGGTTCAGAAGCTATCCAGATAGGAAGCATCTATCTTAGTGCACTGTACGTTTTCAATATGGACAGTACATTTTTAATAATCTGACTGCTCTACTATCGGAGTATTACCTAAGTAATCTGTTTCCTCAACAAGGCAGAGACAATTTACTCATGTAGCCACTATGAACAATATTGGAAGTTGTGCATCTAAATCTTCCTAAACTTTGAGGGAGAGTAAGCTCCTTAATATAGTGCTGTCAGTTTGTGATTAAGGAGTTTTATTCTTTCTTCAGCTTTTCCAGATACAGTCACTAACAAACACACATGGGAGAAAGAGGAGGGGGAGAGAAAAACGTATGAGATATGACAGATGAATAAGGAAGATGAAGAAAATGCAATATGTACCATTGTAGATCTGCAGAGATAGGGTGGACATATGGTATTATAGTCCATTTAAAATAAAGGACTGCTAGGTAAAACTAAGCTGTTCAACTTCTGTTCTCCAAATTCAAAAAGATCAAGCTTATTGAGTAATTTATATTCCTATATTATCACCTTTAGAGGTGATATATTTTACAAGGTCAAGAAGACAAATTTTGCTGAATTTACAAGAAGAAACACCTAACAAGCAATAGTATTATAAGGTCTATCTCAAAATCAACATTTTATCAAACCAAAATTTTCTCAAATTCTGCCCACTAAAGGGCACAAGGAAGAGGACACTCTTATGGGCATAGACTAATCTGAATGAATAGTAATTTAAATGCATAACTCACAGTTGTGTTAACAGGAGTCATGCACATAAGCCCATGAGTGTCAAGTTGAGAACATACCCCAATAGATACTAAAATAAAAGCTGTTGCAGACAAGTTAAAGCTAGCATCCTAGTGGACGCAGCTCCAGCAGGTCACAGAGAGGTCAGCTTTGAAGGAGAAATCCAAATGAAATATAAACATGGCATTGTGGAAACCAGACAAATCTCCCATAGCTTCGTCCAGCCAGCACTAATCTAGGCATCAGCTGTGGAGCATAATCTAAACAAACGGATCAGTCGGTTCATACATCTGGAAGCTGTCATATTTTGGAGCCTCCTAACAGTTATGTATAACTGAAACATCCAGTTGCATATGCTAGCTTTTAAACCTGTTGAAGGGTCAAAAATTGTTACATGCATACACAGTGCAGTATTACTACATTCTGGGAAGCCACCACAGACATTGTTTGATAACAGGGACTGGATTCTCTCCTGCCATTGAAAAATCCATTGAAATGGATGAAGCAGAGGAGGGGGAATGAAAACCACACAAGGAGCTGTAGAGCTTTCCTTGAACACCCTCCTTTGCTGAAATGGACTTGGGGAGCCAGGGATTTTAGAGGCCTCTCTCCCTCTCCCAACCCTCTGGATGAGGAAGGGAAAACCTGTTTGCACAGAGACAGAAGCCATGTAACAGGTATGGCTTCTGCTCCTTTCACACCCTCCTGACTGGCACCACAACTCCAGCAGGAGCTGTACTTCCAATAGCTAGGTTTCCCCTGTGGCTGTTCAGCAGCAGTGGCAAAGGGGTCCCAAAGGAAAGCACACAGCTTTGAACTATGTTACTTTACACCTGGATTTCTGCATTGAAATCCTTGGGCTCTACAAGGAACAGTGCTGCAGAAAGTCCCCTCCCATCCTTTTCACCATCACCAGAACTCCACAGGGTACAGGAATTCACATGGAGCACAGGAGGATGGAGGGGATAAATAGTGCAGTGGAGGCCACACTCCTCCCCAAACTAACACACACATTCTAAGCGGAAATAGGGGAGACTCCCTCCCTGCCTAGATCCACTGGGGACAATCTGATGCCAGAGATCAGAGTGTGCAGTGTATGGAAATAACAATAATGAAGACATTTTCACTAACTTCAAACCAATAAAATGTCCTTATATTTTAAACAAACAAACCAAAACGGTACTAATGTTTCAGTGGATTTAGAACTCATGAAGGGTACAAATTGACTGCTCTGGAAACTGAGATCCTCTCGCATCCACAGAACAGTTACAACACAAGCAGTGGCAATATAGTCTGTATTTATCCGGTACACTTTTGTATAAATCTTGGGTGAAATCCTGCTGCAGTGAAGTCACTGGCTGCACTTGGGTGAAATCCTGGCTGCAGTGAGAATTTTGCCATTGACTGCAATGGGGCCAGGATTTCAGCCTTATCTTAGAAATGATCTAAGTAGTGGCCACGTGTGGTATTTTCAATACTCCCAGACTCAAAGATAAAAAAAGAAAAGGAGTACTTGTGGCACCTTAGACTAACACGGCTGCCACTCTGAAAGATAAAAAAGTAATCTAAAATTCCTCTTCCAGATTATTTTTTGACGTACAAGCTTCCCCACCCTGTCTCACAACTGTGCATCAATTCTGGCCTGAAATTACCATATCTAGAGGAAGAGTGTGGTTCAGTCTCCATGTTCATCTAACCCCTGCCTGCTCTGCTAACATGGGTTCAACTGTGTTGGTGGTGGTTTTAATGATGTGGGCACCTGACCCCCAAGAACTGGACTTAGATCACCAGTGATCTCTTATTTAACATATGAGCTTTGAGAAGAGGCTACAGACATATTTCCAATAAACAAAACCTTTTAACGCATTTTCACTTAACACTTTAATAAGTTTGTTCAAATAAAAACACAGAAGTTAGTCACCCCTCATTTTAGCACTTAAAATTAAACTGATATTTATGTATTAAAAATTGCTCTTGACCTTCAAACTAGAAACAAACTGAATCATTCTTCAATTTTGATTACAGTTAACTTTTAAAAGAATAAAATTCTGTTTCCATTAACGTTAACAGCCTAATAATTTTATATTGACTACATTCCCAATATTACTGTCCCTGGACTAGCACATGATACTTTTAACTACTACTTCTACTTTTGCTAGACATAACAGTAAACACCCATTTATCCAAACAAAATGGGAGACATGAAGTTTATCTGATAAACAACAGACTTCTCAGTGCACATTACACATCCTGCAATACACATCCCAGTGCAAGATAGTGGGAGTTTACAGGTAAGTAAGTGCCAATGCTGAATTACTTCCTTTCCTGCCATCTGATCCTTACCACTCTATTAGATTGGTACCACTCTCTGCTACCAAACCAGTTAAATTATTTCAAATATTTGTTAGAAGATCTTATTATAACCAATAGCTAGTTATTTATCAAACAAAGTGAACTACTAAAAGAGTCTTTTGTGCTCCCTTATAGCTAAATCTTCCTTCTTCCTTCTGTTGGGTAGAAGGGTTCAAATGGTCATAAATTGTGACTGGAGAAGATTCCTTAGGTCAGAGCATGGCACTGGGGTTCAGCAATAGAGCAAGTTCTGCTCTGCCACTCATCAACCTTTTGCCAATGCAGTATTGCAAAAGTAGACACAGCTAAGACCATGAAAGGAGGTCCCAACACTATTCAAGTCCACACGGGAAGAGGCTCTGGTACTGTGGAGAAACTTAAAGCAAAAACATACAAGTTGCAACAGTTCTGACTGGGCCAATTCATGCTGTCTTTATTCAAGCAAAACACATTGATTTGGCCCACTGAGAGGAATGTGTACTTTAGCAGCAGCAGACCCATGAAGGTCTATCACATTATCACCTTTCTTTGTCCCTCCAGAAGGGGTCATTCAAAGTTAACTGTCCTATGCAGCATTTAAGGAAGCACAGCCATTTAAGGAAACTAGTCTGCTTCACTCACTTTGCTTTCTCCTCTTTACCCCACTCCTGAGCTGCATAGGTAGATTGCCTTCTACTTTACAGTATCAAAGGGTGAGGTGACCTCATTATAGAATTTACGGATAACTTATCTCGATTAATACATTTTGTTTAACACTATGGGCAGCTGGGACCTTACCATATAAACTACATCTATCCAGATGCACTGAACATTTCTTCAGTTGTGGTTAGCATGTGTTTTATTTGTTCCAGGTACTGAAGATGAGCTTTCCACATGGCTGCTGATACATCCCTCCCCCTTGCTTTCAACCTGCCTGGGGAAAAAGAGTTCTGCCTATCTTACACAGTTGGTCCTCAAAGGGCTGTTGCTGCAAATAACCACTTTCCACATGAAAGAAGAGGATCAACTGCAGCACCTCCTTTCCTGGATGGCAGGATCTCTGGCATGGAGTCTCTACACTGAATATTGATGCCTTTTTCTTAATCTCCTGATTGGAGGATAAGAAAAAGGGGGCAAGTGACAAGAAAAAGGAAGAAAGGTGAGAATGCAGTGCAAGGATGGTAGAATGAGGTGGCAGGGAGAAGGGGACAAGCCTCTTTCCCCTTGTGATCTGCAACAACCCTCACCAGTAGCCATATTACAAGAGTCATGTGTCAGACCCTTTATTTGGGGATGAACCCACATATTTGCTATCTATACCACTGCTATCTATCTCTTCACTGATTTAGGTTCTTACAGGGGGTGCCCAATCATAGTGGTATCTGGGCACCTTATTGTTTTTGAGCACATGGTGCATAGTCAATAGAGGTATTTCACAATAACATGCAGTTGGATCTATGACCCTATCTATAGCCAACAAGATTCACCCACAGAGAAAATGAATGCAAAACCCTTTCTGCACTTGTGGGTGTTGTGTGCTGTGTAAGGGGAAAGCTGAACAATCATTACATTTCCAGCATGCATGGCCACAGACAGCAGTCCATGATCAGACAGATCCACCTGCAAATAGAACTGTGTCCTTAAGATGCCATGGCTTTTGTTTGCCAAACAGGCTACAATTGAGCTTTCTGTGGCCTACAAAATAATAATTCATAATAATAAATCTGAGGTTGTGAATCTTTCTGATGAGGGAAACAAGGGAAAGTCCCAGTCACTGCTCAGTCATCGAAGAACCTGAAATGTTGGAGTGTTGGAGACAGGGAGTTTGGGGATCAAATTGAGGGTAGTGTCACTGTGGGACATACAGGAACAATTAAAATATTCTGGACAGCAGTAGCAAGGGGGATGGATTAAAAAGATGTTCCTCTAAGACACTGTTGCTGCCAAGAAGTGATTCAAGGGAAAGCCACTTGGTACCAGTATGCACACCAAAGGCCAAGTGTGTTGGCACAAACTGTGAAGTAGGGAATCTAGTAAGAGAAAATTGCAAGAATGAAGAGCTTTAAGAGCTGTTTCTTTTTCTCTCTTTTTCTTTTGAGAACTTGCCCACCAGTTGGGTTTTTGCAGCACTCATATAAATACTTCAGCTATAATAGCTTTAAATATACACTTCTCGTCATTTATTTTGGACTCTGGATGATCTTAGAACTCAGTCAAACTTCATTCTCACTATTTATAATTAATTTTGAGTTAGGATTTTTTAGGTTCACAGTTCACTCCTACCAAGCTTCAGTGGTGTAGGACCTTCCATGTTCCTGGTATTCATTACATACAACAAGTTGGTCTCCAATGTAAATACTGACAATTCCTTGAGAGGTGATAATTTTAAACATTTGAACAAAATAAAACATTTTATTGCAACTGCAATGGAAACGTATTTTATATAATTGGCTGTGTTCAACCAATATTACCCTGCATATTCAAATGATCTTATTAAACAAAGTGTAAAAAGCAGAATAAAATATCTAGTCTAATAAACAGATCATTTTACAACTTGTTGCAAGGAGTTTCCTTAAGACCAGAAAATTGTGCCTTCTTCTGTTTTAGTACATACCTAGCACACTGCGGTCTATAAATAATAGTATAGTAGGCTAGGAATTAGGACTGTGCACACACATACGCACACAGAGTGAAATTGGTATTTTAGCATCACTTTCCAGCACTTATGCACAGAAGGAACATCATACTCTCTCTATGCTTCTCCCCACTCCAGCTTCTCACTCTGCACTCTCTTCTGTTTATACTTTTAACCACAGAAATATGCAACTGCTATTCATTTGGTTTATTTGTATAGCACCCATGTTCGTGACCAGAACATTTATACAGTCTCTATTGAGAAAACACACAATTTAGTCAAACTTTTCTATTCAGGGCCTTACAATGGCAGTCTGGGAGGACTGGGAGTTAATTTAATTTAAATTAAGAATATGCTCTTTCATCTTAATTAACTACCCTTTTCTGTAATCTAAGAATGCAGAGGTTTCCAAATTCAGAGTTTTAATAATATTTCACTGATATGAAAACTAAACTCAATAAAAGTGAAATTAGGTCAACTCTGTACAGCCACCTGTATTATGAATTAATATAGGCTCTACAAATTCTGAGGGCTATTAAGTGAGTTTTTGCATTTGGAAAATATTTTTTCCATGAAGCACCAATGACATGAAAAGAGGTCAAAGCAGAGACTAAATCAAATGGCTATTTTGTAAATCATATTTTTTCTAGAAAACCATGTTTCCATTTTTGGTCACACAGGAACTGCCAGTGCAGTAATCAGGGAGTTTCTTGGTATTAAACTGACAGGAAAAACAGGTGGCAGGAGATGGAACCACAGTTCCTGATAGCTGGCTATTAGTTATACCATAGTTAAGATACTAAATCACTGCATAATAGTGCAAACCAACTTTATCAATTAAGTTTCCATCAGGAGGCAGAAGCGAAGGAGTGAAGAGAAGATTTTGAAACATTTCATTTAAAATGCCACAAGAGAATCTTGCAAAGAGTTAAGATACAAAACAATGTTAAAAAATTATTCAAACCCTATTCATGGAAGTAGTAATTAGGGTAAACAGCTCTCCTAATGGACTACATTCATATCACAGCTTCTGAATGCACATCTCTAACTTTGGACACAATCCTGCTGTGTTCCTACTCAGCATGTCTGAATAGGGATTGCAGGATGGTCCCTCTATACTTAGAACAATTCTACTACTGTACAAAGACTATTCAGTTATCAACAAGTTCTTATCTTAAAAACAAAAAAGCTCACAAAATGCTGAATGGGTTTGCAACTGGAATAGAATGGGAATGGGTCAATGGGAATAGAATTGCCATGCTCTCCATCCATAAAGCAAGACAGACTACTCCCATGGTCTGTTGATCCCTTTCCTTTCACTCAGTACTGCTTTCTCAACACACACAGGGCCATTCAGTAGTGGTTACTTATGCAGTGCTCCATATTAATTTTTATGAGCCAGATACTGCTATAAGATGCTTTAACTTAAATCCAGAGTAACTATTGTGGTCAGCGAGTTAGTGGGGATATACACCAACATAATCGAGGGCAGAATTTGAACCTAATCTAATACTGTTTTATCAAAAAGAAAAAAATACGGGCTTTATTTTCTCCTCCCTGACAATGGTGTAAATCCAGACATCCCTTGACATCAGTGGAGTGACATGGTGGTAAAACCCACTAAACCTGAGAGAAGACTCAGGCCCCAAGGGGCTGCAGTGGGGGCTTTGGGTGTACAAGGACTGCAGGATGGGGCCCCCTTTATAGCCTACTTTTTTTTTTTAAATGCACTAAACCGTGCAAAATGGCTTAACCTTTAGCAAGTTCATCTAGGTAGCATTTCTACCCTGCTGATTAAACATGCTAGTGCAATGCAGATTAACCACCGCTGCAAAAACTCCGCTTGACTGAATTTGCTAGTCTCCTGCTTAAAAAAAACCCCAACAACCTGGTTTTAATCTAAACGAATTACCCCTCTCCCCAGCAGAGCTGGGCCCCCACCCGCTCGGGGACATTAATCTGCTTTGCAAACAATCCAACATGCGTTCCAGTCTGGGCTTCACTTTTTTTTTTTTTTTAAACCTTGAGACAAATGTTTTTTCCCCGCAGTTGAAAGCAGTCCAAAAAAACAGGACCACACACACACAGCCCCGCCGCGCTGCGCTGCTCTCGTCCCTCTGCTGCTGGGGAGGGCGCGCACACTCCCAAAATGGCGGAGGGGAGGGCTGCTCTCCGGACAGACTTTCCTTTCATGCTATTACAGCTGGGCGGGGGGGGGACGGGACCCACCACCACCACAAAACAAACAAACCCCAAACAACACCCCCACCAGCACTGATTCTCCCCTCCCTGAAGACACACACACACACACACACGGAGGTGGTACATCCCACAGTCTGTCCCTCCACCCAACACACACACTCCTTCCCAAAACCACCTAGCAAAACACGATCCACCAGACCAGATTACAGCACACTCTTTGTAGGTTCCACCTGGCTTCCACCCAAACTACTAAGCAACCCACAATTCCCCTCGCTGTGAGGAAGGTGGGGAGGGGGGTTAGGTGCATACTGGTATAGATCTGCATCAGTCAGTCCCTGGAAATGAAAGAAGTGGGGTGGGATAGAGGACAGAAGGGGTAAAAGGAAGAAAGTCACAAGAAGAGAGATCAGGTCTTACCTTCTACCCAGAGCTCCTCCACGTTGGTTTCGAGATTAGCTGCCCTTAATCCTACAGCGAAAGCCCCAAATATCAGGAGGCCAACAACCAAAAACTTTCCGCAGTTTTTTTGAATGTAACAGCCCAGTTTAAATAACAGTCTCTGAAACTTCGCTCTTAGCCACAACGGTGCTTTTCTTCCAGTAGCCTTCCCCTGCAAGGCAAGAAAAGGTTATCAGTTAAACGCCTGGAAATAACCACACACACACCCCCCAAAGCACATACCTTTGGTGGGCTGGAGGGCAACCAGAAGCAAAGCAATTATTAATGCATAAAGGTAAATAGCCTCACAGTGTCCAATTGACTGCGAACAATAATACGACAGACTGTGCCATTAGAAAGACATCTCTGCTAAAGGTTTTATTCCATGACCCTGTTGAGCATCTCATGTGCACTGCAATCAGCTGTATGGACTAAGATGTCTATTTGCTGCTAATTCTCCTATTCATAAATCAATGCAGAGTTTTGGGATCACATCACTGTTTGAGATCCGTAAAATGACGCAGACAGTGCATGCTCCCTGGTTTGAGTAACTGATCGCAGCTTTCCTGTAATGAAGTCACCACTATCAATTCAATTTGCAAAAATTCATTCATGCTAGCAAGATTTACAACACTAGGGGAGAAATAATCAATGCAGATGAATCGCACAGGCATGCCAAGAAAAAAAATCCCTTTCCTGTTCTTGTTACATCTCTACAGGGCTGAATGGGGGTTGTTGGTGGGGGAACGCTACTGTGTAACAATTTGTTGCCGTGTCCCTGATCCCAGCTCTCGGCACCAACTCTGTAGTAAATGCATGTTCCACGTGGTTAGCAATGCTGTAAGATCATAAGCTTAATAGTAATTCATTTCCATAGAGTTTGGAGACGCTGTGTGATCTGAATTAGGAAGTAGAGCAGCCATCTGTAAGCTACGACAATATTTGTGAACGGAAGAGGGCAGCCACATGGATTTTTTCCCCCTTTCCCTTTACTGCAAAGCCTACAAATCTGCTCCCTGGAATGAAACGATCTCTGAAGAAAGGCAATGGCTCGATGTTGTTTACTTTGAACATTTTTTTCCCTTGCAAAAGTAACAAGCGGGATTTGTGCGTGCGTGTGTGTGCGTGCGCCAGAGTCAAGTTTCCATGAAATTCCTGCACTTGGAGCATTTTAATATTAACAATAAAAGCAACGATCCAGGGGGACTCAATCTGACTTGCACGGCAGATTTAAGGTGGCAATTTGTTTACAACTTTCATTTTTCCTCCAGCCGCTGGGGGTAAACATTACAAACTTTCTCTACTACAGGATTTCGCTCTTAAGGAAGCCGCCACTCCACACTTATTGGAAAACGTAACAAAGCAAAACTTCGGCCAAAAAGAAGGGAACCATTGAAACTTTTCCCCCTGTTACAGCCTGGTGTTATAGAAGTTGAACGGCACTACAGAGGGATGGAGAGAAGCAAAGCAAAGAAAGAGGTAAGAAGAGACTAGGGAGAGAGAGGAGAGTGACCCACAAGGCAAAACACCGTGAAACTGTCCCGGGTAAGTTTAATGAGAGGAATCAAAAGCACAAACACACACCAGGGAAAATGTGTACAAGAAGGGAGGGAAGGAGGGCATGGGACTCACAGGCGTTGTTTCCCCTTTCTCCCAGCGTCTTATTGGTGGCTGTTTCATTTTCATCTCCCCTTTCCACCCCGAAGAAACTACCCTCGCCTCCCACAAAAATCTGGAAAGAGATTAATGCACCTTTGAAATCTGCTCCAAGGCAAAAGCTGCATCGCAGTAGCTTGGCCGCTGCAGATACTCCAGATCCGGCGCCGCGGCGCGTCTGTTCCCTCCGGTCCTTCTCCGCCTTCTGCTGCAGCTTCTCCCCGGCCGGTCGGGGTCTCTGCAGCAGCCACCGCCACCAGCACCGCTGCTGCTCTCCGGCTCCGAAACGTTAACAGCCGAGGCCATGTTGCCGCCGCCGGGACGGGGCTGCTGCCTCTGCTGCTGCTGTTGTTGTGGCGACCCACGGGCTGGGTCCTCTGTGATTCCCCGCAGCGCGCTGCGGCTTTGGGGCGATCCAGGGGGACGGGAGAGTTGCTGGGCTGCTGGCGCTTCTTTCCGCAGGCTGCTGCTGACAGACCACCTCTTCATACCGCGTTTGCTGCTGCTCCTCTTGCTGCTCCGGGCGAGTCAGACCCTGCGCCTTCCATTGCAACATTTCGCGATGATCCGGAGCTTTCTGGCGCTACCGCTTCCCACATCCAGTGCGTCTGCGAGCGGAGTGAGTGATTTGCCTTCCCCCCTTCGTTCCTCCGGCTTTAACTTTCTACTGCTCCTTTTGCAGCTTAAAGAAACCAGCTTCCCCCCCTTCCCCCTCTTGTCTTCCTCTGTGAAAGCAAAGCAAAGGAGCGCTGGAGCTTTTCTTGCTCTCAGTGGTTCTGCTGCTCTGTCTCGACGCGCTGTACCATTCTGTCTCAGCGCAGAGCTGTCTCTGACTCCCGGGGCTTTTCGGACTCCAGTCTCTCTCTCTCTCTGTATGTGTGTGTGTCTCTCTCTCTCCCTCTGTGCGTGTGCAGCGGCAAGCAGCAGTTCCTTGATTCAATAGATGAGATGAAGAAGAAAAAAAGAACTCTCTCCATTTGGATAAAGAGGAGGAGGAGTGAAACGGGGGGGGGGAGAAAGAGAGAGAGGAGAGAGAAAAAGACTTGAAATCCCGCCCCTGGGGCTGTCAGATGGCTTGGGTTTCTGGGATGCGATTGGCTCAAGCAGGGCAGAAATTACTCAGCAAACATGACTATTATTAGCTGCTTAGCAACAGCTCACCAAAGTAGAGAGACCACCCAGGCAGGCAACCCTTGTGTGTGCATCTCCAGCTTCAGGGGGAGCCTTAAAGAGATCCAGCCTTCTTTGCATGCAATACTTCCATTAAGGAATGCCTTCCCCCTTTCTTCTTCCTTTTCTTTTCAAGAAAGCTTTTATTTTTTACGAGACGCTTTTAGACAAACACACACAGAGAATTTCCTTGCGATCAACATTCAAAAATATATTTTGCTTTAAAAAAAAGTACTGCACAATTTCTGAAGTCCTTAAAAGAAAATCCTTTTAGAGGCACCTTGGCCTCAAGCTGCAACAAATACTGGGAGGTCCAAGTTGAATTCCCAGGCTTGCACAAATAATGACAGGGTGGTGGATACTGCGGTAGAAAGTGCCAGATTTCTCTCTTTTCTTTCTTAACTAAAGAGAGGACTTAGTTCCCTCCTAGAAATCAACCACTTACAATAAGAAAAACACAACGAAAACTTAATACTTAAATAAGGGATTTTAAACCTTGCAGTAGCTAGCTTGCTTCAACTTAGTGTTCACTCTTCCACTGAAATCTTAGGATAGTCAATTTAATACATTTTAAATGTAAAATTAATAAGATATACAACCTGGCAACTGCTAAATACTTTTTTTACACTAAATGAATCGCTAGATTGTTTAATTTTTTGGCACCCGCTTCCCACGTTTCTGTTTATTTAAAATCAGCCATTCATTGATTTGAAATGTTATCTACGTTATAGGTACGATGCCAGCTCTACTGAATATACAGGCTTCGATGTTGAATTCATCGAAAACAATTGTGTTGTCTTTTAATTGTTTATATTAATAAACCTCGATGTTTTAGCTAATGTCAGAGATTGGTTTCCATGTACTGACAAGACAAAATTATAGCATAGTCGTAGTATTGACTTATTTTCATGATGCATTTAAAGGATGAACTCCTCTTGAATTGCGCAGATTCAGGGGTTGGTCTTTTCACTCTTTACTCACGCAGACTTCCCAATCCCACTGAAGTTAGTGGGAGCTCTGCCTGTGTAAGGAGGACAAGATCGAGTCTTAAAGCACTTTCCCCTTGCAAGGCTACATTTAATTGTAGTTGGAGCAACAACAAGCTGCTTTTGGTGGCTTCAAGTACGAAAGTAGCGGGAGTTGGTTGACTGTGAAATGGGGAGTGTTGCTTTAAGGTGCATACGGTGTGTGTTCATTGAAAAAAAACAACCCTACTTTGAAAGAAAGGGGGAGGGGCGGGTAGGCGGGGCCCGAACTTTCACGTGACAGGCGGGCCCCGGGCGCGCGGGGCTGGGCTTTCCCTCCCATTACGGTGAGTATGGGGAGCTGCTGCTGTGTGCAGCCACAGTCCAAAGAGGCTGGCAGGGAATGCGAAAAGCAGGTACGAGGCTATGCTGTGACGGAGCCAGTCAGGTCCGGGGGGGGGGGATCAGTTCTTTAAGGCTGGGGAGGGGAATCAGTGCTCAGCCCCTAGTTCTGAGCTGCTGCACAGAGAAATGCCAGGCAAGCCATAGTACATTCCTAAAGGAGGTCTCCCCCTTTACGTTATCCAATACCATGCCGGGCTGACTACTACTGGCCAATAGCGAGGGGAAAGGAGACCTTTCCATTCAACTCTGCACAACATCTTGGGGATAGTCACGGGCTGCCGGCAGAGACAGACCCCCTTGAGTTATGCGCACAGCTCGCACACCAGAGACAAGGGGGTTCTTCTACGCAGTAGAGGTGGCTCTTCAGCTGAGGGTTTCCGCTCTTGGGGATCTGGCCTGCTACACAGATGTTAACAAATGTGTGACAAGCGGGGCGCCCAAGCCCGCCTGCAAAATGCATGGTTAAGTTTTGCAAAGAGATGTCCGGCAAGCACATGCCTGGTAGCTCTTGCTTGGGGACAGTATTTTAGACTGAGTACGAGCCTGGGGGAGATCTAACTGGAAAACGCGCTAAATGTAACTGCCTGCGAGATATAAATAAAGGAAAAGGGGGAGGGGGGGAAACATGTTTGGTGGAAAAATACAAACAAGTGAACAAAGCAAAAGCAGTTGAGCTAAATAAAGTGGCAACAGAACTGGCTAGACACCTACTCAATTATAAAACCGAAAGCATGCGCAGTCTAAGGAAAATCTCTTATTCTAGTGAATGTAGCTATTGTGATAAAAATTAAGTAATAGCATTTAGTTGACAGGGGATTCCAAGGTCCTAACAGTCATTTGGTGATGTCACCAACATTTTGTTCAGACTTTTACTAATCTATTGTTGGTCTAAGGTCTGGAGGTGCGGAGAACTTTTGAAAATCCGACCATGACTTATTACAGACTAGATTGTACATCGCCCAACTTCACAGGGGGCAGGGGTACATAAACTAGAAACAACCCATTTCAGTTGGAAACGGATTTATCCATTGTATAGTTGATTCGTCTACTGCTCAGCAGTTACAGATTGAGAAAGTTAACTGTCCCCGTCTAATTAGAAATCAATACATTGAGGTATCAGTATAATGTTGCTACCATTCAGCCTGTGAAGTTTTGATGCGGGGGGGGGGGGAAGTCCTGCAGACAAGCATTTTAGTTTCGTTTCACTTTAAAGAATAACATTCAGCTGGTTTAGATACATCAGAACCCTCAGATTTTCTCCTGTTGCCTCCTATTTGATAGGCTAACTTTTCAGGATTTCACACAATCGCCCCATGCTCATAAATTCTTGCTACTGGTTCCAAAACTCAATGTGGAGACCCAAATTTAACTAGCACTATCTTAATCTCCTCTCTCTCCCTGTGGTCTGTTTTTTCATACACAAGAGATGAATTACTGCAGGGATCTAATTGGCCTTGTTTCTGTAATGTTTTTTAAAAAAGGAAGAAGTGTCAGTGTAAAAGTCTGTCTCAACTTGGGTGGTCAGAGCAGTGGCTGCCCCCAATTTGCCTCATTGCTGATGCATGCGATAATGTTGTTCCTAATCAATCTGCCCTTATTTACATTTGTAAGCATTGTTGGCTTTAATATGCATGCCCTGTGCATGTAACTGGCTCGACACCAGTTTTTTTAACTTCCACAAATCACAAGGATCCCACAGATTTCATATAGAGCTGGCTTTATGGATGAAGGAAAGTCTGCTAAGATGTGTGCTGGGGAGGCACATCTAGCCTGAAATCCTTTACACCTTGCCTTCCCATATGCATGTTCACTCCAGACTTGTATGGAAGAACCTCAGGACTTTGGACATATATGAATAACCTCCAGCTGGCCCTTCCTTTCTTAACAACGCTCTAAATTTTATATAATCTTCCATTCAAAGAGTTGAATTTTCAATATGAGCCCTAAAATGTAGGAGCTTTACAATTTCCAAATAAATTATGTATCAGATCGAATAAATGTTAGTAATTAAATCGATTTTTTAAAAAGTTTTTCCAGCTTTTCAACCTCTTGTGGGCCACATCATAAAGAACATTGCATTCACTGTAGCATCCGGTTACATTAACATAGACACGACACAAATAAAACACCTGCACTACAGATTGTTTGTTTGGATGTTATGAGACAGCGGAGCATTAGACTGCAGCAGAATAAACCCGACCTGTAATAAACTAAATTGCCTTTCGTTTTGTAGATTTTATTGGGTTTTGCCTCTCAGACACATAATCATGCTAGAGTATAGGTCTGTTTCTGGTCTGAAATCTCATATATTAGTGATAGGCTTTCTCTTGCAACGACTAAGGCCACGAAGGTAACATTTCACACCACCGAACACATATTTTAATTCATTTGATAAGCTTCCCTCCCCCTCCCCCCTTTAAATAAACTCTTCGTTTTCACAACTTCCAGTTGAACGTCTTCCCATTTGTTCTTACAGGCGAGTGGTTGAAACAGATGCAGTGTAAAGACATTATGTAGGGAGACATTCTAAAAAGTGCCAGGGCTTGGGAAAGGACCAAGCAGCATGAATCAAACGCTGCTCTCTCCCACCCCCACCCTCATCCCCTCCTCAGGACTGTAAGAAAGGGAACTGCTCGAGCCAACTTGTCAAAACAATGCGGCTAATTACCCCTGATCTCCTTTAATGGAAAGCTGCTCCGCACGCCACAAAGGAGCAAATCTACAGCATAAACCCAGGAGCGCAGGCATTTCATCCGCAGAGAGCTGCGGAGAAATGTGCCACCAGAATCCCACAGACCTCTACATTCATCAAGATGCATGAGCAAGTACAGCAGGGTGGGCGGCCCAAGCCCTTCGGGAGCTGGGAACCACACCAGCGGCAGTGGTAGCAACAGTCCCCTGGCTCTAAAGCCTGGAGGAGATCCCAGCTGTAGCAAACCTTGTCATCCTCTGCTAAAGGCTTTTTAGGTTTATAAACCAGCGTCGTTTTCAGAACGGATTCATTTTCTGGCAAAGCGTCCTGCCACTTGCGTTACTTGAATGTGCACAGAGGGGGGAAAGTAACACCGAACAGTTTGTAGCCATTCTGGACAGCATCAGGGCTCTGTAACTATATATCTCAAGCCCTGCATTTGGCAGAAGGCAGGCCATTCATTTTCATGATCTCTGCCATCGGGTCTTGCGGGAAAAAAGCTGAGCTACACGATCCCTTTGACCCACTGCTGGAGCAACAAATTTATTAGAGATATAGGCGTGAGAAATGAAAAGGAAGTAAAACAATTCAGGCTCATTGTGTGTCTTTCTTTCATACTGCTAATCCGGTTTACACATCACGCCTACATGTCTCAATAGGGCTTTATACACTGTGGCAAAGGCAGAAGAAAATAAAAGGTGTGTGTGTGTGAGAGAGAGAGAGGAAGAGAGAGAGAGAGAGAAAAATAAAGATAAAACAGGGAAACCAAGACATTTTAATTCAGAGTGGGCTGCCTTGTCAGTTTTCCATCTACCGGCTCTTGAAAGCAAATAGATTTTTAAAGGATCCTCCCCCTAAATGCTGATTCCTGTTCAAATATATTGTCAGATATATAATCTAGCTACACAATGACTCTAATAACCCTAACAAGAAATTAGATACACCTATCAGCCTGGCGTTGAAATGAAGTGAAAGACCCCCGATCTAGAACTGGTAAATGCTACTAGGCTAGAGGGTGGTAGATACCCACCTTAGCGCCAAACTTTATTTGTAATTATTCTGCAACACCAGACATTTTGCAGTCCATTTTCCAGAAATGGGGCCACGTTCTGCAGTGCATACTCAGGCAAAATCTATTTAGAACATAGGTATATTATGGAATACACCATGTTATGTAAAATCTGCATATGTTGTGTGCAGTAGGTTACTGGGGCAAAATATAAATAGTCCATTTTAATGCTATCCTGGGTTACTATCACTATCTTTTATGATGTCCGTTCCAAACTGGCACACATAGCCACAAGGAGAATGTGTTGTACTGGCATCAGAGATTGGCTCCACGGCTCCAATATGCATATTTCCTTGGAGCTAAAGCTATCTTGTCATAGCCTTGTTGTCGCCTTTGAGTGATATATTCTATATATACAAGACACAGAACTGGTCCCAACACTCTAGTCATAGGGTCAATGAATCCCTATTAGATAGTCCTATTTTTCAGCAATTTATAAATGGGCTATGACAATTTATTCTGAGCTGTAAGTCTAAAATACAAAATCTCATGGCTATAAGTATTTTAAAAGAATCTACTTTGCCTTCATTAAGTAAAAGAAATGCAAAGAAACAGGGTCTTCTTTTGGTCATAGTTATGTTACCAACAAATATTGGCTTCGCAGTTTACAATGCATGTTTGCATTCTGTGTTGTAGGCTGTTTCAGTAACACAAAATAGGACAATATGCAAGAGGCTGAGATTCAGAACGGACAGACTACGGCTCTACATGAGTGACTTTCCGATAGTGTTCTTACTAACCATCTTTACTTCAAAGGAGCAGCAAGGTTAATGCACAAAAAATGGCTAACTGAATTCCACAGATTAGATTTGACATCACAACCGCTCGAAAGGTTTGATGTGTGCTCCGAAATGTATCAAAGAGTAAAAAACCTGGAATGAGTCCACTAATAAGATATCTGACTTAAACTCCCCCAACACCTGCAAAAGAAATTCAGCGTCCTTAACTTCGCCCTTTCTGCAGTCCTCGTCCAGTCAAGACTCCCATTGGCTTTCCCCTGAGCAAAGAGTACAGGATATGGTCATATATGAGTTGCACTCACTAAGCACAACAGAGGGTGAGAGCTTCACGAGCTAGGATTTCCTTGTTCTCTCGTATGTTTTAAACTAGAGCTTTAATATCTGATCCTATGACAAGACTGCAGAGACATATTAGTGTATAGGAAAGCTCTTTTATTCGAACGTGGTGCCCAACAATTACCATAGTCTCAGCAGGAAAATAATCTCTCTCTCTCTCTCCCTCTCCCCCTCGCCTGGATTCAGTATCCTAGAGGGGACTGATAAACGGAAGCCAGGGTGGCGACCCTTCCAAGCGTGAAAATCGGATCCGAGAGACCCCCCTCCCCGTGAAATATCACTGATCAATTCCATCACCACCACCTGGCCCAGGGAAAGTAACGATTTGAGGGACCCTCCTATCTCGAGCATTATAACAGCTAGTCACATAAAGACTCCCCTGCCACGGAGCTGCCTTCCTCCTTTTACAGAAGCCAGGTTGCTCCCTCGATCCCCTTCCTCTTTCAGCTTCCCCTTCTAAGCTGACCCATCACAGTCAGACTGGTGCCATCTGCCATGATCTGACGCCCGAGAAGCAGGCACTTTCTTTCTAATGTTTTTTACTGGAAAGATCAGCTTTTGCTTACCATCTTCCCCCTTCTCACGTGGAGCACCTCGCTGGGAGTTGGTGATCTGACGAGTTTTTTAAATTTCATTCAGAGCAGAGGCAGACTTTGAGGTTACATCAGTTTTTTCCTTCTTTCTTTCCTTTCCTTGCCCCCCCCCTCTTTTTTTTTTTTTTTTTTTTACAAAAGGAACTGAAAGTGTAAAAAAATAATCCTTCTAGGTTGCAGGCATTCTGCAGAGTGCTGGAAAGGCTCACAATTACATGCCTGTTTCTATTAAGCAGCTCCATCGTCCTCCATGTGGGTGGTCTGGCTCTCAATAGGCAGGACCTGTCAGGGTCACGTGATGAATCCGAAAACTTTACCCCTTTACAATAAACTCAAGGAAAGCAAAGTAAACTAAAGTAACGTGCTATCAGCAGAGCCCTCCTGGGTAAACAGGCAGCTCCCTGCTCCAGACCAGTTTTGCTCTCTGAGGCAAACTCGGAGACGGTCACTTCCCATGCCTGAAATGAACAAAGGACACAGGATCCTCTCTCTGTGTGTTCCTTTTAGACCAGTTCAGATCTTACAGATCATAGAGATCTTATTTAATCCTGTAACTAGCCTGAGTTAGTTTCCTCCTCATCCTCAGGGTTTTCAGTTGAGAAGGAGCTAAGATGTGAGAGGTGCCAGGTGTTGGAATGCAGTCCCCCTTGTTAAAATAAATACATGGTTTAATGTATATCAAGAGAAAAGGGAATGAGAGTTTTCCTCTGCTTAAATGTTTACCATTCCGCACTGTGCTGGGTTTAAAAATGTTTGGTCATGCAAGATTTATGCCAATCCTTGACATTTTTGCTAGGGGTCATTAGGAAGTTATGTCTCCAAGGTGGTGAAACAGCACAAAGTCAGATGGTTAACCCACGAGAAACATGTCTGATTATTACTTTTATCAGATCAGAACACACCCAATGATATTTTAAAAAAGTAAATTGTCTTGTCTATTTCCCTATATAAGCCCTGTAGATATTTACTGAGGATTTATAATGTTAAGATCTTGTGGTAGCTGTGTAATATTCAAAATATCGAAGTTGTTTTAAGAATCTCTCCAGTGTTACAGAGTGTTGCAGAGAATGAATGTAGAAGATCCCTCATTGAAGATATTTGGCGTTTGGTTATGACAGATGTAAGATCTGTTTATTTTGACCAGCCACCACATTATACATTTAATTTGCTCACTAGAGCAGCGTACTAATTATAAAATATGTACACAGGGTATCTGAAGTGTTAAACATGGACACCCCGACATAAGAAACCTTCCTGGCCAACTGTCAAGATTCCTTATATATATATATATATATATATGTTAAATTTAGAAAATATGTTTAATACTTTTCATTGTGTTCAGTCATTCAATGAGATTTTTGAAGTTATAAATAATATTCTTCTAGTCTAGCAATCTACAAGCTCTATCACTCCTATTATAAAATGCCATTGTTTAGGTTAATTTGCATTTTTAGGGTCAGTACCATTAACTATTTTGGAGTTATATACAACAAGCTGGTAGGGAATATCCCTGTATCAGAAGGATTTAAATAACAGCTGTAGCTCACAAAAGCTTATGCTCAAATACATTTGTTAGTCTCTAAGGTACCACAAGTACTCCTTTTCTTTTTGTGGATACAGACTAACACGGCTGCTACTCTGAAACCTGAGTTTTGTACAGATCTTCATTTCAATAAAGCAAGACAAGTCACACAAATAACGAACAACACAGACATTTTGCTCATGAAACAAATAATTTTTTTGTCATGAAAGAAGGCATCCACATTTATACTGTATTAGGCACCAAGAGGGGGAAGAGCATGGAAGAAAAAGTCTAATAGATTTTTTAAAGAGTGGATGAAAAATATACCACTAGCTACAGCCTTACCACAAGGATAAATAATGGAGTTAGATGACCAAAGCAGAAGACAACATGATGGTACATAGATTCACTGACTCATAGATTATAAAGACAGAAGGGACCATAGTTATCATCTGGACAGACCTCCTGTATAACACACCAGCCATGACTTAATTCCTGTTTGAACTGGAGCATATCTTTTAGAAAAGATCCAAGCTTGGTTTTAAAATTTCCAGTGATGGAGAATCCACCACAACCCTTGTGTAAACATGTAGGCGTGTGTGGCCCTCCCTTGCTGTCAATCTCTGAGGGAGGTCATGCCTCTTGGCTGTCATGCCTCTGGAATAGCAGTGTTAGACAAGGGGGAAGTTAGCAGTATCGGGGCTCAATCCCTCTGGCGCAGCCAAGCAGCGAATGGTCCAGGGGCCCAAGCCCTCAGACAGGGCAGGCACCAACAGTCTAAAGCCCAATACTCAGGCAGGACAGAGCCAGGCAGAGTCTGGGAACCAAGGCCCTCAGACAGGGCGGGGTACTGAGCACACTCTAGGGCCCCAATCCTCAAGCAGGGCAGATCAGTGAATAATCCAGAGACCTCTGCCCGCACACAGGGTGGGGTACCAGCAATCTAGGGCTCCAGCAGGACAGAGCAGGGAATAATAGTGGTTGGGGCTGGATGATCCTAGATTGCCTGGATTTTTCTGATTAGGGGGCATAGCTTGCCTTGCCCCAAGGTGTATCCCAGGTATGTTGTTTCCTGCCACCCAATCCAACACTTTTTGGGGTTTGCAGTGAGACCTGCCCCTAAGAGTTCTCAACATGGCTGCTACCTGATTTAGGTGGCCCTTCCAGTGGCAACTGTTTATTAGGTCATCCAGGTATGCCGCGGCATACTCAATGTGGTGCCGCAGCAGCTGGTCCATTAAGTTCTGGAACATTGTGGGGGCCCCATGGAGACAAAAGAGCATCTTGGTAAACTGGTAGAGCCCGGTAGGGGTGGTGAAGACTGTCTTTTCCTTCAAGCCAGGCTCCAGTGGGATCTGCCAGTACCCCTTTGTTAAATCAAGGGTGGTAATATATTGTCCCTCTCCCATGCAGTCAAGGAGCTTGTCTACCCAAGGCCTGGGGTATGCATCATATCAGGAAATCGCATTGACCCTCCAGAAGTTGATACAGAACCGGGACGAGCACGATAGGACTCCACCTCTTGCTGGAGGATCGCTAAATGACTGAATTCCAGCATAGCTTGGACCTCCTGTTCCACTGTTTCCCGCATGTGGTGCAGAAGCAGCTGGGTTCCATGGACAATCTCTCCAGGTTTGTTGCAGATGATGTGGCAGACCTGGGTAGTCTCCCCCAGCATGGCTGTGAAAGTCCTAGGGAAAGCCTCAATGAGACACCAGGCTTGCTTCAGCTGTTCTTCTGAGAGTGTATCCCCAAGCAGGGCTGTCTTGGGTTCCGTTTCCACGGGGGCCTGTAGCCCCAGTTTGGGTTATGGGGGGTACGGGGTGATCAATAGCCCTTCCCTTTCATGCTAGGGTTTCAGAAGATTAACATGGTAAATCTGGCACTTCTTTTTCCAGTTGGGCTGTCGGACCTCATAGTTGATGGGGCCCGTCTGGCGGATTACCTCATACAGACCCTGACAGAGAGCTAGCACTTTTGACTCCTCAGAGAGGAACAGTACGAGGACTCAATCTCCCAGTTTGAAAGTCCGCACTCATGTACCCCAATTATATCCTCTTGCCTGGGCTCCTTGGGTGGCTCAGAGGTTATCTTTCACGAGGGCCCCAGCCTGAGCCAAGTGTTCTTGGAGCTGTATATGTATTTGAAGTAACCCCTGAGACTGGGACAGGGTCTGCTCCCATGTCTTCCTCATGAGATCTAGCAATCCCCGCAGCTGGCGGCCATATAACAGTTTGAATGGAGAAAACTTAGTGGAGACCTGCAGCACTTCCCAAATGGCAAGTAACAGGAGAGGAAGAAGCTGGTCCCAGCAGCAAAGTTCTTCTGGGGGAAACTTCTGGAGTACGCTTTTTAATGTTCGGTTGAACCACTCAACCAAACCATCCATTTGTGGATGGTTTATGGATGTCCAGCATATTTTGATCCCCAGGAGGCTGCAAACCTCTTGGAGGAGTCGGGATGTAAAATTCATGCCCTAGTCCATGAGGATCTTACAGGGCAGGCCAACCTGAGTGAAGATCTTTAGGAGTTCTGCTGCAATGACCCGGGCGGTGGCACTCCTTAGGGCCACGGCCTTGGGGAAGTGAGTGGCATAGTACACTATCACAAGGCTGTATTGGAAGCCCATGCCACTTTTAGCGAGGGGCCCCACCAAGTCCATGGTCACCCTCTCAAAGGGCATGCCCACCAGTGGGAGGGGAACCAGGGAGGTTTTCAGTATCCCCACAGGTTCCAACATTTGGCACTCCAGGCATGGGGCGCAGTAGTCTTTAATGGGCCAGTGTACACCTGGCCAGAAAATCCAGGCCAGTACCCGGGCTAGGGTCTTTTCTGGACCCAAATGGCTGGTGGCTGGGACGTCATGGGCCAGCTGTAACACAGGCTGCTGATGGCAGCGGGGAAGCAGTAGTTGGGACTGGGGCTCCTGAGTCTTGCTCGACTCGGTATAGCCAGTCTCGGGTGAGCTCGAAGCAGGGCCACTGAGTGGCCTGCTGTGGGTCCAGAGCCACATCATCTACGTAGGCCAGTTGCTCATATGCATTGCTCAGCATGAGGTAGTCTTTTTGGTCCTAGCAGAAGTCCGTTGCCATGTCTAGTCTGACATCTCCTCCCTCGGGTTGGGTTGGTGCATCGTCTTTCACAGCGACCCAATCCTCCGGTGGGGATGGTTGATCACCGGGGTCTGGTTTGCAAGGGTCCACCTCCATGTCATCAAGGTCACTCCCTCAAGGTCCTCTAGACCTGGTTCCTCCATTTTTCTCGTTAGGGTTATCCCCCTCAAGAGCCATCTGGGTGGGAGTTCCTTGGAGGCCAACAGTTTGTAGGACCCGGGAGAACTCAGGACAGTCTCGGCCAAGGATGACAGGATAGAGCAACACTGGGGCAGTATCCACCTCAAACCGGTCACTGTCAATGCCACCTGGGCCGTGGAATACACCTTTACATCCCCATGGATGCAGCGGAGGCTGATCTAACCTACTATTTGGTCGGGGGAAGGGATCAGCCACCTGCATACTAAACTCTGTCCGCATCCCGAGTCAATGAGGACTTCCAGGAGTTGTTTGCCCAAGGCCATCGAGACCGTCATCTTAGGGCCAAGATGTCAACAGGCACAGGTCTCTCCGGTGCAAACCTGGCCATAGGAGCAGATCCTCACAGGCCTCTCACTTTGTAACAGCCCAAACTGGTTGTCGTTGAAAGGCAGGCCCAGACTCGCAGTTGGATGAGGGATGAAGGACAGCGCTGTGCGGCAGGGGCTTCCTGCCACCAGGAAGTGCTCCATCAACCATACTGCTGCAGACAGAGTGGGGATGGAAGGCGATGCCACATGACCCAGGCTCGGCCTTGCGCCCCCAATCATTGTAATAGTCGCTGATGCCGCTGGAGCAGAGCAGCTTGTTGTCGCTGCTGGTTCCTGGCCTACCATCTCACCAGCTGGTCCCAATCCATGGTAGCCTCCACTGGGGGTGGGTTAAGAACCGGCACAGTCCCCCTTAGGTTCTAGGGGGCAGGTGTTACCCATGTTTTCCACCACATGTAAACATGTGGTTGCCCTCCCTCACTGTCAGTCTCCAAGGGAGGCCAAACCTCTTGGCTGTCATGCCCCTGGAAATAACAGTCTTAGACAAGGGGGAAGTTAGTAGTTTCAGGGCTCAATCTCTCCAGTGGAGTCGAGCAGTGCGTGGTCTAGGGGCCCAAGCCCTCAGACAGGGCACGGCATCAACAGTCTAAAGCCCAACCGTCAGGCAGGACAGAGCCAGGTATAGTCTGGGAACCCAGGCCCTCAGACAGGGCAGGGTACTGGCCACACTCTAGGACCCCAATCCTCAGGCAGGGCAGACTAGTGAATAATCTGGGGACCCCAGCCCACACACAGGGTAGGGTACTATTAGTCTAGGGCTCCAGCCCTCAGGCAGGGGGTAAGCACCCAAAACATGCCACTTGGGCCGTGAAATACACCTTTACAACCCCAGGGATGCAGCAGAGGCTGATCTAATCTCATATTTGGTCGGGGGAAGGGATCAGCAGAGGGAGTCCAGGCAGAGGGTAGACTCCCACAGGCCTCCTGGCTGAAAGCAGGGTGGCTGGGGACAGGGTCGTCCCTAGCAATACCAGGGCCCTATGCAGCCCCCTGTGGGCCCCCTGGAGGGGTGTGTGGGTCCCCAGGCCTCTGTGGGGGGGACTGGCTCCAGGCCTCATGGGGGGGCTGGCTTAGGGGGTAGGGGGAAACCATCCCCCAGCACTCACCGGCGGCCGGGTCACTGCACTTCCCGCTGCCGGTGAGTGCAGGCCCGGCCCTGCTCTGCTGCAGTCCTCAAGGGAGCGTGGGTGGAGCAGGGGCAGGGGCTTTGGGGAAGGGGTGCAGTGAGGGCAGGGTTGGGGCGAGGCAGGGGTGGGAAGATGTGGGGCTTGGCTGGGGGCCATGGGGAAGAGGTGGGGCAGGGGCTGGAGCAGCACACAGCTGCGCAGGGCACCAGGAAATTTGGTGCCCCAAATTTCCTGCTGCCCTATGCATCTGCATACTTTGCGTATGGGTAGGGACAACCCTAGCTGGGGATAGGGGGACCCAACTCCACTGCATCCCAGCCATGGCCCTGATGGTGGCAGAGTGATCTGCCACTGGGTCAGCAGGGATCCAGCCACAACACACTGAATTGGACTCAGGCAACAATCCAGCTGGATCATAGTCAGGGTGTACCTGGGTCTCTGGGTTGTCCTCCGTCTCCCCTGGGTACACTGCAAGCAGTAATCCCAGCCGCTCCTCAGCATCAGGTGTGTCTGGTAGCTCAGGCAGTTTGGATGAGTCCTCAGCAGGCTTAGGCTCCAGGAGCAGGGTGGAAGCATCTGCCTCCTTCAGTGGCTTCCCCTCAACTGAGCTACAGGGCCTGTCTTTCATACTTCCTGTTCCTATCTTGCACCTTGGCTTTCAGTGTGGCAGGCGTGGCTTTCCGGGTTCTGCCCACCAGGGGGTGTCTGGCCATCCCTCACTGTCAATCTCTGAGGGAGGCTATGCCTCTCTGCTACACCTTGGAAAATCTTTCCAATGGTTAAGCAACTCTTATTTTCAGAGTATATTGTCACCACAGAGCCCTGCTGTGAAGTTGCATGCCAGGCAGGTAGCCCCAAGATTTTTTTTTTTTTAGTGGTAGGAGGCAGAACAATAGAATAGTCATTGAGAGAAATAAAATGAATTGGGCAACTATCATGCTAAGAAAGAAGAAAAGGAGGAATGTAGAATAGTTCAGTGTATTTGTGGAAGAAAGATAGAAAGAGGACAAACACCTTAGAAACCGAGTGGCTGCTATGACTGGAGCCCCTTTCTCAACTACATGTCATCAGTGATGGTGTATGAGAGGCCCCAAGGGATACTGCTGACTAGAAGGTTTCCAGCCTGCATGTCAGCGATAGCCATCTCCATAGAATGGGGATCCATATTGCAATGTTCAAGAAGTCATTTCCCCTTTTGTTCTTTTGAAAAGAACATGACAATATTTATTTGTCCTGGTACCCATCATGTTCTCTGTGATTTTCAAAGATGAATTACATTTATTAGTTTACATTTATTATTACATTTATTAATTCAGTGAATTACATTTATCAGTTATTCTCATGAAGAGTCAGTCTAATTTGCACAGAACCTAGATGTGATATATTTTTTCAAGTATTTTCTTACCTGCTTTTTATTACCAGCTAAAATTGCAAGGTATTTGTTATTTCTTAATTCTTTATTTTACTTCTTCTCTGCTGTTTATTCTTGCAGAGGAGTAAGAAGCAAATCAAGAGAGTGTTGCTGAGGATGTACTTGAAATACCTACATAATTTTTTTAATCTAAAAATTAATCTGCGCTCTTTTCCATATCTTCTCTTTTTGATGACCCAAGGAGCTTTTAAGAGTTGTTGGGAAGATTACAGAGGCCTTGGACATGAAGGTTTTAGGGATACATGAGAATGCACACTTCTTTGTCATCTTGCCATCTAGGAACTCAGAATAGGTTGCTATCTCCATAAATAAGGGTGTTTTGGAACTGGCAAAGGATCTCAAACTCACTCTGGCAATAATCCCATACATTTCAGAATGGGTATAGTGTCTTGACCAAGTACAGAGGTCTTCAAACTTTCAAAAACAATTCTAGTGTACTCATAAAGTGATCACAATGATACTTTTCTTGCGACAGTTATAAAATATAAGTTATAACTGACCCCTAACTACAACCTTAACCATGGAACTGTTATTGAGTGCCTCCATTCAGGATAATGACATCTAACCCCAAATCACCAGGACTATTTTTTCATACTTCGCAGAACAAACCAACAAACCGGTGAAGGCCATTCTACAAGAAATCCATCATTACACACAACTAAAACCACACAAACCGGAACTGAAACCATCATCTTTTACCTCTGAGAACACAAGCCCTTAATGCCTGAGCTAAATGGAAAAAACTTTTCAAAGCAAAGAAGTATAGGGGAGCCCTTATATTCTCTGTAAGGTACAGCTGTAATTTTAAGTATCTCCAGCTGCTGTTGGAAAAGAGTAGACAATACTTCTCCATCTTTTTACAGTATTCAACAGCTGCAAAATCTTATGAATTTCTCATTGATTCTAACTGGCAGTATCTTGCAATGTAATGTTAATAAAGCTTTGGGGAAATTTGCCTTTGACCATCATTAGGTCAAGTAATCCAGAAAGAGACAATTTAAATTTTTAAGTCTATCTCTGTAAGGCCCCATTAGAACCAAAGCTTTGTTAATCTTTTAAGGGATCTATAAGATCAGTGACCTAATTTAAAGATACTGCTAACATCAGAGTCTTAGTTAAGGGTACTATGAAGATTGATAAGAGATGAGTGTTGTTGGAGTCTTGTTTGTAGCAGCCCCCCCCCCAAAATAATAGAGGCCAGATGCTAAAACAATATGAATTGACATAGCTCAATTGAAGTCAACAGAGGCATGCTGATCACAGTGATGGTAGAAAGTGTGAGGACAAGGAATATTTGGAGTAGTGAAGTGCAGGAGATGGGCAGCATCCCAGTGGCTCTGTGATGTGTAGCTGCAGAGTGGATTTTTTGTGAAGAATGGTTCCTTTGACAGGCCCACATTTTGGGCACAAGGCTTTGGAGCAGGCAGCTCATGAAGCACTGAGGATCTGGACTCGTCCTGAAAGAAGAAAAAGAAGCATCATTGTGAATCTGACTGGTTGTTGGGGTGTTTTTTGGAACACCCAAAATATAGACTCACCATGAACCTGATAGTATGTTGGTCCTGAGCGAGGGCATGGAGCAGATGAAGATTAGTGCAGAGGATGTCTCAGGAAAGATTATATCAGTTCCTACACCGCTGCTCCTTTGGCACTGTTCTTTCAGACCCATGTTCATTTCTCAGAGCCATAAGGATTTGAAACTTGGTTCTCATGCATGGGGATTGTTCTTTCCTTTCCTGTTATTCTGAGTTATGGCCTTCACTCATCCTCCTTCCAGGTTTGCCAGCTGGAGGGAAGATGACCTCTTCAGTTCTGAAGCTTGTCACAGCTATTCTTACTGCTATCTGGGATACAGTCTGAAGGTAATTTTTGAGGGTCCTTAGATTCTGTTACAGAATCTTCTAGGGATAATGGGGTTGGCACAAGTTCTATATAGGAGCCTCTGGGGTCTACTGGATCTTATACCTTTTCTCTCTGAGCCTCCTCTATGTCTTGGGTCCAACCCTCTCCAGTGTTACACCTTCTGATTCTTGGTCTTGTTGGCCAATGTGGGACACCACTCTTTCATTTAGCCAGCAGTTGAGAGGTAGATATCCCAGCTCTCCCAAGGCTTTGCTGACACTGGCTGAATCTCCCAGACTTCATAAGGAGGGGTCATTTTCTTTGAACAATGCTTCCTTGGTTCCTCGTTGTGAGGCAGAGGCCTCTAAAAAAAGAGAAGGAATTTTTAAAAACAAAGCTGAAAGATGTAAATAGACATGATCACCCCTATGTACCATCTTCACCATCCTGAGATGAGAATATGGGGTGTTGTTCAAAATCCCATACTGAGGATTTTCAAAGTTTCAAACCTCTGCTGACTTCTAGGCCCTGGATACAGAGTGATTAGCAATCCAACAGATGTTACATCTCCTTTTCTATATTTTGGAGTTAAAACATTATATAATTCAATGCACCATTTAAGCCGTAAGGCTTTGCAGAAATTCTCACCAACAAAAGTCTTCTGGAGCCTCTTAGGGACCTTTGGCTCCTGTCTGCCTCTCTTATACCTGCATACCAAAAGGTAAGCTACACCAAATGCCGTAACACAGCTTTCAAGCATTTCTACAGCCATACAACACGTAGGTCACTAGTATCTCAGATGACCATGAGAGTGCAAGTTCAGGAAGGAATCTTAGGTCCACACCTCTTGACAAACATCCCTAAAGAATAGACTTGTCTTGGAGGTCAGCTCCTCATTAGTGACGCTGTAGTTCAGAGGTGCTAATTACCATCAAGATATGATTGTATCTCTTGAGATAGTTCCTTGCTCTATTAGATAGCCTACCAGATAAGGCAGAGGCTAAGTCCATTGGAGAAGAGGGATAGCGAGGTATGTGTGCGGTGCTTCTGGTACAGCAACTCACATCGTTCTTTCTGTGCTTCCCTGCAGATGCACAGAGAGGCTTAGGAGTTACTCTTTGCCTGAGAATTTTCACACTAAGATGGATGATTTTCCTTTTGAACAGCCTCATTTCTTCAGTGACATATCTGAAGATGCTCTAGAAAAACCAAGAGGCACCAAGTCAGTTTTGAGGTCCATTGGATTAGCTCAGCCTTCATATTAGACAAGATCTATCCCCATTAGTTATCACCATAAGGCTTCCTCATACCATCTTCATACAGTTTGCAGTTAAACTGTTGATTTCATAATCTGTAGAGTTGGCACTCCCAGTT
Source organism: Caretta caretta (assembly GCF_965140235.1). Lineage (NCBI taxonomy): Eukaryota > Metazoa > Chordata > Testudines > Cheloniidae > Caretta > Caretta caretta. The sequence continues at coordinate 90,023,389 of NC_134210.1, read as the reverse complement.
ATCCAAAAATTATCTCTGGATAATCGAGGTTGTGCTGTATTTCTAAGCATATTGTACATTTTCTCCTTCCTATGCTTAATTTAAAAGATTTTTGTGGACCTGTATAAGCCATCATTTCTTTGGCTTGCTAGTGGGATGTGCTCACAGCCTATGATTGTGCATGGTTATTGATTCCTGGGAGGATTTAGGTTTTGTACATGTTAAATAGCTGGTATTTCTAGAAATTTCTGGAGGCATCATCCCTTGTGTACTATCAGTATAACCTCAAAGTGGAAGCACTGCCAACTTCATCAAGAACTCCTCAGAAGGGGACAAAAAACATAAATGCTCCCATCATCACACACTGGCCTTTGCTTTTGTTAAGACAGCAGAATATTACACAAAGATACTAGCAACTCCTCCTCCCCGTTGCTTAATCGGACTAATATCAGGGGGAAAATAATCTTTTAACCTTTATGGGTGATTGCTTTGGTAAAGTAGTACACAAGCAGCACAATGCGTTTGTCTCTCATGTCTGATAGGACAATCATACATGTATTACCCAGCCCCTTTCCTTTAAGGGGTTTCCTCTGAAGACATCTTATGGTTTTTTTCAGCATACTGTAAACTGGATCTTCCTTCATGTCTGTATATATTGGGAGCAAGTTTCTCACTGAGGTGATCAGTGGACTCTATTTGCCAATTTAAGAAAGTTCTTTATATTTCACCCTCCATTTTAATGTTCAGGTTGGTCCATATGTCCACCTATTCTACAGACATACTCCATTTTATTAAAGTGAAGTTATACATGAATTGAAAGGTGACTCTGTAGAACCAATATTCCAGGGTCCCATGTCTATTGTCTCTCAACGATTACATATCAAAATTGCTCCGTCTATGAGTGAAGAGACGTTTAAAATGACAGCCCTGCAAAATCCACCCAGGCTGGGTTCTTTCCTTCTCATGTTTCTTCACCAATAATAATGATTCTGCAATTAGAATTTAGTTAATAGTGTCTGATACTATGCAAGCCAAAACAGAATCTCTCTTATTTTCTCCTAACTGTAGTGGGTTTGTGGTAGTAAGAGAAGTGAAAAGTAATAAAACATACTTTTGTCACTACAGTAAGCATTGCGTGCATGGGGAAAAGATCTGTCACTTTTCTGACCAAAACTGAACTTTAATCATTTAAATAGCACAGATTGTTCACACATTTCTGCACATAGAAAGGCAGTGCTATCTTTTACCACTTCCACCCACCCCATCCATCCATCAATAACAGTTTATACAAGTCTCCACTGTGTGCAGTAATGATTAAAGTACTCTGCATGTACATGGAGTACTTTTTTTATTGCCTCTCTTTGTATTGTTCATTCACATTAACTATGCCCATAATATCAACGGGAAACCAATGAGAGCAGACTGGTGATGTCAAAGACAGTGCTAACTGAGTCACATGTCCCAGTTGACTGAAGGAACTCTTGTTTGTTCTTTTTATACTTATTCAGAAGCATTTCAGTAGCAGAAAAATAGTGGATCAAGATTTTTAAATTGTCCCACTGCACTTTTTCCATAGTAAAGTACAGATTACTTCACACGAGGTAGTAATTAAAGAATGTGGATTGGAACCTCAAGGACTTACATCCATGGTGTTCATCAATACGTATTAATCCCAGTCCCTGCCTATTTTAATATATATTTTGGACAATGCAGTTTGTACATCTTACCAGCATTCCATGGAAACACTATAAGAATTTGAGCATTACCTTTTCTTTTAGATGACTACATTCTCTGTTCATGTCTAAGACCCAATAGGGGAACAGAAGTGTGAGGATATACTGATTGTTAGCAGTATTGTATCCTGGGAACCAGCATGGATATGAGAGAAACAAGGTAGGTGAGGTAATATCTTTTATTGGATCAACTTCTCTTGAACATACTGATGGCACTTTGAAGCTCTCCGAATGGAAAAACTGAAGGGTCATGTGAATATTGAAACACGGAAAATAAAATTTTTAGGTGAAAGGTAAAGTATGATCTCATGGACAAAATTCTGCCCTTGTCTTTGTGACGGTGAAGGCTCCTTTCATAGTGGAACCAGGCTGGCTCAACTGCACAAGAAGAGGGGAAGGAAGGATTCCAGTCAGCCCTACAAGGTACAACGATAACCCCATCTAGTATGGAACTCAGCTCTGTGGGTCACACTGGGCAACAATGTGCAGGAATGATTGGGAGTGGGATCTAGACAGGCCAGGTAGGGTTGGAGTGGGGCCAGGGATCTGAGAAGAAGGGCTATTTGCACTGGGCTCAATTATGGTGTTGCCACTAGCCCTGCATTAGGGACAGTGTGTTGCTGCACTACTTCTGCAGCAACACAAGTGGGAGATTGTGACTCAGAGGTTTACAATGTCCCTCCCCCTCCCCACACTATTCTGAGGAGGGGGAATGCTGTGCTGTGTCTGTATTCGGCATGAAATATGCACACCAAGGTGGTGGCATACCTGCACTGATGGGTGCACTGCAAGGCTGATCCAAGGGTTTGCCCACTCCCCACCCCCTCCTGCCACCTGTAGAAGGAGGAAATGAGTGGCTCTGTGGAGCCAGCATTCCCCTCGTGCACTACTACATGTGATGTAGGTGTCACAGTTCAGGGCAACTGCACCCAGAGGTGGTGCGAGCCCATTGAGGGCCCTTAGCAGGATTTTTTTGCCCCCCAACACATAATAAAAAGCAAATAGGGGTCTCCTTGAGTGGCTTGGGGCCCTAAGCAATTGCTTAGTCTGCTTATGCCTACCACCGGCTCTGATTCCCCCTCTATGAGCCAGCAAGGGCACACACACTCTAGGCTTCAGGCTTCTCAGCCATCACCTCTCTTGGTTGGAGACATGTCTCTCTCTCCCTCTTGACCAGGGATTTTCATGCTTTACAGTTCCCTGACCATGCTGTGATATCCCCAGCAAAGGATAGACCTAAAAAGTCCCCTATTTTGGCTTCTCCTCAGAGATAAACAGTGTAATTTCCCACAGTTATTAGTTAGCACATAGCTCTTTCTAAGCAAGCACTTTTATCCATAAAGGTGAAAGCATTACAGAAAAAACACATTAAAAACAATAAAAGAACCTACAAACATGCTAATAAGCTTACCAGAAATGACCCCGGCTCCAGCAAGGCCTCTGGTTGGTGATTAATCCTTCAAACACACACAGGGGTGAGGTCACCAGTTAACAGCTTTTGCTCAGAACTAGCACCCTCATGGCTCTGTGAGTCATTCTTTTAACCTGTTTGGGTCTTTGAAGCCACTGTGAATAGGTAATCAGCCAGTCCCTCTCAAGGTGCAGCATCAAAAAGATGGATCTAGAGGTGGGTCATTTGCATTCCCCTCCTCCCAAGTATTTCCTAGGAATCATTTTACTTTGTTTGTCGAGCACATTATTTCAAAAAGTCCTTTGAAGCACAGAACACATCCGAGGGTTTACATTAGCTCTGCCTTCTCCTTAACAAAGTTCCATACAATCCTGCAATAACACAGAAATAGTTGCATTTTTAATACAATGAACTTCTAAAGTACTTAAACTTAAATTCAAAAGGTTAAACTTTATTCAATATATATAAGGATATTGCAGAATACTGTCAGATCTGTCACAGAAGATAGCCAGCACAGGAGCATAAAGGGGTGCCTGGGCCACAATTCATTCCACAGTATAAATGGTGTTTAGTCCAAATTGGAAAACTTAGGAATTGCTGTACCAGAAGAATCCAATGGCCCATCTATTTTGTATCTTGTCTCTGATAGTTACCAATGCCAAAAGTTCAGAGGAAGACATAACTCTCCTCTCTTCAACATGCACTTAACTATGAAATTCTAGATGGGTAAGGGAGGGAAAACTTCCTGGCCACAGCTGGTGAGTTTATGCCCTGAAACACGAGAGTGGAAAGATAGTTAGGATAAAATGACAAGAACAGAGGATTTTTTTTCATAAAAATGCCAGCTAGTCACCTGAATAATATCATGCAGTCTTGCATTCTATGGCTTCACTGCCTTTCAATTTCATCTTGTTCCAAAGGAATAGGAGCACCCACTTGGCCTTCTATATACCATTAATTGAATCTTGTTAAAAACATGAAAAGGAGTACTTGTGGCACCTTAGAGACTAACCAATTTATTTGAGCATAAGCTTTCGTGAGCTACAACTCACTTCATCAGATGCATACTCTGGAAACTGCAGAAGACATTATATACACAGAGACCATGAAACAATACCTCCTCCCACCCCACTCTCCTGCTGGTAATAGCTTATCTAAAGTGATCACTCTCTTTACAATGTGTATAATAATCAAGTTGGGCCATTTCCAGCACAAATCCAGGTTTTCTCACCCTCCGCCCCCCCCCCCCCCCCAAACTCACTCTCCTGCTGGTAATAGCCCATCCAAAGTGACCACTCTCTTTACAATGTGTATGATAATCAAGGTGGGCCACTTCCAGCACAAATCCAGGTTTTCTCAACCCCCCCCCCCCCACACACACACACAAACTCACTCTCCTGCTGGCAATAGCTCATCCAAACTGACCACTCTCCTTACAATGTGTATGATAATCAAGGTGGGCCATTTCCAGCATAAATCCAAGTTTAACCAGAACGTCTGGGGGGGGGGGGGGGGATAGGAAAAAACAAGGGGAAATAGGCTACCTTGCATAATGACTTAGCCACTCCCAGTCTCTATTTAAGCCTAAATTAATAGTATCCAATTTGCAAATGAATTCCAATTCAGCAGTTTCTCGCTGGAGTCTGGATTTGAAGTTTTTTTGTTTTAAGATAGCGACCTTCATGTCTGTAATTGCGTGACCAGAGAGATTGAAGTGTTCTCCGACTGGTTTATGAATGTTATAATTCTTGACATCTGATTTGTGTCCATTTATTCTTTTATGTAGAGACTGTCCAGTTTGACCAATGTACATGGCAGAGGGGCATTGCTGGAACATGATGGCATATATCACATTGGTGGATGTGCAGGTGAACGAGCCTCTGACAGTGTGGCTGATGTTATTAGGCCCTGTGATGGTGTCCCCTGAATAGATATGTGGGCACAGTTGGCAACGGGCTTTGTTGCAAGGATAGGTTCCTGGGTTAGTGGTTCTGTTGTGTGGTATGTGGTTGCTGGTGAGTATTTGCTTCAGGTTGGGGGGCTGTCTGTAGGCAAGGACTGGCCTGTCTCCCAAGATTTGTGAGAGTGTTGGGTCATCCTTCAGGATAGGTTATAGATCCTTAATAATGCGTTGGAGGGGTTTTAGTTGGGGGCTGAAGGTGACGGCTAGTGGAGTTCTGTTATTTTCTTTGTTAGGCCTGTCCTGTAGTAGGTGACTTCTGGGAACTCTTCTGGCTCTATCAATCTGTTTCTTCACTTCCGCAGGTGGGTATTGTAGTTGTAAGAATGCTTGATAGAGATCTTGTAGGTGTTTGTCTCTGTCTGAGGGTTTGGAGCAAATGCGGTTGTATCGCAGAGCTTGGCTGTAGACGATGGATCGTGTGGTGTGGTCAGGGTGAAAGCTGGAGGCATGTAGGTAGGAATAGCGGTCAGTAGGTTTCCGGTATAGGATGGTGTTTATGTGACCATTGTTTATTAGCACTGTAGTGTCCAGGAAGTGGATCTCTTGTGTGGACTGGACCAGGCTGAGGTTGATGGTGGGATGGAAATTGTTGAAATCATGGTGGAATTCCTCAAGGGCTTCTTTTCCATGGGTCCAGATGATGAAGATGTCATCAATATAGCGCAAGTAGAGTAGGGGCATTAGGGGACGAGAGCTGAGGAAGTGTTGTTCTAAATCAGCCATAAAAATGTTGGCATACTGTGGGGCCATGCGGGTACCCATAGCAGTGCCGCTGATCTGAAGGTATACATTGTCCCCAAATGTAAAATAGTTATGGGTAAGGACAAAGTCACAAAGTTCAGCCACCAGGTTAGCCGTGACATTATCGGGGATAGTGTTCTTGACAGCTTGTAGTCCATCTTTGTGAGGAATGTTGGTGTAGAGGGCTTCTACATCCATAGTAGGATGGTGTTATCAGGAAGATCACCGATGGATTGTAGTTTCCTCAGGAAGTCAGTAGTGTCTCAAAGGTAGCTGGGAGTGCTGGTAGCGTAGGGCCTGAGGAGGGAGTCTACATAGCCAGACAATCCTGCTATCAGGGTGCCAATGTCTGAGATGATGGGGAGCCCAGGATTTCCAGGTTTATGGATCTTAGGTAGTACCAGCAGGAGAGTGAATTTGTGTGTGTGTGTGTGGGGGGGGGGGGGGGGGCGGAGGGTGAGAAAACCTGGATTTGTGCTGGAAATGGCCCAACTTGATTATCATACACATTGTAAAGAGAATGATCACTTTAGATAAGCTATTACCAGCAGGAGAGTGGGGTGGGAGGAGGTATTGTTTCATGGTCTCTGTGTATATAATGTCTTCTGCAGTTTCCACAGTATGCATCGATGAAGTGAGCTGTAGCTCACAAAAGCTTGTGCTCAAATAAATTGGTTAGTCTCTAAGGTGCCACAAGTACTCCTTTTCTTTTTGCGAATACAGACTAACACGGCTGTTACTCTGAAACGTGTTAAAAACATGGTACTTCTGTAGTATAGTAATTCCTTTTAACAATAGCCCTTTCTTTGTATGCAGCACACAATAAACAAGCAAGAATAATGCATCACAAAATATGCTTTCTGCGTTTATTTTGGCAATTGCAGTTTCATTGTAATTATTTATAATACTTAATCTGCTAATAAATGTGCTAATGAAGCCTTAACAGTATGAAAGCTCACTATAGAACTTTGCTATTAAATCTTTGCTAAGAAGTGGGGAAAACTGATTTTTTTAAAAAATAAGAAATTGTAATGTGTGCAGATTAGCAAGTTTATATTCTATATATTATTGAGCATTTTCTTCTCAGCTGTAGCAAACTGGACAACTAGCATAAGATTTCCTAAATTGGTTAGTTCTTTCAGCAGATGAATATGGATTTAAGAATCTGGTTTGAAGGGTTGTTCATTTATCCATATCTTATTATTGTTACTAATACTGTAATTTTGATCTTTATTTCTGGAATTGCAAAATAACTACAATCATTAAATAAAAAAGACTGAAGAAAATTGAGAAGTTACTGCTAGATCATGTCTGAACAGCTGATACAGGAAATGTAATTCACTATAGGAATATTTATTTTTAACTGTTAACCAATTCATTTAACAGTATTTTTTTGAAAAAATTAAATGATCCTAGGAGATAGAGCATAAAACCAGCCAAGTAAAGATGAGAAAATTATTCATATTTTTTGTGTAGGTGACTTGTGATTTTGTCACTATGCAAAGAAAAGAAAAAAAGAAAAAAGCTTTAAGGAATTTTTGCAAATTACTGTAAATGGCATTTTTGTACTAATCAGAAATAAAGATACATTTGTGGACCTATTTCTTTGAGATGCTGAGCTCCTGCAACTGCCATTGACTTCAGCGGCAGTTGAAAGAGATTAGCACCTCACAATATGAGGCCCCAAGGTAACAAAAAGTGATGATTTTTATCTAAGTAAACCCATCTCTTCAAAAATACCTGCAGGCATGTCACTTTGTGCATTGATCCTATCAGTTTTCACAAGCTAAGCAGCATCAGGGTAGGTCAGTGTTTAGACAGAAGACCTGCGAAAAAACCCTCTCAGTACTATAGGCCTAAATCTAAATCTCATTTACTTCAGCTACTGGGTCTTAAGTGAGGTATTTCTGATGATTCAGTAGATAGCAGTCATCCCTCTGAGTGGGCCCTAATCATCTGTGGAAATTAAAAATATTATGTTGCTATTTTCACTATTAGTTGGGTTACTCATTTAAGGATCACTTCATGGTTCATTTATTATTTAATAACAGTTTCAGTTCAAAATCTCTGAACAGTTAGAATTTATTTTGATGTTATTTTGATTTATTAAGATCATCTATGCCAAGCTCCAGGTGCATGTTAGGAGCCATAAAAACTAATCTGCATATAATGTAAATAGATCAAAATCCACTGTCCTCTCCCCAAAACCACACCAAGCAATGTCCCCTCTTCCAAATCTCCCCAAGTTCCAATTTCCCCATCCCTCTACATTCAATTTGAATACTTTTATATAAATGCCATAAGGGCTGAATGACACAAAATTGCACTTTAAACTATTGTATGATGACTTGCCCTGAACTGTACTTGGAAAAACTCTTTCTTGCCTGCTGCATTTATATAGTATCTCTAAAACTTCCAACCCATATTTGCTCAGATTATTAGTTAAAACAATCTTTTTGCTTTGGATATAGTCATTTACATGATTTGGCATATTGACATTGAGTATTTAGTTTTGGGTATAGAAAACAAATTAATTTTTGGTTGGTGCTGCTGTTTGCTCACTGCTGCTGCTGCATCAAAGCTAGCTTGAAAGAGATGGAGAGCTCTACTATGCAAAGAATTACACATTTATAGTCAGAGAATGATATAAAGGGGGAGATATATGAATAGTTTTATGCCACCGCTTTTTAAGATGTAACAGCTTAATATCAAAAGCTCCTGTACATCTGCCACAAGCAAAAACTTGTCTTTAGGAAATATCTCTTAAAACAAAATAATGGTGTCTCTTTAATGGTGCGTGTCAGGGTATCTTGATCTGGTGTTCAGTGCTAGGTCTCTTGTTTTGTTGACACTTTTTTTTTTTTAAAGAGCAATAGCCCCCTGCTGTAATGGATTATTCCACCAGGAGGAAAACTAATCTCCTCTTCATCTGCCAATCAGGACTCAACAGTGTTCCAAGAATTCCACAAGATGACACTCTTAGCAAAATAAGAGGTTCAGAACATTGGGAGAATCCTCCATATTGACTGGCTGGAGAGGGAGTCATGATTTATGAGAGTTTCACACTGGTCTGGAACGGTGACTGAGATTTCAGCACCTGTGCCATAACAGCCCCATTTTTTCCTCTTTCATTATGAAATAAACTGTTGACCTATAAACTGAGCAAAACTGACACGGAAGTTATATATGTACCACCAGGGAGTCATTTTTAACTCTTGCTCCTTAATAAATGTCTTTCTGGAGCTGGCTCTTTTAAGTGGAAGGAAAAGTATAATGTGCATTGAATAAGAAAGCCATCATAACTAGAATTCCTTTTACCTCAATTTAAATTACTGCAGAAAGTAGAAACTCCCCTTGCAGTTTAGTGTATTCTGATATTCATATGAAACCATGTTGAAACTGTTTTGAACATATGCTTTTAAGCATTAAGTTGCTTTTTTAAAATAAAAAAAACCTGTTTTTGTAATATTGGGTATTGAATTTTCTCAAATAAATAAAAATTCATAAAGAAGAAAAATAAAAGTTACTGTGGGTACCACAATACACAGATACAATCATTTGGAGGTAAATTTAATGGTGTTTTTCATTCCCTTTTATGGAAGTATCATATATTCAGAGCCATATAGGCCCACTGCTGCAAGGCATAAATAAACTAAAAGCCGGATTCTGTCACCCTTAGTCATGTTAAGTAGCACCTCACTTTGCAAGTACAGTAGTCCCAATGAAACCAATGGAAACACTTATGCAAAAAGGTGCTACTGACTATAATAAAGGGTGACAGGATCTGAGCCTTATAAAATAATAGTAATTGTTCAGATTCTGTCCTTGGTTAAACCTGTACAACACACTGAAGTGATTTAGTTGCACAAGTGTAAGATAACAAAATTAGCCCCATTATATTTTTTATAAAATGCTTGGAGGCTGAAGGCCTGAGGCACTGTGGTGCTGCTCAACATAACTGATAGATCTGGCTGACAAATGGGGGACAGGGAAGGGAGAGAAGGGAATCACAGACACTTTAAAAAGGTTTCAAAGTTTTCAAAGATAACAGATTTTTTTTTTTCTTTTCAAAAACTGTTGTGAAGTTTTTACCAAAAAAAGGTTTGGTTTAGAAAATGTTCAGTTTGAGTTTTTCTTTGTTCTCCCACTCGCTCCCCATTTTTCTCTCCTCCCCCCGCCCCTGCATATTTCCCTTCATTATTCCATCTGCTATTGAAAAAATGAAAAGAGCAAAACCAGATCAGAAGGGGAGGAACAAACAACTTACCCCAAGAGCCCAAAACAACTTCCCTGATTTTGTTTTTCAGTTTTCAGTGTGACACACATGGAGATGTTTGAAAACAACTATTGTGAATTTTTTTTTCAAAAGAAGCCATTTTTATTCAAAAAGTTTCAACTACCTCTAACAAAAGTTTCATTAATCTATAATAAACTCCTTCTATAAGATGATATGTGTTTTTAAATGACTGGAGCGAAAGGACTAAATTCTCTGCTGCCTTATATCCTAGACAACTCCAGTAAAGTCAATGAAGTTGCATAGGGTATAAATCAATGGAGAATTTGGCCAAAACTAAGTACCAGACCACAGCTGTGAAGCAGAGCCTACAGTATGGGAGGGCCTTCATAGTCCTGTAGTTTCAGTAGTCCCTAATAATGGAGGAGCAAGGGGTGGATAAAAATTAGATATGGGAGAACCACAAAGTGTTTTAGAGGCCGTTTTGGAGTGACACCTTTATGTTTGGTTGCTAATTTGAAGCATGTATGGGATAGGGACTCTCTCCTACTTGTGCCCAGTACAAAAACCCCTGATTGGGTTTTTTGTGTGCCAACACATACAAATATAGAATATTAATAGTGTTTTGTGCAGATCTGAAGCTTCAGAGAGAAACTGTCTTTTACATTGTGCCTAACACGATGAGGCCTTTTTGCACTACAGCCAGACAAAGAAATCAGCACTAACAGTTAATAGATGTTTGGGTGCTGCTTCTACGAAATTCTTCAGTCTGTGTTTGTAAACTGGACTGGAAAGCTCATGTGTACAAGACACCTTGTGAGATTTCCAGTACTTCCTGTTTCTGGGCAGGCTGACAATCCTGCCTTTCTTATCGCAAACCCTAAATAGCCTTTCTCATGGCATTTCAAAACTTCCACTTCCAGTCCCGGCAGGAACCTGGATGTACAGAGCTAGGCAAAAATGGAAAAAAAGCAATTAAACTTTTTCAAGCCTCCACAAGGTCTGTTTTGGGTCTACATTGAGCTCTTATTTGATCTAAATGGATCCCTCTTGTTCTGCTAATAATTTTGGGCGTGACACAATTAAAGGGGGAGGTGATAATTGTTTTCCATGGTGAAGAAGCAGAAGACTCCAAGGGCAAAAAATCCAAAAGTAAAGCAGAGGCTTCTTAGGGATCACATCAGGGATTAGGTCCTAACTTTAAGAGGCAAATAGCACTGATTAATGGGTATATTTGGCTAGTACTGGTTGAGTGGTTTTCAATAGTTGCCTCAGCTTAGTGCTTCATGAAACTAAGCTGCAGCTTTGTAATGTAAAGGCTGCTTTTTAACAGTCAGTAGGCATAAAGCTCTACAGAAATGAAGGGTGCCTTGGAATGAATTTGGGACTCATGGAACACTATTGGAATTAGTTTAAGACTTTTTTTCATTTTAAAAAAGGTTTATCTTTGAAGGGGAAGAAAGAATTTCTTTGTCTGTGTTGCACAAGCTCATGTATGGACGAGTTTACTCCTTATATATGGGAAACTATAAGGAGCATATGTGATGTACAATTTAGTAAAGACTGTTCATTGCACGTCACAAAGAAAAATGGATGAGAAAATGCTATACACTATGTGTCAATCACCTTAATGTGAGAAAATACCAAAAATCCATCAGAAATGTTAAAATGCCTTTATTTACCGTGTGCTACTTGAAATGTCTCAGGCATAAACTCTGAAGAGTTCTGGTAAACTTAAATGTGTGCACTGTCGTCTACAGCCTAGATTTTTAAAAGTGGGTGCTTAAAGTTAGGCACCTAAACCAATAATTTGGTGCCTAAGTGGCCAGATTTTCAAAAGTGCCGAGAACTCTGCAGCTTGCACTTACTGAGACCCTAGTTCTTCACCATTCAAGTCAATGGGAGCTCCGTTGTTGCTGTCAGCCAGTGTGGGTGAAGAGGTCTTTTGAAAATCTATCCAGTCATTTAAGGGCCTAAATATGGTATATAAGCATCACTTTATGCTCCTTCTTTTTGAAAATCTTGGCCTGCAGACTTTTGGATAGTGTTTGAGATTTTGTGGTAGAAGCATAATTACAAAAAGTTTGAATGTAATACTTTCCCTGTATTCCCACCAGGCCTTTGCAGTTAAAATAGAAAGTTTGAATCCACCTGGACGTTTTTCTGAGGATTATATTTGCATTTTTGTCAATAATCAATCATTTTATCTTAATCAGTTAATCAATCATCAATTGATAAGTTGCTAATAGGCTGCGTGACCTATCTCCCCCGTGTCCTAAAAATAATATTACAAACATCTACTAAACCAAATAGCAAGAGAAGGATCATATGATGATTAGATCGAATTAAGGCTGCTTTTAATTCTCATTCAGAAAATTTAGTAATTTGAGAGGGAAAGGAAGTTGAGAACTTTACTAGGTCCTGCCCATTACATAAGTTCTATCACACAACTCTCCCTTCTTCTTATTTATTTATAAAATAAATTAACCAAATTAGGATTCGTAGAGAAATGTAACTCAGATACTGTAGATGACATCCTCATAGGAGAGCACCTTCTCTGACAAAAGATCTTTTAGAAGTAAAATAAACTGGAGACATTGAAATGTTAGAAGTTGGTACTAACTTCTCCACAGCTCCTTAAAGCTGTCATCCATAGTGTGCCTTAGGTACTTTCTGGTCATTAGATTATTATTTTCATATCACTTGGTGGGCTCTATCAGTATTTAAGTATGTGCTTAACTTTAAGAATATAAGTCGTACCACTGAAGTCAAGGAGACTACTTGTGCACTAAAAGATAAGCACATACTTAGGTGCTTTGCAACGTCAGGGCCTTAGTTAACGGAGAAGCCAATGTTGACCCCAATCCTGCATTCACAACAACACACGGGAACTCTTGCAGGCACACAAAGAACAATGACTTTGATGTTGCACCATCTGAGTCCAAAGTTTTGAGTGGGTGGATCCGATTGTAGGATTTGGCCCTTGGATGCAAATTTAGGGGTGAAATCCTGGACCCACTGATAACAATGGCAGCTTTGTGTGGCTGCAAAGGTCAGTCCATGTGGATCTAACTGCCAAATTCTGCCCAGTTAGATGTAACTGGGGTATGTTCATGAGTGAGTTAGATTGTGGCCCTTAATTTGTAGTATGATGTGTAAGATGGTTTACTATGTTATTTTCCTGTGAACGACTTCAGTGGTTTCTGTCTTCTGGAACATGCAAGGTACCATAGTACACGGTGTTACAATATGTGTATCCAAGACTATAGAAAATATTGTAAGATATTTCATTGTATTATTTGAGAATGTGTGCTCATTTAATTAAAGCTTGTATCAAAGTACATACACATAAGGGCCCAGAGTTAAGGCTGCAATTATAAACTTAATTTGGGTATTTCCTGATTTAAGATCACTTAACAGTGGGTCCTTAATGATCTCAATGTAGTTTCTTTTTAAACAAAATTAATTTGCAATTAGACATAACAGTACATACATTATATTCCTCTGTATGATGAGTTGATCTATTTGGAGAAATCAGAACTCCAAAAGCAAATTAAGAATGGATCTGCTGCAGTACGAACTCCTTATCCTGCATGGCACTGTATTCTAGGAAATAACACTCCACACGAGGCATAAACAAAGCTAAACAGAAATGACAAACCTTTCAGCACACCTGCCTGCCAACAGTCTCATCCCACACTGCCAACCGATGATAATGGGAAAAAAGTTATCTCACTATTACACAAAGGGCCATTTAAAAACTAAAGAGTTGAAGCAGCTAAGCATTCAGATTGGACAAATGCTTCTAATTTTGTTAGAAAAATACAAATGCAAATCAGAGTAAAAGCTACATGTGACTCATATCCAAATATTTACACGTAATGAGCTAATATATGGTCCCACTTCTGATTGCTTTGTGCTGGTCAGTGCAAAGCAACCAGAAAAGTTCCTCTAATGGGGCTTCCTCTGGGGCTTCCTCTTACACAGTGTGGCTGGCTCTGTGCCATCGTCTCCCAGCTCCCCAGTAAAGTGTATGAGATGGACATTGAGCTTTGGTGATTTTAAGCAAGCAGAATTACACTGACTAGAGCAGCCCTATGGGGCCAGTTAGAACAACCCCAAAGCTGCTCTAACTTGCAGCAGAGGTCAAAACAATCTCTGAAAGACTGTAGGCTCAAGATGTACTCCTGGGGGAGTTCTGTGCCAAAAAATTAAAGATTATGTGCATAATATTTTAAAATTCTGCAAAATTCTACATATTTTGTGTATCTTGTAATACACAATAAACAATGCAGACATTCCTGCTGCCTTTAAAATCACATTGCTGTCCTGCAGCAAGTAACAACTCCTCCATGAACTCCCACCAAACCTGACATTTTGCCAGGAATTATATGGATTGCTTTCAGAAGTGGTAGGGCTGCTGCACCATCCAAAATGCTGTAAAGTTTCAAATACCAAGAATACATAAGCCACTTTGGGCTCCTGACCTGGGAACTTAACCTTAAATCCAATAATTTTTAACTTAACCTTAAATCCAATAATAATTCTTATATTCTGGTTCCTGATTCTCCAGTTCCTCAATCTGGTGCTAATAACCTTTAGCATCCTTCAATATTTCTTCATCAACTGTCTCACATGTTTTAATGGAACTTCCAGCCATCCAGATGTAGCCTAGAGTTGAATCATCCTATCACTGAGACTCATGATAAATTATTCATTAATATTGGCCATAGTGCTTTGGAGGACATTCTTGTGCTAATGCAGAATATCTGTACTCTGCTTATTCATATCAGAACATTTCTGTAGTAGGTCAAGCGGCGAAAAAAATAAAAGTCTTTAAAGTTGACACTATTCCACACTGGGCCCCGGATGTAGTAACATTTACAGGGTTAAAGAAATCTTCTACTAATTTTAATTCCTGGATGGCATGGTACTATTAAACAACAATATAAGCACATAAAAACAAAATAGAGAAGAAAATGAGCCCACAGAAAGATAGTCCAAAGCACTGACCTCACATCTGGCAAACAGGCAAGCAATTCTAGTGGCATAGAAAACCAACAAGAAAATTGTTTTTTAAATTATTATTTGTATTATGGTAGCACTTGGGTGCCCCAGAAGGCACTGGATCTATGACAAGGACAGACACCAGTCAGAAATATGCTTATATTATCTGCTTTTACAAAACTGAATTCAATGCTGGTGAAAGTCTTCTGTCAACAGAATAGGTATAGCCTGCTACCAACCTCAACCTGGTGACCTAGACATGGAAGTCTCTGTATGCCATTAATAATCCATTGTCCTTTAGTCCCACATTCACTGCCTAGGACCATTTGAACAGACTAGCTTTAATGCTTATTCACTGACACTAAAACTAATTAAAAAAAAAAACAGAATTAGGATCTCAAAGAGCATTGTGAGTGTAAAGCATTAATTATTGTGCAATTCACTTTCTGTCATTTTTTACATGATCTTACTTATTTGCATTCTTGCCCCATTCACTTGCCTCCAATGGCAATATCCTAGATCTACAACTTTCCAATGGTCTGCCTGGGAGTGCTCGTGTGTTCTTATGCAGCTAATCAGGAGTATAGTTGCACATTTCAAGTACTATTATCTCTGGTTGCATAGATGCCAACCACCAGTCCCTGCATCAATAATATAGAGTTCCCGACATCAATAATAAATAATGTTAAGATCAAATGCAAATTTCTTACACTGAAAGGTGAGAGGTATTTTTAGTGTGTCAATGGAAATTCCATTTGAAGTGGCACTTAATAGATGGGGGGCCAACATATTGGGGGTTGGCGGTATTTTTGGATCCAAGAGTAATTGGTCTTTAGATCATATCTCACTGTTTCTATGGTATCTGGCTGAATCTTCACCATACTTTATTCAATACCATTGTATATCCTAGTAACAAGTTAATGATTGACGTAGGATTGCATACCCCTACATCTAGCAATCCTAATTTATCTTGTATATCCTCAAGGAGTAGATTTTTTATATATATCCCAAGCAGAGCCTCAAATAATATTTTTTTTAAACATTGGCATGAGTTTATATATATTTAATATACATATATCTATTCACATTTTAAATAACATTCTAGTGATACTGAGAAAGCTTAATATTAAATAAGAGGATGCTGTAGCGTGTTCAAAGGTGGTAGGGCTTTGGATTATTCTGATTTATTCTGAGTTTATTCCACAGCCAGTCTGCCTCAATGGAGAATGTTTATTTCAACTTCATGGTGGTATTTAGCTTTGTGAGCTGCATGATTGCAGAACAGTACCGATGACTTTGTGGGTCCTGGAAGAAGAGACTATCAATTACTTTAAAGATCACTACCCAGGTCAGTGGAGGGATTGGTGCATGTGACAGGTTCGCTGCCCAGCACGGGCTGGCAAAGGGTTAATAGCAGCCCTTGGAGCGGCTGCACAGAACCCAGCCAACCAGAGGAAGGCTTAGAAGCAGCCAATCAGGGCCAGGCTGGGCCCTATAAGAAGGGCTGCAGGGCAAAGAGGAGCTTAGTCTCTCCATGGAGCTTGAGGGGCAGGCTTAGGCTTTTCCTTCTCCTTCCTTCCAGACTGAGGCCTTGATACAGGGGCTGAGTAGGTGCTGGGGCTATGGGGAAGTGGCCCAGGGAAAGCAGGTAGTGGCAGAGAGGGGAAGGAGAGGCAGTGAGTGGCTGCCAGCTATAGGGTCCCTGGGTGGGAGCCCACAGTAGTAAACAGGCCTGCCCCCCCCCCCTTTGCCCCACTGGTTGCTGAGGGAAGTGGCCAGCTGAGGGACTGCAGTTTGCCCAAGTGAGGGACTGGACTAGTGGCTGCAGTTTGCCACTGTGGCAAAAGGCTGTGTGGAGGACTACTGGTTCTCTGGGAATGGGGGAGACAGTGGAGTTGGGACACAGCTGTAGGGCTGTCCCCTGAAGAGGACACCATGGTCTGGGAGCGATGTGGGTCCCCACAGGCAGCGGAGATGGTGGAGAAGCAGTGACAGAGAGACACCACAAGAAGAGGGTGCCCTGCTGATGGACAGAGCTAATTCCTGGATAAACCAGCAGGAAGCACCACAGTGGTGAGTACGAACTGTTACACTGCACCAGAGTGATGTGTTCATAGTGGCCCACCCAGCTGAGGACCTGGACTCCCACACTGTGTTCAAATTGAAGCCTCTCAATTGCTTCCATTTTTTAGCCCCACAGACCATGAGTTAGAGTAAATCAGACTAGAGGTGATGAGTGTTGTGGCCAGATGTTGACCCAGGAGGAAGAGGGTCTGTTGTCACCAGGAAAGATAGTTAACAAATCAAAAACATGGTGACATGTGAGCATCTTATATACTATCATGTACTTAAATATCACATATCTCTGAAACTCATTTGTGGGATTTTTGATTGAGACTACAAACAACCAGTACAAAAACCAAAACACCCCCCCCTGTCTCACACATACATTCTTTTGACGGGGCCATTGTCCTTATTAATATAATGAAAGTGTTTTAGGATTTGAGTGATAATAGAGGGGAAATGACAAGTTTTACACATCCCTTTGTACCACAAAATATGATTCTTAAGTTTTAATACAATCAGAAACTGACAATACCCTTACTTCCCACTCCTGCCCCTGACCCCCTCATCCACAAGGACCCAGTGCATTGTGCCTGAGTAGGGGCACAGGATGTTACACTTTGGTTACTCATGTTGCATAATGAGTACAGAAATTAGGCACAGTGCTGATCAGTCTCCTGTTTGCCTGCAGACTCCTATTTTACTGACCATAGAACTTCACAGTGGCTTACTACCTGTGCCAGTATTTACAGGTGTGCCTGAATACTAGCTCACTTCAGTCCTCAAGTTAATTTGTTTTCTGTATTGGCCTACATGGGGCATTGTCGGATTTCAGAAGTAAATAAGTCCAGAGGAAGTAGGCAGGCTCAAAGAATTAAATTGTGAATGTAACACTACTTGACTCATTCCATTTCAGCACTCTTTTAGAACACTCACTTTCATGTCAAGGAGTTTGGAAGAATTTAATCAACATGTATTTCTGCTCCTATGTTAAGGAGTCATTCAGGCTGTGCCCTCAGCATGTGATGAGTGTGCAAATTGTTAATGCAGTGCTTGCAAAGACAATATGCAAAACAGAAAGCAAGAATTGGTTGTGAAAAACACTTTCCTCCAAAATGGTTCTTGGTGAATGTACCCATTCACTGGGGCTTCTTTAAGAAGTGTATTTTCACAACTAATCTCCTACTAAAAGTTTGGTAGCTATAGTCTTATCAGATTGACTGGCAACCTACAAAAATTAATGTAAAATTATTTCATGTTTATTCAGTTTTAAAACATCTTCTGGCTTCCTTAAATTAATCTTGGATAGCAGCTTGATCATGGTAAATTTCAAAATATCAAAACAAAATGTTAAGTCACTAGCCAATTTCAAAAAAGCCACAAAAGACACAACCCAGTATTCTCAAAGGGCCAGCTTCTCGTTTACACTTAGGCCTCTTCTTCACCTTCTGGCAGGATAATGGGGCCTTAAAATACATGTAAACTTAATCCCCTTTGCGCTGCCAGCGCAGTGTAAAGGAGCCTTAGCATAAATAAGAATCAAGCTCAAACTGCCAGGCTTTTGATTAAACAAATCTCTCTATATACTGCTCATTCACTGCAGTTAGCAATATACTATGAAGCACTCCCTTTCCAGATTAAAATATCCTGCTTTAGAAGAAAGTTTTTTTAAAGTAAAACTTTAATGTACAAAGTTCTGTACCTAGAATTAAGTGTGGTACCTCCAGCTAAATACTATCAAAGGCAGCTATATATTTGAGTATGCATAGATAATACAGTAAATATGAATGTAAATATGCATAATTTGTCTGACTCAGTGTTCATTCAGGATTACTCTGGTTGCAGTCATAGATTTACAAAGCAATGCCTGGTTTTCTCTTGCAGATACCCCTGGCAGTAACTTCCTTAGGAAGTGAGCTCACTCTCCCACATGGAAGCCTTTTACAAAATGGTAGTGATCCCACTAGTGCCAACTACAGAACGCAGGACTAAACTACCTGCTCTCTTTATTTATTTATTTTATTTTCCCGTAACCATCTGTCAGCTAATGAGTCCTTTTTAAACTTGGTTCCTAAATGTACACAGTATTGTTTTACTAACAGCCTCCAATTAATGGACACAGATATAAACAGCAGGAATGTAAAATCATTAGAGTGGCTTTTGGCTTCTTTCATTCAGGCTCAAATGGTTGGTGCTGCTGTTACCAGTGATGAAAGACATAAAGCAGACTAAAACCACATATTTTCAGTACAAAATTCTGACATGGTATGTGTATGGCTGCACACTCTTAAAAGAGAATAAGTGCTTGTGCAGGAGTTGTCAAGTTGGAAAAAGCTTCTGCTCACGCAATAGACTGTACAACTCTCCTTGCACCTCAGAAAACCTGTGGAAAGTCATGCCCATAAGCTGAAAACAGGCATGGCCTAATTACTAGGAATGTGTAAAGACCAGAATAAATAGCTCCAGGCTCACAGATAGTTTGGCTGTATCAGAATCTTAGGAACCATAAGGAAAGAGATAAGACAACATTATAATGCCACTATATAAATTCATGGTACACCTATACCTCAAATATTGCATGTCATTCTGGTCACCTTAACTCAAAAGGATATTTTACCTCTTTTTAGCACTAGTGCAACGGCTACTAGAATGCTGTGTCCACTTCTGGTGTCCACAATTCAAGAAGGATGTTGATAACTTGAAGAGGGTCCAGAGAAGTCACAAGGATTAAAGGATTAGAAAACATACTTTGTTTAAATAGATTGAGTTCTTTGAATCTATCACTATAAAGAGAAAGTTAAGGGATGACTGGATTAGTCTCTAAATACCTACATGAGGAACAAATTTGATAATGGACTCTTCAATCTAGCCCAGAAAGCTGTAACATGATCCAATGGCTGGAAATTGAAACTAGACAAATTCAGGTGGGAAATAAGGCATACATTTTTAGGAGCGAGTGTAATTAACCAATGGAACAATTTACCAAGGGTCATGGTGGATTTTCCATCACTGACAAATTTTTAAATCAAGTTTGGAGGCTTTCCTGAAAGATATGCTCTAGGAATTATTCTGGGGAAGTTCTATCTACTACGTTATACAGGAGGTCAGACTAGATGATCACAATGGTTCCTTCTGACCTTGGAATCTCAGAGCTAGGAGACAGGGACCAACATAACGGCTGCATTCTCTCTTTTAGCAGAGCAGACACCAAGAAATGCCAGCTGGGAAATGCTGGCCTGCTGAGAAGCCTGAAGTCTAAGAGGCCGGTTTGGAGAGAAGCTGGTAAAGGCCCCACAGCTCGATAATCCACAACTTGTCTCTGTGACGTTTTGGCAATCATGCAGATGAGTAAAGGGTTTTGTCACCTCCTGCCCTGTAACCTTGGGTGCCTTTATGCTGTGCAACATTGGTTCAGAGTCCTGACACCAGTAACCTGCCCACAAGCACAAGGTCTCACTCTGTCTTCCACTAGAATAATTACAACTTGTTGGGTGATATGAAGAGTCCTTCCAGTCCTAAGTCTTCCCAAATCTGCCCTCCCCACGTTCTTAACTACCAGACACTTGGACTTTTCCCCTCTGGTTCATCACCCCCAAAGTCATGGAACCAGCCCCGGGCACCAGCTTACTCCACAGAGACCTGCTTGGGGTAAAAATAAAGTTTGTTGAATAGGAAAATCATAGTTTCAAAGATGAAATAGTCGGGGAAAGCAAACATATACAAGTAACACAGAAAATAAAAACAAAGATGCAGCTTCAGGCTTCACAGTTTCAAGTTAGATGAAATCTCCTTTCTAATACAAGTTACCTATTGCCTCTGAACAGTTTCCCTAGCTTAGGGGGGAATCCAACATTTCACAGACAGCACCTGCCAAGTGACTGTCCCTCTGTTTCTGGATGAAGACATCCATTTCAAGCTTCATTCTTAAAAAGGGGCTTTTTTTCTCCCCTTCCACCAAACATGGTGACTCACGGTTATTCAGAGTAGGGAAGTTCTAATCAGCATGTTTCAAAGTTGTCTTATCTCTAATGGCCCAGCATTTGTCTCTTCCTGGGTTGTATGCTGCTAGGTGCTTGGAACAAGTTTTATCTGGTTGCCTCCCTGCCTGAATGCACCACAAATTATGAGCACAATTTTCTGTATACATAAATTCACAACCACTGTCTGTATACATAGCTCATAATCATTAAGGTTAGAACATTACAAGATTTCATAAAAGACTAACAACTTATAGCACAACGTATAAATCAGTTGATTCAACTGCTTATTCTTTGGGGTTCAGACCCCCTATTCTTCTTTGGGGAGTTTGGACCCTGATTGCCTCTGGAGACTGAGGAGAACTGAGAACTCCAGCTTAGGAAGGACTAGAAAATCTGACTAACAAAACTCAGTTCCAAGGAGCAGAGCTGGGGAGACCCTTGGGTAAGGAGAAAGTGTGGAACTGACTAATACAGCCTTATTCCAAAGAGAAGAGCCTGGGATTCCTCCTTAAGGAAGGACTAAAAAGTGGTTCCCTGGTGAAAGACTGTTTTCAGGAGCAGGAAAGAAAAGTCATCTGAAGGAAGAAGCCAGAGGCAGCTAGTTGGACTAAGCAAGCCCAAGGTGACAAATGTCCGCTGTAGAGTGAGCATCTACTTGTGCTTATGGCTGTCATTAATAAATGAGACTGTAAACAAAAAACTGCTAATACACCACGCAGTTACTCACTAACCACTTAAATTTATAACATGAACCTTTCCCCAACACTAAGCCAAGATTAAGAAATGTAAGTCTTGTGAAGGTCTTGTGCTGTAATTGTTTCATTTTTTCAAGTTTCTTCTTTCTATCAGAAGCTTCTTTTGTGAGCCTCTATAAAACCTTAACAGACAGAACTTTAAAAAAGTCTAATATTTTAAAAATACACTACAATGAGGAACTCACTGGTAGAACAACAGCATTTCAGTTTGAAACTGCCACTTAGTGCCTAGCGCCTATATTTAATTAAACTAGGCAGTGAGCACAACAGAAAATGCAATTTCTGTTTTTTGAAGATGGTCCAGTGTGCATTCCACATGGGACCATGTGTGTGGTCTTTTCATGGTCAGACAACAATGTTCTTCTCATGTCCTATGTTTTTCTATAATAATCTGAAAGCTGGCTGTGTACCCATCCAAATGCAGAACACAAGTCATTTGTTTGATGGACACTGAGTTTCACTGTAATTAGCATTGTATATTATATATGCTATACTCTTAAGATAGTAATATACTGTAACAGAAGAATTGCAAATGCTCTGCAAGTTTGCTTCTCATGTGCACCTGTCAACATCAATAGATAACACTGCCCCGTGGTTTTATTCTGATTTAGAGAAAATGTAGCATTTGTAATGCTTTCCAGTTAATATTTATGATATGATTATGGTTTTGATAAATCAAAATAGAGTTAACTCTTTTTGTTTTAAATTGTGCATAAAATAAGCATAGAAAAACTAAGAAGGATTTTCTGTGCTACTGAAGTGGAAGGAAACACAGCATAAATGGAAAAGAAGAATTTAAAGAGAACTGTTCATCAGCCAGTCAGTCACCAGCAGAATATTCCTTCATTTGAATCCAGATGTCATAAGTCTTCCAGAATTTTCAAATGAGCAGAACTGGAGGATTCAGGAACTGGAATATTCAAGACAGACTGAGACTGTAACAGAAACTGAGGAAGCTCTCATGAAGCAGGGAACTGGAAGAATATTAAATGATTTGGTTTCAAGGAAGTAGACTACTTTTTTTGTTGAAACCCGAAGACTAGAGCCATTGGAACTCTGTTTTTCAGTCATGAGAATTTATGGTGTTCTCAAAAGAGCTGACTTATTTTAAGGTAAAATATCTTGATCTGAAACTGACTTTAACTGGATATTTTAAAATTATTTCCCCCAGTTATTTCTTGTAAAAATTTGATTTTATTCAGAAAGGGTACATGTGAATTACCACAATCTTAAACCCACAGACTGACAACAGTGGGTCACTTAACAATCCTACTAAGAGGAATCATGCTCTTGTGCTCAGACCACACACTGTTAGTACAGCTGGACTTGAGTTTTTCCCCATCCAAGCATCCCAAAGGGTGAGGATCCCTCAGTACCTAGGTCAAGATGACTAGGACTTCAGCACCCTTGCATCATATTTTTGATAAGCTGGGTAAGACTGTCAGACACCTCTTACTTCACTTTTGCCCTAGATTGTATAGAAAAAATACATCTTATCTGAGGATGTTACCATCTATATCTCCCACTCCCCTACATGCAAGGTGGGTGGTAGATCCAGGTCTGACCAATGGAAAGACCTGTCAAACTCCAGATAGAGCAGTGCTCTTGAGAGCTCTGCATTGCCAGGCTTACTTTCTGTACAAAGTGATGTCTTAGTACCCCTAACTCATCAGGGAAAACTGGTCCTTCTCATTAGAGAGGAGATTTTTTTTCAAGTACCTAGATACATGCTAGGAACAGAATAACACAAGACCACAATTCATGAAACAAAGGACCATAATCCATTCAAATTCAGTGTAATATTTTTTGTCTGTGAATAAAAGTGAGAGAGTTTAGATAATATATAAATAAGGGGGCAGATCCTCAGACTTCAGTGAAGTTATGCTGATTTACACCCTCTGAGGATCTGGTTCAATATTCTTTTAAAAGTTTAAAGTTCACTATGAGGCATTACTTAGAGTATGTCTTCACTGAGTTGGAGGTGTAATTTCTAGGTAGATGTGTGCTCAGTAGCTTTGATTGTGCTAGCAGGCTAAAAACAGCAGTGTAGCTGCCATAATAGGGGCAGTGGGATCAGCTTGGCACCGCAAGTACAGTCCCAACGAGGGCCTACGTACTTACTCAGATGGCTAGCCCCTCCTGCTGCCATCACTATACTTCTATTTTTAGTGCATTACCTTGATCAAAGCTTGCAAGCATGTCTTTCTAGAACCAGCTCAAATGTAGACATGTATTTATCAGTGTTCGTACAATTCCCAGCACAACGGGGACCCAATCCTCTTTTGGGACTATAGTGTGCTACCCAAATACAATAATGGACATGAAAGGGGTGCATGACAAATCAATAAAAGGTAGGGTCAGGGAATGTAACTGTTTAGACTAGGATTTTCCAAAGAGCTCAAGTAGCGGCCTAACTCTGGTCATTGGAACCACTGAGCTCAATGAGAGCAGAGTCAAGCCAACACTGTGCTTTTGAAAATACCACCCTCCCAGTAAACAGCATTGTCTAAACGCAAAGTTGTACTGGTCTAACTAAATCAGTTTTTAAACTGATTTAGGTCAAACTGGTGCCAAACACCAGATGTGGGCATTTGTCCTCCACTGATGACTGTTCCTGAGCATTAGAACCTTTATTTTAAAAAGTTGTCGGAGTTACCTGAATGAACCAAAAAAAAAAAAAAAAAAATTCATATTGGGGAACAACTCTAGTTTTTCTTTTTTCACTAGCCAAGAATTCAGGAAGCCAACATTTATTTTTTTAATCAATTTTTTAAAAGTCACGTAGCTGATAAGACAAAGAAAATCTAACCCAAAGGGTAATTAATAAATGAGAATAAATTTTAAAAAATCCCAATTCCTGAAAAACAAGATTTGTCTGAAATTGCATACTCATTTATAATCCATATGCTGACATAGGGCCAGTTCACAGCTCTAAGATCTGCAGCTCTGTCCTCCCTCCCTAAGCCCCACAGGAACAGGATCTGTGTGGTAGATGGGAGCTAAAGGTAGGTTTGTAAGATGGCCTATAGAGGTTCTCAGACTGAATCTGTATTCTTTGTTTATGGGCTCTTTAAGTGAAGTCCTGGAGGCATGTCTAGCATGGGGAGACCTTGATAGCACAGCTCCATTTAAGTCCTGTTGCAGGGGAGGATAGGGAGGCACTAGTGGGTCAGAACCCTCATGGAAGCACAGAGCCTTTGTATGAATATCTCTGGATGCCTGTGGATCCAGGGGGTTTGAGGGCTGGATCCATGAAGTATTCCATTAAGGAGGTGGGGGAAACTCCACAAGGGTATTTTCCTAAAAGGGTGGGTTTTACAACAGAAGGGGTGATTCCTCAACAGTCTAAAGGTCAATATATAGCAAAAGTCTCTTATCTGTACAAAGTCTTGAGAAAGAAAACAGGAAATCATGGAAACGTTTTTCTTGTCTCAATCCTAGTCAGAAGTTTAAAATGTCTAGGATAACATTGTTAGCCATTACAAAGTGTGAATTTTGTATTATATTAGAGATAGCAAGTTCCCATAGTGCCATGGTTTCAAGAGAACAGACCATAGCAAGGGCACTTTAGTTTACTCCAGGGACATGAATTCCATGTGTTTGCTTTTTAAAAAGAAAACTTGAATCAAATAAATTAAGAACTATAAATGAAAATAAAATTGTATTGAGTTAAAATACTATTAACTCTCCTACATCCTATGGGCCAGATCTGCCCATAGAATGTAGAAGTGTTGTAGCCAATGTAGTTATACACATTTATACTGGCTGAGGATCCGGTGTAGTATTTTCCCCTACCTCCCAATATGTAGGTGCACACATACACATTCTTCTCCTCTTGCCAAGTATAACTTTGTATTAAGATCTTCTTCCTATCTATGCTCATAAGAAAGCATTATTAAACGTTTTATATATTAACATGTAAACACCTAAAAGTGTTCCTTGAACACTTTTCTTCTCTGAATCCCTTTCCTAACTCCTCTACTGCAGTCTAACTAAAGAAATCTAAGATGGACATCAGGATAATAGATAGTAAACAAGGATAGTCCTAGCCAGCCACTTCCCACTCTACTAAAATGGAAAGCTTTATGTCTGGGGCCACCCTGATTTTATTGACCTTGTAACCACTATGGGACAGAAAGTGACTCTGAAGATCTGAGCATATATCTTCTTTGGTGTGTGCATGTGTGTTAAAATGTCATCTTTTGGGATAATCATCCAAATGTGGTGCCTATGGAGATGTGGCTGATTCAATCTTTGTGCTCTGGGGTGGTCAGCCTGCAATTTAAAGATAGCCACAAATTGAACAGCAACCATAATTACAAGAGGCTGTTCCACTAATCCATGGTTAACAAATGTTAGTTAAAAGATAAATAAGCCTTATGCAAGCACTTCCTGGAGCTATACAAGTCTTGTGGTTTCATTTGCTCTGACTTCACTCTTCTTTAGAGGGGAGCAAAAAAAAAAAGCCAAAGTTTTTGTAACCTCATTTCATTACAATTAGAAATCACAGGAAAAAACTTACAAAACTAATTATTTTTATTTGTAATGGAAAAATAAACTAGTTCATGTCCAGGCTGAGCTTCAGCTAAAAGCTGCATTATTGGCTTTGTCTGTCTATTTTGTTTCTAATCTCCAGTTGTTTATAATGGGCAACAGGATGATCTTGGGACTTCTTAACAGCAAGCATACAAACCAAACCTCAAAGGACTGGTTTGCCTTTGTAGACAACAAATAGAAACACACCGTAAATAGGGTGGCGTGTTTTTGCTTTCATCACATTTATTTTCAAGCTTTTTCTCTTCACAAGGACTTTGTCTTAATTGACCTACATTAAGAGTTTTCCAAGTTACAGTTTGCTCCCTTCTGCTGAAAGTGACAAACTGCCTCAAACTTTAGTGCAGAGATGCTTTATAGAGCTTGAGGTTAAACTTAATACAGAAAGACATACATTGCCATGCTGCATCAGACTAGCAGCCCATTGAATACTGTATTTTGTCTCTGATATTAGCTACTACCAGATGCTTCAGAGGAAGGTGTAAGAAAACTCCTAATGTAACCTCCTTACAAGGGAAGTTTCTTCCTAACCTCCATTCAACTAGGGATTGGTTGTCTTCCGTTCTGAAGAATCAGGCTTTATCCATTTAATTTTTTATCCTATCTAATGTAACAGTGGATGTTCTTTCTTTCTTGAATCCTACTAAGCTCTTGGCCTCACACACAATTGGGATTCTGCCATATCAAAACATTGCTCACATCACCAGGGAGCTTTGCAGTTATGCAGGAGGGATGGGGAAGCAGGCAGCTGTGCCCCCTAAAAAGAATCTGAACACAAAGGGATGCAATTGATTGAAACTAGTCACTATGATTCTCCTTGCTTAAACTTATGATTTACATAGAATCTATGATTATGAACATTTTAAAATGTTGGGGTAAACAGCATATGATACAGCTAACTGTACTCAGTCTGTTCTATGTTATTCCTTATCCCTAACCCTGAGAAGTCCTTCATTTTATATAAGACTAGCACCAACATATACACTACGCTAACATCCAATCACTACACACGATTTCTAGAAATGGATGAACTTCAAAAGGTTTGATTTAGATAAACCCAAAAAAGTTTGAATACTAATGCTTCTTTCCTTCTCTTCTTAACCCATTCACTTATTTCTTCACTTCCTTTGACATCAAATTCCTTACACAAGCCACTCATCCTTACCATCCAGTCCTGCACTTTCTCTCTCTCTCTCTCTCTGTTTCCCTTGCCCTGATACCTTTACTTATATCGTTCCCATTACAGCAGCTCAGGCTTTGTGCAAGTACTGTGCACTATGGAGACTTTCTTGGTCAGTGGAATGACATAAATTCTGAGGCACCTCTCATTGCTGAAACCACAGAATGTGCTAGAAATATGAATGCAGATGCTGACTCTAAGCTCAACAGCTGTGCTATCCATTATATCATAACAAGTAAATGGAAGGGCAGCCTGATGGCGGAAGAGGATGACCTGGAGTGTTTGTAAAAGAAGAGAGCTATAGGGCCCTGCTGGGAAGAGGAAGATCCTCACCGGGGATGGAGAAAGGCAGTTGGGGGAAAAAGATACATTATGGGGCTTATGGGGGAACAGGATTTGAGGAAACCTTAAAAGGTTCTTAAATGGGGCTCGATAAACAGTAGTATTATTTTACAGTTATATAGTGCATTCCATCTGAGGCTCTTAAAATGCTTTACAGCCAGTAAGTATCATAATTCCCCAGTGAGGAAGTAGAATATTGCTATTCCCAATTAATGATGAAGAAAGTAAGGCACAGAGATGGTAAGGAATTGATTTCAGAAGTGCTGAACACCACAGCTGCCTTATTCCCTAATGCTCAAGTGCTGGTCTATTTGCTGTACAGTAGCACTCACGTTAATAGCAGAGCACATGCCAGGGCATCTCAATGGAGCAAAAAGTCCATCCTTCTGGGTGACTATATCCCCTAAACTATAAAAATGGGTAAGCGGGAGAGAAGATACAAGTTAAAAACACAAACATTGCTGAAGTTCCCTCCAATCACATTTAGGCTTAATCCACTTTTCAGTGAAGACAATGGGGCTCTTGCCAGTGACTTCAATTGAAGTAGAGTGTCCCAGATTGAGACATTAAAGGTATGATGGGAATCTTTTCTCTGGATCAATCCCTAAACATCTAAGTCTGAAATTGGTCCATCTTATGTTGCAACTTTAAAAAAAAAATCTCTGCCAATAACCTTTGCAAGACTACTGCCTACATGGTATTACAAACTCATATCAAACTACCAGAACTCCACACACAGTTATACATTCACCAAATATAATACGATGTTTAAAAGATAATATGGACACTTGAGGGACCTTCCCATTCAAGTGCAGACCATTTATTTACTTTCAGAAAGCAGAATAAAAAAGTTTTGAAAAACTGACTGAGACATCCGGTTACAGTTTCATGCAGCTGTACAGTTCAAGCTCAAAATGTATACCAAAACACACACTGATCAAATCCAAACAATGAACCATGGCAGCTGTTGATAAAAAGGACTGCAGGACTAAAACACTGTTATGAACAGCTGATCATCAGCAACTTTTCTCTCTAACTTTCTCAAGTTATCTGCCTGGCTGCTACTGAATGTACCAGGTATAACACACCTGCTGGGCTACTGAAAGTACCAAGTACCTTCTTCCATTCCCTTGATTTCAATGGTTGAGGGCCCACACAGCTGGTGTGGTATAGAATCAGCAATTGCGCTGTCGTCTTTTAGTTTTCTATTTTAAATTGGCCTTAAAATAAAGTGAAACTATTCTGAGTAAAAAGAAAAAAATCTGGAAGAACAAGATGAGAACTTTGACCATGGATAAACGATGACATACTGAGTATGGATTTTAAATTACACTGTCACTAGAACATGTTTCTGCTGTTGATGGCTATTATGTTAATCTAAGACATCCTATGTACAGTAAGAAGCTGTGACTCAGCTCCAATACAATTGCACTTCTGACTTAACCCTCACAAGAAGAATGTAATATGTAAGCATTCACACTGTATAAGTATTAAGGGCTAGATTTAAAAAAAAAAAAAAACCTCCACCCAAGTCTCCCATTTCATACCTACAATTGACTGCTGACACAGATGATGGCATCTGAGTCTCCAACTGCTTGCACTTGCTAATCAAGTTGTAAGACCTCTAACTGACATTATTTACATCTACAATTAATTGTGCCTACAATTAATTCCAGGTGTAAAACTGAGGGCACTAAAAGGGTAAGGCACTTCAAAACAAGCCCTAGAAGTTCTCATCGTTAAACCAATATTATAGCAAGACAGGAGCTGGATAATCTTTTGCATTTATGCTGTAGTTTTAAAAAACTTGTTTAGGTTCAAGAGGTACATATTGGGTCATTATGTAGAATTAATTACCCCAAGACCCTTGAACATTTTCAGGATTGACTGTTCCCAGAGGGAGAATCAGGGGCCTGGCTGCTTATTTAGGCTTTTTCAAGGTTTTTAGAGGCACAGCTAGGTTTAGTGCGTCAGGGGCATGACTAAACCAGCAGGGACAGATTAAACCACTCAGGCATCACCTTTTGATTGCTGTGTACACAGACACCTGAGAATCCCATTCCTCCCTGATTAAAAAAAATCTAAACACTGTGTGGTAAACAGAGCTAGAGTGACTCTGCTGTTCAGAGTGAAATAGGGAGAGCAAGACATTTTTCAAGAGAGTTTGAACTAGTGTTAGACTGGAATGGGAGCATCAAAAGAACTGAACACCCCAACTCTAGGTGAAGTCAATGCCAGAGTGAAAGTAAAATTGATCTTTTACTGGTACAGGGGCCGGCTTCGGCCCCCCCCAAGAAGGGGTGAGGCCTTGGGCAGAAGGGGCAGGGCTGGGGGGGAGGGTCAGTGTCCCCCAGCCAGCCCATCTGCGCTGCCTGGCCCCCACCGCCAGGGCTCTAGCAGCGATTTAAAGGGTGGCCAGAGTCCTGGCCCCTTTTAAATCACTGGCCCTGGGGCAGCTGTTCCTTTTGCCCAACCCCCCGTCAGCAGCCGGGGGGGCGCAAAAGGGGCAACAACGTTTAAACAGGTTGCTTTTCCATGGCAGAGCTTTAACGTTACTGTCCCTTTTGTGTCCCCACGTAGGTGGACCTGAACTGGCCTGTACCGGCTTACTTTCACCCCTGAGTCAATGGGACTTCTGAGTGCTCAGCATCTCTGAAAATTAGGTGTTTCAACTTCTGCTCCCAAAACTTATGGCACACAAAATATGTAGCCATTTGCTAATTTGACTGCAAATCTGTATTAAACATAAGCGTTTCCTCATTATTGCAACATTGCTATTGGGTGCTATTCTGCCAACATCTTGGGACTGGGGAGAAGGGTGTGTGTGTATATACATAGATAATATAAAATAGAGAGAAAGAGCGAAAGAACATGAGAAGCAGCTTATTGAGCCCAAATCATAGTGCAACTTCCAGGACTCATCTAGAGCCCAAACCCACTCATAAAAGACAATAACGAAGAAGGGGTGGACCGTGTATCAGAACTGGAGAGAAGACCTCAGGACCCCCCTGATGAATTTTCATAACAGCATTACAGATTTATAATTTCTAAGTGATCTTCCTATGGTGGCTTTTTGGTTGGGTACTTTAGAAGTCTCACCTTCCTACTGAAAAGACTGCAAAAGCATGCCAAAGACTTCAGGGAGATGTTACTTCCTGTTTTCTATTTCCCTAAAGAAACTGAAGAGAGGATGAGATGAAGGGGACCCACTTACAGTATCCCCATTCCATCATTAAGACTATGTAGGATATGTAGGCCAAAAGGCTCCAGGCAACCATTTTGTATCATCTGGGTTACCTGTAGTCTCTTAATCCCACAGAACAGACTGTGTCAGGCAGGTGATAAGGGTAAAATGTACTGTAACCTCACCCTCCTGCCCTGACAGACACTTTCAAAGTGTCTTGAGTTTGGTGGCTTAATAACATTACTATAGATCATTTTTCCGTAAGGGACCATTGTGATCATGTAGTCTGACCTCCTGAATTACATAGCTTGAAGAGTCTTGCCCAGTAATTTCTTAAGTATTTTACCTGATTTTTATTCAGGTTATATTTGCTGTATATAGCTGGGGTTTTAAAACTGATTATCCTTCTATTTTCGTTTTGGAAGGGTGTCTGGTTAAGCACTCCAGGTACTGAGAATTTGAGTGGATTCATGGGCAAACCAGTTTCAAATGGGGAAACAGTCATCTTGCACATCTGTGTTTTTTTGGTTGGTTGGTTTTTTGCTCCAGTCTTTACTGAAAACAAGGTGATACCATCTGTAGTCACTCTATCAAGTATGGCTACCTTGGAAATTAAAGAGCAATTTGCAAAACAAATACCTCCATTTGCTTCTGTACAGAAAATTTGAACCTAAATGAATGGGACATTTTGCCCTGCAGCTGGTTCCTCAAGTGCTATTAGGAAAGTTCCATGAGCAAGAGGCTTAGCTTGCTTTGTGCATGCATTTCTTAGATGCAAACAAGGCTAGAAAAAGATACTCTTCGTATGTAAGATGAGTAATTGAAAGGAAACTAGCTTCTCAATAGGTATGTATTGAGTTAGGCAAACTATTTGCCATTAATATTCATTGCTCTGCAATTTCTTGTAGTAGGTCCATGTGACTTTGCACTATTAAATATTTGTCAGCAAATGTCATGCACAGCAATGGTACCACAAATAGTAATTTCTGAGGTTCTAGCTGCCACTTTTTCTATTTTCCATATAGCAATAATTAAAAATGGAAATGGTTAAATGACATTCTTGGGATTGCTCACAATAGTACATTTTAAGGTCATTCCTTTCAAAGAGCAGGCCAAGAATTCAGAATACCCTTGAATGGAATGTTAATAACAATGAAGAGGTTACTACATATACATGACCTGCCAAATTAATGAATAGTGGTGGTTGAACTTAAATTTTGAAGAGTTTCGGCTCATAAGGAAAATATTGACTGAAGAACTCAAACTCATAATTTTGAGACCATGGGTTATTAATGTACAGTTTTCTGGACCTCTCAGGATCTTACATTGACCTCTTGTCACAGGTACCAACTTTCCGATGTGCTGGGGGGTGCTCAACCCCGGGCTCTGCCCTAGGCCCCACCCCCACTCCACCCCTTCCCCCAAGTCCCCACACCCATACCGCCTCTTCCTGCCCCATCCCTGTCCCACATCTTCCAGCCTCTTTCTTCCCCCTCTCCCAAGTGCACCGCATCCTCGCTCCTCCCCCCTCCCCCAAGCCTCCTTCACGCAGAGAAACAGGTGATCATGGTGGATGGGAGGGAGGGGGAGGCGCTGTTCGGCAGGTCCCAGCGGTGGGCAGGAGGTGCTGGGGGGTGAGGGAGCTAATATGGGGACTGCTGGTGGGTGCTCAGCACCCACTATTTTTCCCCATGGGTGCTCCAGCCCCAGAGCACCCATGGAGTCAGCGCCAAGGCCACTTGTCAGAAACCAGTCAGATCAGAAATACCCGGTATCTGCCATATTTATGACGTATGTGATGAATCTGAGTTTCCTTGCATTGATGTCTTGCCTTTCAAGCCCCTCTATCTTTTGATGAACACGCTTCAACTATTTTCCATTCTTTTGAACAAGGTACTTTTATGGCCCTTTTCCCTGTGTCATTTGAGCACCTCACAATGATTAGTGGATTTTAACCTTGCAACACCTGTGTGATGTAGGGAAATATCACTACTTTACAGTTGGGGGAAACTGAGGAAGGAGGTAGACTGAGTTGCTTAACCCAAAGTTGCATAGCAAACCCATGTCTGAGGTAGGCATTGAACCCCACTTACCCCTATCTACTTGACCATCCTTATTTCAAGGGGCATGAGTGGTCACATGGTATATCTTCCGGTCTTTAAATGGATGAGTGATGCTTTGGACAATGATGACTATTAGGCCCCGTCTACACTGGCAAGTTTCTGCGCAGTTAAGCAGCTTTCTGCACTGTAACTCCCGAGGTGCACACGCTGCCAAGCCACTTACGGCGTAGAAACTGTGCAGCTGTAGCGCTCAAAAAAACCCACCCTGACGAGAGGCGTAGAGATTTCTGTGCCTGGGCTACAGCACTGTGGTGCCAGTTTAGACACGGTGGCAATTACAGCGCTGCGATTGGCCTCCGGGAGGTGTCCCACAATGCCTGTTCTCACTTCTCTGGTCATTGGTTTGAACTCTACTGCCCTGCCCTCAGGTGACCAACTGTCAGCTCCACCCCATACATTCCTTTTCAAATTTGAAAGTCCCCTTCCTGTTTGCTCGGTGATGCGTTCAGTGGTCTCAGTGCATCTTTCCAGGTGGACAGGCCGGCTCCACGCACCAGGCGATTCCTCGCTTGGAGCAATGCTGAGCTGCTGGACCTCATTGGCATTTGGGGAGAGGATGCAGTGCAGTCCCAGCTACGCTCCAGCTGTTGGAATTATGATATCTATGGACAGATTTCACGATGCATGACAGAAAGGGGCCATGACCGGGACACATTGCAGTGCAGGGTCAAAGTGAAGGAGCTGCGGAACACCTACCACAAGGCGTGAGAGGCAAACCACTCTCCGGTGCTGCACCCATGAGCTGCTGGTTCTACAAAGAGCTGACTCGATACTTGGTGGCGACGCCACCTCCACTGCGAAGGCCACTGTGGATACTTTGTTGGCTCACGTGCCAGTCAAGAGTGGACCAAGCCAGAAGGAGGAAATCTTGGATGAAGAAGGGGAGGGGAACCAGAGCAGAGGATGACTTGGAGGCCAGAGATGCATGCAGTCAGGAGCTCTTTTCTACCCTGGAGGAGCCTAGCCAGTCATAGCAATTGGATCTTGGTGAAGCACAAACAGGAGAGGAGACCCCTGGTAAATGGATTTGATTTTGGGAATTGCTGAAACGATTTGTTGGGGGCAGGAGGGTTGCAGAAAGCAGGCTTGTCTCCCACTGCATGCCTAGTCTGAGCAGTGGAACAGGCTGTTGATAGACTCCCTCACTTCACAAGAATCTCCCTCAGAGGAAATCTCCTCCTGGAAGAGCCGCATGGGGCCAGGGTGGAAGCTGCAAGCTTGGAGAAGACCCTCTCTGGTTCCCTGCTCACCCTCAGCAGCGAGATATCTTCCATAATGATCATATTCTGTGGAAAGTGTGGGGACAGGAATGATTATCAGGCTCCCCTTAAAGTGCTGGTTCTCCCCAAGAGCCACGTGTCCAGTGTACAGCAGGGTCCAGGAAGAGTGATTTACCCTGCCCCTGTGGCTACTCATCATTCTGGGGGTGTTGTGGCTCATGTGTGCTTGCTTGGGATCGGTCAGTTAGTGATAAGTGTGTGAGTACTGGCCGTGTTTTAAAGCACTGAATCAGTGTTCTCTGTGTTGCAAACAACACTGCTTCTGTAAAATGTTGCCTTTAAACTTCACAGAGATGATCTTGGGAGCCCAGCCCCTGTCTTTGTTATCGGCGGCAGAAAGGCTGCGCAGAATTAGAAAGCGGCCACGAAGAACTCAGGAGGACTTTCTCTGTGAACTTATGAAGCACTCCGCCGTCAAGAAACACGAATTGAAGGAGTGGCGGGACTGCGAGAAGAGGGACCGAAAGGATAATGTGTCACACGAGAAAGAAGTCATGGAGCGGCTCTTAAACATTATGGAGCGCCAAGTGAACATGCTCCAGGCGATACAAGCTCTTCAAACCGAGCAGCTCTGCGCCTGCCCTCCCCTGCAGCCACTGTCGCAAAATTCTTTCCCCTGCGCCTCCCCTACACCCCGCCAACACATTCTTATCAACCTCCTGGCTCCACTCTCTACCCAGAGCATTCCACTCCTCCCTCCTCACAGTCCAGCACAGTGGACTCCCACTACCCACTGTACTCCACACCCGTCCATCTTCAGTTTGGCTCTGCTGAACACAGCACCTGCTGTATCATACATACACAAATCTGTAGCCGTCCTGGAACCCCTCCTCCTCTGGAGACCTTCCCTTCCCCCATCCCCCTTCCTGCTGATGTATTTTTGTCATTTAACTCTCTCATCTGGTTGTTGTCTTTTAATAAAAGAATTGTGTTGGTTTGAAAGCAATCTTTATTCTATTAAGTGAAAGCAAAAAGAGCCCTGCAAAGCAACATACAATTATGTTAAACCCCCTTCTTGCATCATGTGCACCAGTCACCTCCTAGCATTACAAGCACTGCAATCCTGAGCATAGCAACAAATATTAGTGGCTTTCAGCTTCAAATTGTTGTCTCAAGGCATCCCTGATCCTTATGGCCCCATGCTGTGCCCCTCTAATAGCCCTGGTCTTGGCTGTTCAAACTCAGCCTCCAGGCACTGAGCCTCTGTGGTCCAGCCCTGAGTGAAGCTTTCACCCTTCCCTTCACAAATATTATGGAGTGGACAGCACGCGGCTATAAGCATAGAATTATTGTCATCGGCCAGGTCCAGCTTCCCATACAGGCATCGCCAGCAGGCTTTGAAATGGCCAAATGCACACTCAACAGTCATTCTGCACTTGCTCAGCCTGTTGTTGAACCGCTCCTTGCTGCTGTCAAGTTGCCTCATGTATGGCTTCATAAGCCACAGCATTAAGGGGTAGGCGGGGTCTCCCAGGATCACAATGGGCGTTTTGACTTCCTCTACGGTGATCTTCTGGTGCAGAAAGAAAGTCCCTGCATGCAGCTTCTTCAACAGGCCAGTGTTCCGAAAGATGCGTGCATCATGCACCTTTCTGGACCAGCCTGCGTTAATGTCTGTGAAACAACCACGGTGATCCACAAGCACCTAGAGAACCATTGAGAAATACCCCTTGCGATTAATGTATTCTCTGGCTAGGTGGTCTGGTGCCAGAATTGGAATGTGTGTGCCATCTATCCCAGTTACGGAAACCCATTTGTGCAAAGCCATCCACAATGTCACGCACGTTGCCCAGTCTTTTGGAGCAGGATATTGTATTCTATTCTATGGATGCGATTAATGGCCTGCACACTTCCATCAACACGACTCCAATGGTCAACTTTCCCACTCCAAACTGGTTAGTGACTGATCGGTAGCAGTCTGGAGTAGCCAGCTTCCAATGTGCAATCGCCACACTCTTCTCCAGTGACAGGGCAGCTCTCATTCTCATGTCCTTGAGCCACAGGGCTGGAGCGAGCTCATCACACAGTCCCATGAATGTGGCTTTCCTCATCTGAAAGTTCTGCAGCCACTGCTCATCATCCCAGACATGCATCATGATGTGATCCCACTGCTCAGTGCTTGTTTCCTGAGCCCAAAAGTGGTGCTCCACTGTGGTCAGCACCGCTGTGAATGCCACAAGCAATCTCATGTCATAGCTACAACGCGTGGCGAGATCAATGCCGCACTCCTCTTGCCTTTGTAGTTTAAGGAATAACTCCACTTCCACTTGTGACATGTTGGTCAGAGTGAGCAGCATACTGGTCAGCAGTTTGGGATCCATTCCTGCAGCCCAAAAGAGACAGAGCACGCAGTACACAAACCGCTGAAAGATGGCGCCAAATCCGGACTGAAGCACAGAGATCGCTGGGATGCGAAGTAATGCATCACGGGCATGGGGACTGCACCCAGGATGCCCCATGACTCCCTCTGCCTTCCCACAAGTCTTAGCAGCAAAAGAGAAAGACATGCTCTCTGGGATAGCTGCCCAGAGTGCACCGCTCTGAATAGCTCTGCAAGTGCTGCAAGTGTGAACACACTATTGCGTAGGCAGCTGTCAGTGTGAACACACAACAGTGGTTTTCCTTCTGCGCTCTCTGAGCAGCACTGTAACTCCCAGCACTGTAACTTTGCCAATGTAGACGTGCCCTTAGATAATGCAGAGAGTACTTTTGCTATACTGACAGGTTTCAGAGTAGCAGCCGTGTTAGTCTGTATTCGCAAAAAGAAAAGGAGGACTTGTGGCACCTTAGAGACTAACAAATTTATTTGAGCATAAGCTTTCGAGAGCTACAGCTCACTTCATCGGCTATACATTTGTGAAACTCCCACCATTTGCCAACATTTAAAGAAACACTGGTAGATGGATGAATATTTGTGACTAGCAAATTGTATGATCCCATAAATATTAGCAAATCACATTTGAGATGTTTATTTGCAAATATCTCTGCAAGCTAGTTTTTAAAATTATTATTTTTCAATCAGCCCTAGAAGTGTGTAACCTTAATGATTTCTATTTAACAGAACGGAGTAAATTTTCAAGCTTATGGAAGGGGCTGGCAGGAAGGTAAATTACTTAGCCCAGAAAACTCAACTGAAGGTGTAAAACTAACAGAGGGGTTTCAAACTCTTGAGCACATTCATAGTGACCAGATTTTCAAAGTAAAAAGTTGGTTGCTGAAGTGGCAGATTAGGGCAAGAAATCATTTTGTCAGGGAGATATACTGATATAACTTTCTATTGAAGGAAGGACTGGCTTTATGGCTTGTGTAACCTTAATGCGTGTGAAGGTGTGCTAGAAAACCTTCATATGGGGAGAAACGGGAGGTTCCCAATATGACAGGCTTGATTGCAAAGAGTGCTCCTTAAGATGAATAATGACTGCAAGACAAGTGAACATATTTGTCGTCTCCTTAATGTGGCCTAATTGCAGTACCTTATAAGAATCAGGACAAAACACCACTCTCTGCAAAATTAACTGGAACACCACACAAGGTACTAACAATGGGGACATTCCTGATCTTCAAACTGTGACCCTAAATGCAATCCCAAACAATATATTTCTCCTTCAGCTTAGACCTCTAAAGAGAAGTCCCCCTACCTGTGAACTCCTTCAAGTTTCTTATACAGCAGCAATACCCTTATCACCTCATTTCCTGTTCGCTGCTGACTGCCACACCTGCAATTCTGTAAATTAGCTTCTGCTGGCCTCGGCTGTGCCTAATGGCACCACATGTCAGCCAATGGGTGAGTGCTTCACTCATCCGGACTCTTTGTGGATGCAAGTGGGGATAGGAAACTACTATTGCTTTCAAATAAAATATCTGTTATTTTGATACAGAAGGAAAAAAACCCTTCCCTCATTTTCTTATTTAGCACACTAGCTTCCCTTCTCAGCTTATGGTGAAGTGATAGTTGTTTTTATTTTAAACTCAGGCGGGGTGGGATAGAAAGGCAGATTGCAATAGAGAGAACAAGAAGGAAAGTTAAGCACAAGTCATACTTACCACCTGATCAAACATCTCAGTGTCAGGAGACGGGAAGTGGCCTGCTTTACACACAGTTTTCTAGGCAAAACCAACAAGGGGTGGGCTAAGAATCCCTCACTGATATCAAGCAAGTTACCCAAGGAATCTTTTTTCTACAACCTCAAAGATCTAATGAATGCAAACCATGATATTCATTTAAAAAGGTAATCCCTCCTTTCGATGTCAGCCTGCTAATGTCCAGACAAACGCTGCATAAACTTTCCTATACAACTCTGCTAATGCATTTCCGATCTGCAGCATCAACATATTTCCAGTCCTAGGTCTCTCATGAACAGAAACTGTATAGAATTGTGCCAAATTCTGTGGTGATTTTGTGATGTGGACAAATGCTAGTTAGCACAATGGGCCTTTTTTCTTATCCAAACAACATTAAGGCATGTAAGAAGTTTAAGTATTTGGTTACCCTTATTTTTCTTGCATGCTCGTATTTCCCGTACACAGCCCATCACTCCATTTATTATCATCTCTGCCTGATTTACAAAGCTGGGAGGATCTGTGCATTATGCCAGAATAAACTGTAGTCCTTAATGGTGTGGTTAGGAGGTCAGCTAGATTCAGCAAAGCACTTTGGGTGCAAATCTATAAGACAGACTTGGTTATAATCCAATTTTCTAAAGTCTGCGTGAGCGGGAAAATGAAAATAATAATAATAATAATATCTGGAGTGGTTTCTCTGTTATGCTCATCTCAGTCCAGTATTTCAAGTTTCATGGATACCTAGTTTTTCATTTGTAAAAGAATCTAGTTCTGCACTTCAGTGTGGTTAGAACTTTGTGAGGGTAAATACAGGAATCTCCTCTTCTTCTGTTATTCTGGTAGGACCCAACCCTGCTGTTTTTCTTTGCTTGAGTAGTCCTTACTCATGTTAGTTGTCTTTTGGCTTCAGTGAGATCAGATATGGTTAAAGATGGGAAGGAGCTGCAGGTACACGATAAATTCAAAAGACTATGTTCTGATATATCATCTTGGCTGTATTTTCAACATTCAAACAAGTTTACTGCATTTGGGTTACATGCAAAGATACCTGGGTACGGAAATCTCAGAATGAATGTGAGACAGTACAACACACATTTAATAGCTTTCCTTTCAGAGGCATCTTTCTGACAGAACACCACAAAAATACAAGATTATTAAGTACAGTATATCATGTGATGGAGCGCATGGTGGGGAAAGCCAGTCTAAATATCAATCTAATTATCTTGTATTAACTGCTTCTAATTTCAATCTATAATGAAATAATGTAATAAATATTAAAATAAAACAGAAAGATCTTAGAGATTAAAAGCACAATACAAAATAAAAGGAATTATAATAGATAATACTGGGACTTTTAAGGGACAAATAATCTTGATTGGAAAAATTAGCTGACTTTTAATCTAATCATAAAATTCGTGAGTGAAAGGAATGCAATAATGGTAACTCAGTATATCTAGGCTTTAGTGAAACACTGAATACAATGTGTCATTGACATTAAACTCAAATTGGTTGTATATGAGCATTGTTGCCCTGACTGAAAATTGACTCAAGGACTGCTATGTAATGGGAACCAGAGACATATATGTTACCTTCATGGCATATACTCAGAGAAGTTGGGTAACACCATAAATACTCTTGCTGGAAGGTTGTAATGTAACGCTACTTTATTTCTTAAAATTCAGAACAAGAACCCAAAAACACATGCAGAGAGAAAACTGACTGCTCCCTATGGCAGCAAGGGATAACTCAACTCAGCTCACCTCACTTACTTTAAAATGGTTCTTTTCATGCTACGTCTGATCCCATATTTTCCTACAGAGCCCCTTAGCCTGCAAACATGATGAGGAACTATGCCCTCCCATCTCCCTTAAAGTGACAGCTTGCAATTCAAATGCAGTCCTCAATATACCACAGTGGAGAATTTGGGGCTAGAGGGATCTGTGAAAGGTCCAGTTTTATTTAAAATCTTCATTAATCAGGAAGAAGGGGATGAAACTGATTAAGAAACACCTATTTTGTCTCAGGTTACTCAACTTAACTGGAAACCAAGTCTAACAGACTTCCAAATAGTAAAGTCCATTAGACTGTAATATTGTTTTCCAATAGCAAGTGATGTGAGGCCCATCACTTGATTCACTTAAATGATGACTAGGCAAAACACTTGACCCTGTATTGTAGGGAACAGTGCTGATTTATCAGGGAGATGGGAAAAAAGGCCTAAAAGGTTGTGAGGATATATGTACTGTTTCTTTAAATCTTTAGCTGGACAGCAGACAGGAGAGGGCCACAGAAAGTTCTAGAAAGAAGCTCCTTTTCTTATTCTAATATTTTTCCTTGCTCAGTGTTAGAAGAAAGTGACTCTGGCCAATGGTAATTCTTCACCAATGTCGTGGGATAGGAGTCTTTTCTATCTCTTTATTTCTAGGAGCCATGGACTCATTTTGCCCTGAAAAACAGCACAGAAAGGAATAATGCCCTCCAGTGTTGCTGCTTTTTGAGATACCACTTTGTCATATTCTCCCTTTGGGACTGGAGGGCCAGGGCATGGCCGCAATTTCTCAAGTTGCCTTGATATCAGGGGTAATGCATAGAATGAACCTATAGATCCATGGCCTTTTGTGTGGTCCACTGGTGCCTCCATACCCAAACAGTTAAAGCGTCAGAAGAGGATTTGCTGCTGAGATCAGTAGTACCTTATGACACAAAAGGCATTGAACATTATCCTGTAATTCCATGTCTCTGTTTGGTCCTTAGGTGTACTACCGGGAACAATGATGAAATTCTCACTTGTGTACAGTAAGGAAGCTCTGAAACTTGAAGATACAATGGTGTTAATCCAGAGTAGCCTACAGTAGAATTTGGCTCTATGTGCATATGTTGCTATACTGTATAACTCAACTGAAAATGGGTGGCAAACCCTGAAATCATATGGCAAACTTGCCAAATTTGGCTGGAGCTGTGATGCCCTTCTTGGTGGTATCACTTTCTAGAGTAATTTGTTGGATCAATGTGAGGCTGTTTGGCATAGCCAGGGTAGTCACTTAGTGGCATTGTTATGTGTGTACTGGACAAAAATAAATTAAGATGAGATAGTTATGAGAACGGAATTAATTTTAAATTGTCATAGTTCCTGACCTGAACAGACAACTCCAAACATGATTATACAGAGGTTATTGGATCTCACACAAGAGTCTGTAAGTACAAGTGTAGCTTCACTGTTATTGAGTTGTTGGAAGACTGCTGTCTTAGTTCTAACATCAGGCTGTAAGTGTTTGGAAAGTTGGTCCATAGATTGCCCTGTTTGAGAGAGAGGAACCCAATAGGCAAAAGACTCATGCAAGGAAACTCAAAGCCTATTCTGTGACTTCCCACAGAAAGTCACAGAACATGGCTGTGTAGCAAGCACATTGTACTAGCAACTTTTTAGCTGTAATTAATCTTCCTGAATGGCTTTCCAGTCCACTATATTGATGTTCACACTACTCTCCTATGCACAGGTTGGCTTTATGGGGGCAAGGACTTACCGGATGTACTGCGGCAGATTCCTCAGATAACTTGACTTTGCTGAAAATGCATTTTTAAAATTATGACTAATCTGATCAGGATTGGAAAAGATATTAATGTCAATAAATAGAACCCAATTAACTACAGTATCATCCATAGCAATTTTACTTTTTCTGAAATCTTGTCACTCTTTATTTTATATTATCTCTTTAAACTTCAGAGTGACTCTCTTTCTCCTTTTATAACACAGCCTTAGTCTTTAGCTAGGTAATGGGATTTATGATTTTGTTTACATCAGTCGCCATGGCGATCCACCATAAAAGATCAGTTGCCTGGCAACTTGGTATTGTGGAGTTGCAATGAAGGGTGGAATTTTTTGTCTCTCTGACGGGAGGGCTTAAGGAATAATGAAAACTTCTGCTCATACTTCTCATGAATGCTTTTATTTTCAAGGTCAACCAAATGTTTTTTCAGTAAAGACTAATGCATTTGTCTTCAAAAGATGCACCGTAAAATGTTTCTCTGAGATTATCCTGTCTCAGAGTGAAGGACAACTAGCTTAAGAAGTTTTTATTCTCTCCATGCTGTTGCAAAATAAGGTTTAGAGTAACTGTGGGACAGCCATAATGAAGCAGGTCTCTTATTTACTGGCTCTTTCTGCATACATTAACAAGTGAGCTACTGTACACTCAAAACTATCTCTCATCCCAGGAATCAGGATAATTTTTCTTCGGTGTTTTTGTTTTGTCTCACTTTTAGTATTTTATCTTCTCTCATTATCTGGTCTGCTTTACCATACTTAATGTTGTGGAGTGATCTAGAATTATTCAGGAAATGAAGCTTTGAAATTCCTTTGCAGGTTAATTGTCAAAAGGAGTTACCATTTTAAACTGATGTTCCGCAAGACAGACTCACTTTTAATGATCACTTTTCATATCTACCGGAATCTATGATGTATATTATGCAATTATAAAATCAAATTTTAGTGCAATAATTGGTGGACACAAAATTGCCCAGTGATAAACTCTGAAAATCAGGCCTTTAGACTGTTCAATGGT
Organism: Caretta caretta; assembly: GCF_965140235.1. Taxonomy (NCBI): domain Eukaryota; kingdom Metazoa; phylum Chordata; order Testudines; family Cheloniidae; genus Caretta; species Caretta caretta. The sequence goes on along the minus strand of NC_134210.1, from coordinate 89,980,235 downwards.
TACAGCATATCATGAGTGTTATTGTGCAGGCATCTGTGCTTTTGAAGTGGACTTGCTTCTTGCTTCTATTCCCAGTTCTGTCTTGAGGTTAAAAAGGCAGCACCTAATATTCTCTCATAACATCACTGCTTCACAACCATTAGAATTTGTCTGTTACAAACATACAGATTTAATCAGACCACGGTCACATCTCCCATCCTGTTTACATGAACAGAAGGAAATCAAATGTCTGATGCGTAAATGGCTTCAGAAATGGAAATCTAGCTTTTAAGACCATACCCATGTTTTTACAGAACATATTTCCAAATCAGTTTGTAATAAGCTCCCCATCAACACAATCAACACAATAACACATCCTTTGACAATCCTGTAAACTCTTGATTGATGGGACTCCCATTGCCAGTGGGAGTTGCACATGTGGAAAAGCTTGCAGAATCAGACTCTATTATTAGGATCTAAAGGAGGGGTGTGTGGGGTGGAACGTTAGATTTGTGCAAAGTTGTTTTTAACCAAAAATAGTACCCAACCTTATTTCTAATATCAAGAACTCCACACATTTATTTCAGGGATTAGATGAATGTAGCAGACTATTGCCAATGCATACCTTCAACTGTCTCTAATTTTATTGTTTCCCTTAATTCCATACAAACCTGATCTCAAATGCCTCAGTATCTCACACATGCAAAGGTAATCTCTGAGTCACGTAGGACCTAAATCTTTTAGGGCTTTATAGTTTAAAATTGGCACCTACGTTAGGACTTCAGATGTTTGAGAAGTATAGGTCTGTATGTGCTTATGTATAGTTAAATTCTGTTAGTATCTTACTCCCTGTAACTAAAAGATCTTTTCTGATGAACACACCACGTGGTTTCCTTGCCAAAGCAAATAACATGGTGGGCCATGTATCTCCCTCTGAGCTGCACAGCATGGAGACCTGTCGAGATGCTCCTTTTTAATCATACCATAGATTACAGATCAGTAGCCTTCTCTTGTGTGTGAAACTTGGTCCAGAATTAAATTCTTCCAACACAATGCAAATATTCTGAACAGCATAGTTGAACACCTTTATGCATCAAAAGATGATATGAAGTAAAGAGGAGGGCGGAGAGGATGACTCAGGGAATTACTTATAGTAAACAGGGCCTTTCATCACAAGACTACCAATCCCAATCCAGGCTACAGTATTATAAGAACATAAAAATGACCATGCTGGGTGAGATCAAATGGTCTATATAGCCCGTATCATGTCTTCCGACAGTGGACACTGCCAGATGCTTCAAAGGGAATGAACAGAACAGGGCAATTTTTGAGTGCTCCATCACCTGTCATCCGGTTCCAGCTTCTGGCAGTCAGAGGCTTAGGGACACCCAGAGCCTAGAGTATCTCTGACCATCTTGGCTCCTAGCCATTGATGGACCTATCCCCCATGAACCTATTTAGTTCTTTTTTGAAACCAGTTATAGTTTTTGTCCTTTACAACATCCCCTAGCAATAAGTTCCACAGGTTGACTGTGCATTGTGTGAAGAAGTACTTCCTTGTGTTTGTTTTAAATGCGCTGCCTATTAATTTCATTGGGTGACCCCTGGTTCTTGTGTTATGTGAAGGGATAAATAACACTTCCTTATTCACTTTGTCCAAACCATTCTTAATGTTATAGACTTCTATCATATTCTCCCTTTAGTTGTTTCTTTTCTAAGAAGAACAGTCCCAGTCTTTATAATCTCTCCTCACATGAAAGCTGTTTCAGACCCCTAATCATTTTTATTGCCCTTCTCTGTACTTTTGCCAATTCTAATATCTTTTTTGAGATGGGGTGTCCAGAACTGCATTCAGTATTCAAGGTCTGGGATGGATGAATAGATTTATATAGTGGCATTATGATATTTTTCTGTTTATATTATCTCTCTCTTTCCTAATGATTCCGAACATTCTGTTAGCTTTTTGGACTGCCATTGCACATTGAGCAGATATTTTCAGAGAACTATCCATGATGACTCCAAGATCTCTTTCTTGAGTGGTAACAGCTGATTTAGACCCCATCACCTGGTGCGCATAATTGGGATTATGTTTTCCAATGTGCATTATTTTGCATTTATCAACACTGAATTTCATCTTCAAATCTATTGCCCAGGCACTCAGTTTTGTGAGATCCCTTTATAACTCTTTGCGTTCAGCTTTGGACTTAATTATCTTGAGTAATTTTGTACTGTCTATAAACTTTGCCACTTCACTGTTTACCCTTTTTTTCCAGGTCATTTATGAATATGTTGAACAGCACAATTTCCTGTACAGATCCTTGAGGGACCCAGCTATTTATCTCTCTCCCCTGTAAAAACTGACCATTTATTCCTACCCTTTGTTTCTTATCTTCAAACCAGTTACTGATTCATGAGAAGACTTTCCACTTATCCCATGACTCCTTACTTTTCTTAAGAGCCTTTGGTGAGGGGTCTTGTCAGGAACTTTCTGAATTCCAAGTATGCTATATCCACTGGACCACCCTTCCCCACATATTTGTTGACATCCTGAAAGAATTCTAATAGACTGGTGAGACATGATTTCCCTTTACAAAAGCCGTGTTAACTCTTCCCCAACATATCATGTTTATCTATGTTTCTGATAATTCTTTACTATAGTTTCCACCAATTTGCCTGGTACCGAAGTTAGGTTTACTGGCCTGTAATTGCCAGGATCGTCTATGGAGACTTTTTAAAAAATAGGCATTATATTAGCTTCTGCCAGTTATCTGGGACAGAGATAGATTTCAGTGATAGGTTACATGCCACAGTTCGGAGTTCTGCAATTTCATATTTGACTTCCTTCAGAACTATTGGGTGCAAACCATCTGGTCCTGGTGACTTATTACTGTTTTATTTATCAATTTGTTCCAAAACTTCCTCTACTGACACCTTAATCTGGGACAGTTCCTTAGATTTGTCACCTAAAAAAATAAGACTGTCTCAGGAGCGGGAATCTCCCTTGCATTCTCTGCAATGAAGACTAATGCAAAAAATTCATTTAGCTTCTCTGCAACAGCCTTATCTTCCTTGAGTGCTCCTTTACCACCTTGATTGTCCAGTGGCCCCACATATTGTTTGGCAGGCTTCCTATTTCTGATGTACTTAAAAGAAAAGTTTTCTCTTAATTTTGGTGCGTTTTGCTAGTCACTCTTCAAATTATTTTTGGACCTGCCTAATTATACTTTGACACTTGACTTGTGTTACGCTTTTATGAGCCCCAGAACTGCAATCCCAAAGCACAGGGAAATCAAAGCAAGACACACATGTCGGTGGAGAATCAAACATGCAATAACCATGAACCAGCTCATTCAGCAACAATCTGAACAAATCATAACAGTTCCAAATGAGAGGTATGTAGCAGCAGGCTCTGAGTGATTGCACAGACCCCACGCTATGTACACACATACACACACACACACACACACACACACACACACACACAGGGGAATAGGAACTGGAACAATGAGTTCAGGGAGCAGGAAACAAACAGTAACAGGGAGCAGGAAGGCAACACACCCACACACTCAGGTCATCACAACACACCAGAATTTATGCTCCTTTCTCTTTTCCTCAGAAGGATTTTCTTTCAATTTTTAAAGGATGTCTTATTGGCTCTAACTGCCGCTTTTACTCTGGTTGTTTAGCCGTGGCATTTTTTTGGTCCTCCTACCATTTTTTAATTTGGGGATATACATTTATGAATTGCCTCTTCCCTTGTGTGTTCCAGGACTAGCTGGTCCAAGGAGCAGTCATTAATGGTGTCTAGAAATTTTATCTCTGTATCCCATTCTGAAGTGACATTGACTGGGTACATATGAGGATAGTTGAAATCCCCCGTTATTGAGTTTTCTGTTTTCGTAGCCTCTATAATCTCTAATCTTAGGAGCATTTCACAATCACTCTCACCATCGTCGTCAGGTGGTCCTACTGCTATGCTCTCGTTACTCAAGCATGGAATTTCTATGCATAAAAATTCTATAGTACAGTTGGATTCATTTAAGAGTTTTACTGTATTTGACTCCATGCTTTCTTTCACATATAGTGTCACTCCCCTCAACAGTACGAGCTATTGTGTCATTCCTATACAATTTTGTACCCTAGTATTACCGTGTCCCATTGATTATCATTGTTCCATCAAGTTTCTGCAATGCCTATTATATTAATATCCTCATTTAATACCAAGCACTCAAGTTTACCCATCTTAGTATTTAGACTTCTAGCATGTGTATACAAGCACTTATAAAATTTGTCAATATTAGGTGATTGCCTTCATGTGATGTAATTGAACAGGACTTTTTTTTCATTTGATTGTTTCTCTTCAGTTCCTACCTCTATTGTATCAACATCTATCCTATCCTATTTAGTAGGATATAGAGAATCCCTTTTAATAAATCCTCTTCTAAGGGAAGTTTCTGCCTGAATCATGTGCTCTTCTGCAACTCTTGGCTTTCCCCCAACCCTGAGATTAAAAACTCCTTTATCATCTTTTTAATTTTACATGTCAGAAATCTGGTTCCATTTTGGGGGTTTATGTTTAGGCTCCTCCTTTCCCAAAAGGTTCTCCAGTTCCTAATGTAACCCTTCTGCCCGTCAGAGTTGGCAGCAACAAGGGCCGGGTTCAATATCTAGGGGATCCATTCCAATAACACAATGCAAACTGGCTCGAGCCCCCACCCAGTGACCTGGGACAAATATTTATCCACCCCCGCTGGGCGCCTCCAAGAGGCAATACTTCCCCTCTCGCAAGCACATAGTCTGAGTGTAGCAAAAAGCCTTTTAATAACAGAGAGAAACAATGTGGCATTATGTTGGGGAAACACCACCAACAGGATTCATAACACAACCCATGAGCAAAAAAATCCACCCCAAGCAAATTGGGGCATGCCCCTTTCCCTTTGGTTCTTGAGTCCAGCAACCCCAAATCACCCAAAGTCCCAAAAGTCCAATGTCCCAAAAGTCTCTGTCTCTGGTCAGGGCAGCCCCAGAGTTCAAAAGTTTATCTGCAGAGCTTTACCTCCCAACCTGGGTGGAGATGGGACGGGGGTAAGAGGCACCTTACATGATCTGAAGCTGACCGCCCCACAGCTCCATAGGCCTTCGCTTCGCTCCGCTCTGCCAGCCGCCCCACGAACTCCTTCGCTCAGCTCCGCTCCGCGGCCCACAAGCAGCTCCCGCCGTCCCACGAACTGCTCCACCAGCCGGTCCACAAACTGCTCCGTGTCCCACAAGCCGCTCCCACCGTCCTACGAACTGCTCCACCGGCCTGTCCACAAGGCACTCCAGCCATCCCACAAACTGCTCCACAATATATCTTCAGGCTCCCCCACCACTTAACACAACACTCAGTGATTTCAGCTCTTAGTCAGTTCAGCTCTTCGGTGAATTCAGCTTGCAGTAGGGGAGCCTCAGTGCTGGTGCACCATTAGCCCAAAGTGAGCTCAGCAGCCTGTAACTAGACTCCTAATGGAATCAAAATTAGCTCTGATATTCCACAGTGGAGAGAGGAGGAAGTGCAATTAGCATGTAAGGCCCTCACCAAGGGGCCCATGCCACCAATTATTAATACTTGTCCCCAGCCTCTCTCCAGTCACAGAGTTTTAAAACCCATGACCCTTGCCTAGCGAGTGCTACTTAGTTGATGGTGAGTCCCTCCATCATAACAAAAGGCCAAGTACAGTTCCAAGCACAGTTCCCATAATCAGGGTAATAACAATTTATTCTTCCTGCCCCAATAACAGAGACACTGGGGATCCCACAGCAGCCAAAGTGACCATTTGGGCAGCTATGGCCTCATTCTAGGCGGGGTGGGTGTGCTATGCAAATGAGATCGGCCCCTGAAGTTCTTTTCCACAACTTGCCACACCTCACCACCAGATGTCAGGGTGGAGCTCATCCTGACACTGCTTACACTAATAAACCTAAATCCTTCCTCTGAACACCCTTGTCTCATCCATTCATTGAGACCCTGTAGTTCTGCCTGTCTAACTGGCCCTGAGCATGGAACTGGAAGCAGTTGAGACTGCTACCATGGAGGTCCTGGACTTTAATCTCTTATCTAGCAGTCTAAATTTGGCCTGCAGGACCTCTCTCCTACCTTTCCCTGTGTTATCGGTACCTACATGTACAACAACCACCAGCTCCTCCCCAGCACTGCAAATAAGTCTACTGAAAAGTCTGCAACCTTTGCATCCTTCAGGCAACTCACCATAAGGCCCTCCTGGTTATCACAAACCTAACTATCTATATTTCTAATAATCAAATCCCCCACTACCCATTACCTGTCTCTTCCTAATAACTGGGGTCCCCTCCCCTAGAGGGATATCCTCAGAGTGAGGATGATGATCAGAGACCTATTTGGCTGTCCACGTGAATGATACAAGAGGTCTCAGTCTACTTCCTAGTAGACCCAACTAGTGAAACTTGGCCTTCAATTAAATTTTTCCAGCAATGTACAGATATAATTCCAAACAGCAGAATGGAAGCAGTGGCTGTCCCATAGTCACACAGGTTGGAATCTTCATCAGCCAATAAGCTGCTTTCCTTAATCCTGTTTATTTGTAAAAAATCTGTTACCAATTGCCATGAAATGTCTTATTTCTAAGTTTTTATTTTTGTGTCAGTCTTATGGTTATCTAAAAAAGGCAATACATTTATGTAATAAAATTATATTTATATAGAAAAAGTTTCAAAATATAAAAATAATCAGCATTATTCCCTTGTCAGAATTCTGAATACTTAAAGATGTAAAACTTTCTTACAGATGTGCTGATCTAACCTAATGCTTCTGACTGTCTTGCTTCCAGCATCAGGCAGGCCATTGCTTTAGATAGTGCTTTGCTCACAGATATGTCAGAGACTGATTACTAAGCAATTTTTTTAAAAGCTAACTTGGGGGTGAGGGGGTGGCATTTATTGCTCCCTGTGCTTTACTGAAAAATGAAAGTTAAAGGGACCTGATATCAGATGAAGAGTTAATGAAGTTATAAGCATAACACCAAAAGTAAAAGTTGATTTTTACACTGAAACTGTTGGTACTTTTATTTTGACAGTTCCAAGTTTCTATTCCCTCCCCCCCGCCCACTTTTCTTTCAAAGGCAAAACAAACTACTGCTGAAAATCACAAACCAAAATAAGATCTTTGAAATACCTGAACTTTATATTTATATGTGTTATATCTGTGCAGTTTAAATTGTAATCTTTTTGGAGCAGAAATGACTCCTATTCCGACATATTTGTAAAAGCCATATCTGTGTGTCTGAGTATTTCTGAGCACTTCCCCATGTTATCTGAGTACCTGAGAAAACTATGCTAATCCATATGAGTGGTCTACAAGTAGACTTGAATTTTGATTTAGCAGGAAAAATCAGGAAGAACTCTGAAAAAAGAAAAGGAGTACTTGTGGCACCTTAGACACTCACATAAACACCACCCTATACCAGAAACTTACTGACCGCCATGCCTACCTACATGCCTCCAGCCTTCATCCAGACCACACCACACAATCCATTGTCTACAGCCAAGCTCTACGATACAACCGCATTTGCTCCAACCCCTCAGACAGAGACAAATACCTACAAGATCTCTATCAAGCATTCTTACAACTACAATACCCACCTGCGGAAGTGAAGAAACAGATTGATAGTGCCGGAAGAGTTCCCAGAAGTCACCTACTACAGGACAGGCCCAACAAAGAAAATAACAGAACGCCACTAGCCATCACCTTCAGCCCCCAACTAAAACCTCTCCAATGCATCATCAAGGATCTACAACCTATCCTGAAGGACGACCCATCATTCTCACAGATCTTGGGAGACAGGCCACATCTTGCTTACACACCCCAACCTGAAGCAAATACGCACCAGCAACCACACACCACACAACAGAACCACTAACCCAGGAACCTATCCTTGCAACAAAGCCCATTGACAACTGTGTCCACATATCTATTCAGGGGACACCATCATAGGGCCTAATCACATCAGTCACACTATCAGGGGCTCGTTCACCTGCACATCTACCAATGTGATATATGCCATCATGTGCCAGCAATGCCCCTCTGTCATGTACATTGGCCAAACTGGACAGTCTGTACGTAAACGAATAAATGGACACAAATCAGACATCAAGAATTATAACATTCAAAAACCAGTCGGAGAACACTTCAATCTCTTTGGTCACTCGATTACAGACCTAAAAGTGGCAATTCTTCAACAAAAAAACTTCAAAAACAGACTCTAACGAGAGACTGCTGAATTAGAATTAATTTGCAAACTGGATACAATTAACTTAGGCTTGAATAAAGACTGGGAGTGGATGGGTCATTACACAAAGTAAAACTATTTCCCCATGTTTATCCTCCCCCCCCCCACTGTTCCTCAGATGTTCTTGTCAGCCGCTGGAAATGGCCCACCTTGATTATCACTACAAAAGTTTGCCTTCCCCCCCCGCCCCACCCCGCTCTCCTGCTGGTAATAGCTTACCTTACCTGATCACTCTCGTTACAGTGTGTATGGTAACACACATTGTTTCGTGTTTCCGGTGTATATAAATCTCCCCACGGTATTTTCCACTGAATTCATCCGATGAAGTGAGCTGTAGCTCATGAAAGCTTATGCTCAAATAAATTTGTTAGTCTCTAAGATGCCACAAGTACTCCTTTTCTTTTTGCGGATACAGACTAACACGGCTGCTACTCTGAAACCTGAAGAACTCTGAGGAATTCTTCTTCTTCTCCCATCTCACCTCCATTCAGATGGAAGTCAGAGTACCTTATTGTATTTATTTTTAATTCTCATGAAAGGTTATAGTGAAAAAGTGGCACTATATAAATAATAAACTACAAACTCAGATCCCTAAGTTTTAGAAGATCAGATGGGTGACTCTCTGGAACTCTTCTTTGCCTTCTTCTTAGTATCTCTCCACAGACGGTAATGACTAGTAGTCAAATCTTGGGGATTTTTAGCCTTGAAAGCTATTTTAGTAGCTCCCTTTTTAGGAGTAGTCTCCAATCTGACAAACCTACAGTTGTGAGTCCTCAGCCTGACTGTCTGCGGAACTCTGCTCTATGTGGAATGCATGGGCCTAATCCTCAAATCTTTGCTGAAGGTGAGTCAGGGCACTGGGGACCTAAGGGACGTTTATCCACTTATGTGGTTAATGTAAGCCTTTGTTTGTCTCCCACAAATGCCCCCTGGAGATTATTGCTGAGACATTCAGGAATAATTGATCAGGTCATGGAGTTTATGCTTCAAAATGCATTTGCAATTCTCCTGTTCAGTGTACTGGTGTAGCCTAGATTGGGGCATAACAACTTTACTTTTCTTGTTCCTTTATATGTGGAAATAGTGGCCTGACTCTGGCTCTAGATTTGTAACAAACATTTCTTTAAAACAATCACGCTCTTCAGTGGGCACTGGATTAAGTACTTCTTGAAGTCAATGGAAGGACTCCCAATAAAGCCAATAGGCTCTGGATTTAGGCCTAAATGCATTCACAGTATTGCCTATTCCAAGTGTTCAAAAATCATGAGTCAGACCTTCAGAATCATGAGGTTTAAAACAAAACAAAAACTTTGGGCACTTCCTTTGCCTTCTGGTTTCTGAGTTTTTAGGATGTAATCAGGTCATATTTTCAAGATTTTTTTTACAACTGAGGTCTAGAAATTTTTTTTCAAATGAAAGCTGAGATTCTCATGATTCCAGCAGCTGGAGCTTTAAGAAAAAAATCAAATATTGTGAGTCTTATGAGTGCTGGTAACACAGCACTGAAGACACATGCACTTCTTAACTAGCTGGCCTTCAGCTCAGTAGTTTATTGTGCTTGGAGTATCCATCTGCATGCTGTGGCTTTATGTTCTTGCTTGTATCAATATGCCAGAAATGGAGACTCCTCTTCCTAGAACTTTGAGTAAAATCTGGCTGTTCCAATTAAAGTCAATGGTGGTTTTGCCATTTACTTCAATAGGGCCCTTTTTCAGGAGCTAAGGAACAAGCGTGGTCTGATAAGGTACAGGACTAATATTATTTGTATTACCATAGCATCTAGAAGCTCTGTCATAGATAATAACCGCATTGTGCTGGGCATTGTGCAAACACAGAACAACAAGTGGGTCCTTGTCCCAAGGAACTGATGAACTAAGGAGAGCAAGGCTCCCTTCTCAGCAAAGAATACTTTAAAAATTAGAGGGAAAGTTAATTTAGTTAGTTTATTCTATAATTATTCTGACATTTGTTTTAAAGATGTGTTCAACAAGAGAAAATAGAAACAAATGTTAAATGATTTCATTCTTTCCTTTTAAAGGGGGAGAAAATGTGTGTCCAGACTCTGCCAGCTGCCTATTGTGATAAATTTTATTGAAATTTCACAAGAGTTAAAGTAGTAAAATTGGATATTTCAGTCCCTCTAATCTTTACCAACATTTATATCTTTTTTTTATTAACTCAGTAGCGGGTTGCATTATTGAGATATTTGGCAAACTTTTCTTCTTTTTTCATTGGTGTAAAAACTTGGTGGGTGTTATGGAATCTGATTGTGAGTGTAACTGATATCACAATAGACCAATAAAGTGCTTATAAAGTCAATATCACAGCAGCCCTCCTCTTCCTCCACCCTACCCCATGCTGTACAAAAGTCTACTCTGCTTATTAATTTAAAAAAATACTTTTATTAGAAAGTAGGTCTTTAGTCTATTACTAGTTTTAACTCTGCACTAAAAATTCTTTGTCTCAATGGGTGGCAGAACTACTTTTAAAGGGGTGACCTACTTGTTTCTTTTCTGAAGTTACTGTTGCCAGGCCTTTTAACAGTGTAATGTGCTGCTACTCTGATCTCTGTTTAAAACTTTTACATCAACTTTATAGAGCCTGGAACATCCCAATACTATTATTGTAATTCAAACTGATTTTCAGTTGCCTGCCTTCTATGTTATTGATGGAATCAGCACCCATGATGAACAACTAGTCCAGATGGCATTGCTTAATTGCACTAGGTTAGTACAGTGCTACAATTTGTTTAATGTGATCAGAACAGTGATGTTTTAAAACTTTTTATTTCCTAGGTCTGTCTTCTGTGTATATTTTGGGTAATATATTTTCTTTTCTGACAAAAATAAGTTTTGACTGTATTTTACTCCAGGTAGCACGGTGGAGTTAACACAGCTCTAGGAAAGTGAGCTGGATTCTTTTTGGGCTAATGTCAGCAACACATTTGTTAACTAACCCTTCAGTCCTTCAGAGAGATCTGTGCCGGCACAGGGGCCCAACTTTCATTTAAGGAATCTTTGTGAGCAGGGCTTGAGTCAGAAAGAACAGCAAAACATGAAGAGAGAACACTTAAGAGCACATTCAGGCTGGTCATGGCCCTAGTTTTAACATGGCCCTAGTTTTAAAGTGCATTTAAGTTGTTTGGATCCAACACAAACTTCTTGAGTCACTAAACATCCCTGAGACATAGCATTTCCCTCTCCAGAAGAATGTTGCCTGTCTTCTCTTATCATTGCTTAAATAATTCTTTATTTCTAGAAGTATGGTGGATACCTACACTGAAATAATGTGGTAACTGTGGAGTACTGAAATTTCTGAACCCACCCCCACTCCTTTTCCAATGTTTGTCCCTCTTATAATCAATTCCTTTACATCCTAGAAGACAGACTTAAGAGCAAAAGGGGGTTTGTCTTTTCCTAAAAAGACTTTTATACCACCTCTATTTGCTTTTATCATGTTCCATTGGCCCAAGGGAGGGTTTAGTATATTGTAAATCAGACATTCAGGAGTAAATGTGCCAAAGAGGACAACTCTGGGAGGCCCCACTTCCTTTAGGGCTTCAACTAATCTCCCCCTTCCACTATCTACAGATTTATTTCATCTTTGTTTTATTTTAATTTTCATTCACCTCTCGTTATATTTCTCAGTTTTCTATTTTGTTGCAGTGGGGCAGCATAGATTTGATTTTGTTTGTTTGTTTTTCTTTTTTTAATCATGAGGTAAAACCTCTTCTTAACAGCACTCCATAATTATCAAATTGCACAATTTATAAAATGTTCTAAAAGCATCTTGAATTTATACCTATACATTGACCTAACAAAGGCCACCTTGAAAGTTTTTGCTGCTGGCAAGTCCTTAGCCATCCATTTTATTTTTCCCAGTTAAACATTAACTGGTCCACATCAGGACACACCAATGAGCCCAATGCTAGAGTGTAACAGTACAGTGTATACTTTAGCAAAAATGTGGTATTTTCAATTTAGTTCCCATTTTATATAAGCTGTTTGTTAATGCCATTTCACTTAAAGATGAACAGTCTTTATTTCACTGCTTTACTTTCCAAGGCCTACTGTTTGAATGTCAAGCTTCCCCTGAAGCACTTAATGACACCCCTAATGATGAAAGAGGAAATGGAGAAGCACAAACTGTAAGAGTATAATGTGGTTGGTTCAAAATGCATTTGCCTGTATTTTTTCAGTTCATACTTCTGTTCCAATAATTGAGTATCTTTAAAAGCTTGTACATTTTTTAAAAAAAGTCAGTTTCCAGCAAAACAATTACAGAAAACAGAAAACAATTTTCTCCTCCGTGTAAATGATTAGACAGAGAATAGAATGGGAGAAAACAGTTTATCTGGAATTCCTGTTCCATTAAGCTCTGATCCTGCGTGCGGCAACATGTGGGTGAATCATTGCATCTGTTTGGGACTCTATTGATTTTATCAGGACTCTGCACAGGCACAGGGGTCAGACCGCATGGAGCAACTTGCAGGATCAGGGCTTTAATTTGCAACAGACTGGAACAGATCATATTTTCCTTGTAGATTGTAAGTTTCATTATACCATAGGTCTATATTTTGACTAGGAAGTCTACAATCATGTTAGTTTTATGTCTTGGTGTGTGGAAATTGAGTGAAAAAAAGGAGAGGGAGCAATTTTGGGCAATCAATGGAATATAACTGGGAGCAGTGGGAGGAAATTAAGAAAAGGATAAATTAGGTTGAATGTTAGGGGAAGAAACCTTCCTGCCAGTGAGATATTAGGCTGTGGAATAATATCCCTAGGGAAACAGTAGGAGATCTCTTACATGGTACAGTTAAAATTAATCTGCATAGAGTACTGATAAAGGTACTGTATAAAATAACCCTGCATATGGAGGGAGATGGACTAAATGACCTATAGAATTTTCCATCCTTAACATCTATTATTGTGTGAGCTAAATTAAAGATTATAGTTCTTTGCATTGATACAGAATGTGAGAGGTATGTGGCCTCTTGCATACCACTTGGTGCCATAAGTTTTCAAAATTGAACCCAAAATGAACTCATTTAAAAAATGGGGAAGGAATGCAAATTTCTTACTTTCCCTTATTCTGCGCCCCAACTAATTTGCCAGTCCACTTTCATCAAAAATGGAGCATTTAGTGGTTCAGATACAAACAACCAGGCCCAAAAACAAAACTTTCCTTTGTCTTATTAGTTACAACTTTCAGGCTGCTGAAGCTACTACTGAAATAATTTCAAACCAGTTTTAGAAAGTTAAGAAAGCCAGCAAAATAAAGCAATGGATATTCTCCATTCTTATAACCTCCTATTCTCTATTGGCAGCCAAATTAGGCTATAGATCAGGGCTCTGCGCCTTTTTCTTTTTGAGGCCCCCCCAACACACCATAAAAACTCCACAGCCCACCTGTGCCACAACTGTTTTTCTGCATATAAAAGCCAGGGCCATCATTAGAGGGTAGCAAGCAGGGCAGTTGCCTGGGGCCCCATGCCACATGGGGCCCTACAAAGCTAAGTTGATCAGGCTTTGGCTTCAGTCTTGGGTGGTGGGGCTTGGGGTCCTGGGCTTCAGCCCTGTGCAGCGGGGCTTCAGCTTTCTGCCCTGAGCCCCAGTGAGTCTAATGCTTGTCCTGCTAGGCAGACCCCTTGAAACCTTCTCAAGGTCCCCCAGGGGGCCCCAGACCTCTGGTTGAGAACAGTTGCTATAGATCATAGTGAGCTAATGGACTGGAGAACAATCTTCCTTGTCAGCTCTGTTCACCAGAGAGTAAATTCACTGTAAAATGAACGTTTCTCATTGTCAGATTCTTAACATCAGTATCGGCACTATTGCAACTCCCCACCACCACCCCGTGGCCCCTAGCAAGACTGGTGGGGATTGTTTACAATATTAAAAACACTGAAGCACATTAGAAGAGCACCTATTAACAGTGCCTCCACTGCAAAAGAAGTTCCAACTCTGCCCAATTCTGTGAATCATCCTTTATGTATATACACCCCTTAGATAGGAATTGTACTTGCATACATTGTTTGTGACCTAGAAATCCTCCTGTAGGATAACCTAACCTTGTGCAGCTATCTACTATAGTCCCTTTCTCCATGCTTAGGCTGACAACAATCAAATATTTGTAGAAACCAGATTGGTGTTGACTTTGTCTGAGTTCATTTTTCCGCCAAAGAATATATTTGCAGTGAGATTTGCCCCCAGTCTTCCTCCCCCCTGGTGGGAATATGTTGTGAAACCTGCGATGCCTACATTGCATCTGTTTGACATCCCTGGAAACTGAAGTGCTCTAGCACTTCTCTCCACCATTAAATTAACCTAAAACTTTTTTAAAAAGTAACTATAATTAGTGGGAAAGGATTATTTTATCCCTCTTTTTCTTTTGGGATGGACAGTAATCCTTATAGTAGTACCTGCAACTTTTAACAAATTAGGGTGTTTGAAAAGCATTTTTGTGAAATTATGGCAAAGGAAAGGCTGTCTAAAGCTCTCTTATTTTGGGTCTTGAAACTTTCATATTGCATTACTTTGACCAGCTGCTCTTCCTTACACTGCTTTGCTCCAGAGGATTGTTCTTTAGTCCACTGAACTGGTTGTAACAGGCACTACCTTCTCATCTGGTTCCCAGCAGTTGGAATTCCTTATGTTGTTGTCTGCTGGCCAGTATACATAAACAGTTCAGGACTGCCCACCCACATTTACTATGAACACAGGTTTTAGCCATTTGCTAGCACTCAGCTGGATTTTCTTAGTAGTTTTGTTAACGTTTGCTTTAAATGAGTCTGATCTGTGGAATCATAATAAAATGCCTTAATATCTATTAATCTGTTCATAGTATATAATTATAAACACAACAATGTGTACAGTGGGCATATGTACATAGGTACACACTGTGGAGCCAGATTTTCAAATACTCAGCACCCACAGTTGGGGCCAGATTTTGGAAAGAACTCAACTTCTGTTTAGACAGATTTCCAAAAGAGCTCCGCACTGCGTTGGCTAAATGAAAGCCAAGTTCTTTTGAAAATATAGCTCCAATTTTGGGTTCTGAGCTCTTTTGAAAATCTAGCCCTATATATTAGAGTGTGCCTATATGCACAGAAAACAGTAGACGGAAATAACTTCAATGGTCTACTGTAAATGTTACTGCATTTTGCAGCAATGTGGGCATTCATAACTTCATTCCAGTACTTTCTTCCTAATTTCTACTTTAGAATCTATCCGGGTAGTTGGAATTATTTTTCCACTCCAGTTAAAATAAACTACTACTATCTACTACTTTTCCTATAAAACGTTTAAAAAGTATAACTTTATTCTGATGCTCTCAGTTGTAAATTTCAAATAGGACAACCATAAATGTTATTTATTTCCTATTTTCGGCATGCAGCACAGGCACAAATGGCATATCCTGCTAAAAAAAACCTCTGCTCATAACTTTCATGAGTGAAAGAAATTTACCTCCCATTACTTTTTCTTCCCATATTTGTAAAACAGCAACCATAACGTTACTATCTCATTGCCATACATTACGTTTAATGTGTGTTTTGTAGGCATATTGTAGTAGCTGCCTGGTCATTTCCATCAAGGCGAAAGGTGCAAAATAGGTTCTATTATAATTGTGTATTTTCTTTAACATATGCCTAGCTTTCAATAAAGTCACTTTTTGGGAAATCTTCCATGCTTTTTCTCCAGTAAAAGATGAATTTTTAGGAAAGTTTGAACAAAAGCTGTTTTGAATTCAATAATACATCCCTGCCCCCTCCCATCTTAAAAAAAAAATTCTAACCACATTTTTTGGAACATGCCTTCATTATTCCAAAAGGGCTGAGGTTCGACTGGTGACACTTAGCATGGGCATTATGCTTATTGAGGAGTGGCATGCTTTGCTAGATTCAAGGAAGGAAAACAAAAGTTGTTTTGGTTTCCCTTAACAAGGAATATTTGAAATGTGTGTGTTCTGATCAAACACAGTAGACTTGGTTGGACAGCAAGTAGCACTTAAAGCTGGAAGAACTATGTTGATGACACAGCAACTATTTAATGAGTGTAACACATTTTTTAAAGGAGTTTGAGTGATTTTAGGTTCCCCACTGCACCTTCTTTAGGTTACAGACCACGACCTGTTTTGCATACCAAATGTGCAAATTTTAACTCTTTCTACCATTGCCTATACAGCTTCACAAGCTTGAGCAGAATTTTGTCTTTCTAAGGCTTCTGTGCTTATGCCACCTTAGGGGTTTTTTAAATTCTGCACTAACAAGAGTAGGTACATTTGTAGGTATAGCAATGCATACTAAATCTGCAATCCTAGCAGTCCCTAGGGCCTGTTTCAACTTCCATTATGGCCAGTGCAAGTCTTTCCATTGATCTGAATGGGAATGGAATAAAGTCACTAGTCATCCTCTGGTCAACTGGTCATTTAAGTAGAGCTGGTTGAGAACTTTCCCACGGAGTATTTTTCCTTTGGAAAATGGCAATTCATTGAAAGGTATCTATTTTGATGAAATTTCATTTAGAAAAATATTGAAGTGAAGCATTTCGGTAAAGTCAAAATAAAACATTTTGTTAGAACAGAACATTACAATTTTCCATTACAAAATATATTTTAAAGTGAAAATCAAAATACATTTTATCTAAACAAAGCATTTCAATTGATTCATTCATTTCATGGGACATTTCAATATTCAATGTTTCATTTCAATTTGGAATGAAAACAAATTTCATAATCACAGAATTTCCTGAAAAACAAAAATTCTGATTCCCTCACAGCTCAACTTTTAAATCTGCAGTTGTGAAGTCTGATGACATTAATAGATACCAGCTGACCTTTGCCAAGTGGGTCTTTTGCAAATTGGTACTACCTTTTTTCATTATTTTTTTCATGTAGAAAATGCCTCAAATTATATAAAAGCAACTTTATTAAGGAAGTGTATAAATAAAAAAGGGACATAAAATGAGAACATGAAAACTTAGCTTTGCCCCCTTATTCAGACCTACTATGGTACAGGGAATAGTACTCAGGTGCACTGGGCATGAACTGGATGCATCTGAGGTTGGGTGAAGCAAAGTTCCTAAAACCTGATCATTAGTCAGCTGAGGGGCCAAATCACCCATTGCTACCAGTTAGAGCAGTCAGAAGGCACACATAATTAGGACAATTTTGGATTAGATCTTGACTTCAGTAGCAACAAGACCCATTGTCTTACTCCTCATCCTTCTCAAGAGGGCACATGTATGATTTTAAAAACACCTCACAGGGGTTACCCTTGACTTACCTTCTAATCAAGTTGATCCTGACCATTATAGCTAAGTGCATGTCTGCTAGAATAAGTTCAATGATAAAATTATTTTTAAATTTTTATCATAAATATATTATTTATGATGTGGCTTTGACTATCGGCCAGATCTTCAGCTGGTTTAAATTATTGTAGCTCCACTCACGTCAATTTTACACAAGGTGAGGATCTGGCCCTGTGATCATATGTATAAATGACAGCTTTTCCTTAGTTTCTGTAGGCATCTCAGATGTGGGGGTATTGTAAACTGGTCAAGTTAGAATTTCAACACTTTTTCTTGCATAGTCAAGTTCCCAAAATATTAGCCTATACATCAAATGCACTTGCTAATAAGTTTTAGTGTTACTACAGAAAAATCTGCTATTTGGTTACTTATGTACTTGATTAAAATCCTATTTAGGGTGGATCATAGGCTTTGGTCAATTTGCATTGCAATGAAGATTTCATTGAAAGATAATATTTCCTTGCCTTGATTTAGTTAAGTCTTCATTATTTTCCTCTGTCCTGGGTTATTTTTGGCGCAAGGATATGATCAACAACAGTTTAACAATGTCCTATCAGGAATTTAAAGTCTAAGTACACATTTTCTTTCTACTTGGGATATCCAACAAGACATTGAGTTTGTTTCTACATCTAAAATTTCTCTGTGGTTTGGCAGGCCCGTAGCTTTTGGTGGCTATGAACCATATCTTAATTGAATAACCTTGTGGAAACTACACAGAACTTTCTCTAGATTTCATTTCCAATTTATGACTATCTCGCTTTCAGCAGTTAGACTACACAAATAGAAAAATGCTCTAATTCCTCTCTTTGCGATTCCTCAATGGTATAAGGTGGAACATTCATACTATCTTTCATTGCTTTTTATGACGCCAATCCAAGTAAGGCACTTAAGTACATGCTTATGCATAAGCACTCAAATAGTCCCATTGACTGTTCACATGTTTAAAGTTAAGCACTGGGACTCTAAGAACCCCTCAGTGCCAACTGGCAAAGGTTCATTGTTCTTTTAGCAACTTCTAACAGGCCTGACAAACTCACTATACATAAAATATTATGGAAATGGTGTGCGTATCCAAAAGGTGTCTTATAAGTACTGGCATCACATGGAAGCCAGTGGCACACTGCTCACTAATATCACTGTCAAATGTATAGAATCATAGGATGGGAAGGGACCTCGAGAGGTCAGCTCATCGAGTCCATTCCCCTGCACTCATGGCAGGACTAAGTATTATCTAGACCATCCCTGACAGGTGTTTGTCTGACCTGCTCTTAAAAATTTCCAATGATGGAGATTTCACAACCTCCCTAGGCAATTTATTCCAGTGCTTAACAGCCCTGATAGTAAGGAAGTTTTTCCTAATGTCCAACCTAAACAGCCCTTGCTGCAATTTAAGCCCATTGCTTCTTGTTCTGTCCTCAGAGGTTAAGAAGAACAATTTTTCTCCCTTCTCCTTGTAACAACTCTTTATGTACTTGAAAACTTTTATCATACCCCCACTCAGCCTTCTCTTCTCCAGACTAAACAAACCCAATTTTTTCAATCTTCCCTCACAGGTCATGTTTTTTAGACCTGTAATAATTTTTGTTGCTCTTTCTCTGGTCTTTCTTCAATTTGTACACATCTTTCCTGAAACATGGCACCCAGAACTGGACACAGTATTCCAGTTGAGGCTTAATCTGCAGAGAGTAGAGCGGAAGAATTACATTTTATGTCTTGCTTACAACTCTCCTACTAATACATCCCAGAATTATGTTTGCTTTTTTTGCAATAGTGTTACACCGTTGACTCATATTTAGCTTGTGGTCCATTATGACCCTCCAGATCTCTTTCTGTAGTACTCCTTCAGAGGCAGTCATTTCCCATTTTGTATGTGTGCAACTGATTGTTGCTTCTTAAGTGGAAGTACTTTGCATTTGTCCATACTGAATTTCATCCTATTTACTTCAGACCATTTCTCTTGTTTGTCCAGATCCTTTTGAGTTTTAATGCTATCCTCCAAACACTTGCAATCCCTCCCAGCTAGGTATTGTCTGCAAACTTTATGTATACTCTCTATGTCATTATCTAAATAACTGATGAAGATATTGAACAGAACCAGAACCAGAGCTGATCCCTGCTGGACCCCACTTGATATGCCCTTCCAGCTTGACTGTAAACCACTGATAAGTATTCTCTGGGAATGGTTTTCCAACCAGTTATGTATCCATGTTGTAGTAGTTCCACCTAGATTGTATTCCCCTAGTTTGTTTATGAGAAGGTAATGTGAGACAGTATCAGAAGCCTTACTAAAGTCAAAATATACCACATCTACTTCTTATCCCGCTATCCACAAGGCTTGTTACCCTGTCAAAGAAAGCTACTGGGTTGGTTTGATACAATTTGTTCTTGACAAATACATGTTGACTGTTACTTATCACCTTGTTATCTAGGTGTCTGCAAATTGATTGCTTAATTATTTGCTCCATTATCTTTCTGGGTACTGAAGTTAAGCTGACTAATCTGTAATTTCCCGGACTGTCTTTATTTCCCTTTTATAGATTGGCACTATATTTTCCCTTTTCCAGTCCTCTGGAATCTCTCCCATGACTTTTCAAAGATAATCGCTAATGGCTCAGATATCTCCTCAGTCAGCTCCTTGAATATTTTAGGATGCATTTCATCATTATTTGTTTATATTCATCCTTTCATCCTAGGTAATTTGACCTAGTTTCCAGTTTTTGTAGGACTCTTTTTTGAGTTTCAGCTCATTGAAGATCTCCTGTTTAAGCCAGGGTGGTCACTTGCCATACTTCATATCTTTCCTACAGATGTATTAACACTATATGAGGAATTATGTATACTTACTGATATTGTGCTTTAAACTCTGTAACCAAACAAAGGGATAAATGGGTTTCTTCCAGACTGGAGGGAAGGCAGTTATCTCTCTGTCATATATAAATTAAGCATCATGAGCCAAAAACAATGGAAGCTACATTTGCAGGTGAAGTAAACAGGAAAAACAAGTTAACATGCAGATGTGAAAGCAACATGGCATCAGCACACTGGAGAACAAATAACAAATAACCTTTCATATATTTGAAAGGTTTCTTGAACTAAAACAGATGGTGCTGTCCATCTCACTGAGGAGCATCTTTGGTGGAGGGGGTGTGATTTGGGAATGAATGGTTCCTGGATTGACTAAAAACCAGCAGACAGACTTTGAGGGTGAGAAACTGCTTTAGACAGGGATTGTAGCCTGTTAAATCTCTAGAAAAACATGTTATATTTTGTTTTACTTGTAACCAGTTTTGTTTCTATTATCCTTACTTAGTATCACTTAAATCTCTATCTTTACTAATAAACTTATTCTCATTTCATGACAAATACATCTCAGTGCTGTGGTATTGAGCAAAGTATGAAAGCTCAGTTGCATGTATATTGTCTCTTTGGGAGGCAGTTTACCTGGTCATTTCTCTGAGTGTCCAATGAAGGGGGCTGGATGCTACTGGAAGACCCTCTTCAAAGGGGGTTCAGAGTTTGGAATGCACCTCACGTTAACCAACAAAGCAAAATAGGACTGGAAGAGTCTGGAGGAGAGTGTTAGAGTTGTTGAAAGGGTGATGGTGTTCAGGAGCTGACACTGAAGTTCAACAAGATTGACTCCCTCATGCTGGAGGCAGGGGGTAACAAAGGGACCCACAGTCCTGGGAACCCCGAGACAGCATCACAAGCACGTATTGAAGTGATTTCCTGTATCTGGTCCTGTATGCGCAAATTAGAGCAGTTGGTGGGTGGAGAGTTAGATTTCTGAGGTGGGGTGGGGTGAAATGTGTGCTTTTGGGAAGTTTATTTCTGCACTCAGATTATCCAGAAGGAATGAAGGTTGTGAAAACAGTGCAGATAGACAGATGTTTGGATAAGCAGGATTTTTTAAAATATACATTGCACTTTTCAATGAACATCATCTCACTGTGTGGGTAAGAGTGTTTTTGGACAAAACAAGGTTTCACTGATAAATTTTCCCTTCTTAACCCAGTTAATGGTTGGGGTAGACATTTGTGTTGCTTTATTTGAGTATATAGCTGAGAAAATATGGAGTAAAATACTGAAGGAAATAAAGAAAATAATCAAGTTTTGACTCAGATGTCAGTGACAATATGTCCTACTTATCCACTTATTTTTACAGAGTAGTTAATAGAGATGAGTAAATAGTCCAAAAATATTTCCACATATGTTTAGATTAATTCATTCTACCATACTCACTCCCTTTTGTTTTTGCTTTCTGTGACCGTTCATGCCATTCGGTTACACTGGCCCAAGTGAGTGAATTTTAAAGCCTCATACTTCAGCATTCATAGAAACTAAGTCTTGAAATTAGGATTTATGAGGGTTCTTGCCAAAAGTATTGTTGCACACTCATCAAATCAGGGAAGCAGAAACAATAGTACAGGAATTAGCTGACTGGTCTCAACTAACCAACATAGCGGTAACAGCACAACTGTAAGGACATGTCATGTCAGCGAATGTCTAATATACTCAGCATGGTTCACAAGGAATCCATACTTGGAAAAAAATTGCAGAGAGAACTGAAATACTTTGAAATAAAAAAAAACTGAGGAAATACAACAAATAAATATAACTATCTGGTACAGATATGCCAAAGAGAGACTAAATTAATCAGATAAGTATTCATGATAAATTATTGACTTGGCTCTAACAATCAGTAGCAGTAGTTCTAAGTTGAAATGTTCAGGAGGCCCCTATTTATTAAATATTTTAACTTTTTTGTTTAATGTTGTCTAGCACAAGCCTCTATTTGCTATTTCTTTTAAAAGGAAATAGAGATCTTAACATATTCAGGTTTTATTCATTCATATTTGTATATGCTAAACAAAAGCAGTAGGGTCCCTTGGCAAATTCTATAAAGTGCATAGAATAAAAGGATTCTAACAATTACCACAGATAACACTGCCACAGCTGTACCAGAAATGTCAAAAATGATTTAATAACCTCCTGAAACCACATCACCATCAGACTTCCCCTTCAACCAGTCCCTGGTCTTACTAGTCTCTCTCCCCTACACCCCAGGCCAGGTAGAGGCAACAGCCCCAGTAGCAAAGTGGGTAGCAATCTCTGTATACAGCATTAGCAAAGGGCCCAATCCTAGTCCTGTGGAAGCTGATGAGAATTTTGCTATTGACTTCATTGGAAGCAGGAGCTTGCCTAGGATAGGGTTAATTTATGATAAGCATGAACCAATTTGAATGGGTGGGATGACATGATTGCCCTATTGCTTTAAAAATGGGCGTGATCTGCAGCCTTGTTCTGGCAAAAATCTAATTGAAGAGAGATTGCCTTTGAATTCAATGGGGGTTTTCCGCAGGTAAGGACATCAAGATCAAGCCCAGTATTTCTGAAGCCCACTTTACTGACTTCAGTGAGAGCTATAAGCCCGCATCTAAGGGCAGAATTTGATCCTAAGCACTCTGCCTTTGAGCAACCATTATTTGAATGACATTCTCCCATGTTTGCAAGTGTATGTTTCTTCTTATTTCACCATATATTATGTGTATCTCACTCATTAGATTTGCTGTCTCTGCTAAGAAAGGCTGCTTACTATTTGTAGTGCAGGAAGGTTATGCATTTCAACTGCAGTCTATAGTCCTGAACAGAAATGATGACTTAGTGACATTTATTCTATTTACATTTGACTGAATTTTTTGCATGGCATCTTAGCTTGGCATACCAAGTTTTTTTTTCCATGGTTACACACAACTGCATATTTTTAGACTGAGCTAATTTCCTCTAATCTCTAAAATAAAAGGTTAATGAGGGACTATTGATTAGGCTTCAAAGTAAAGATGAACTTTTGGGGCTCTTTTTTTTTTTTTCAAAACAAGTGATTTCCCTGGTTCCTCTGGGAGTACTCTGGCTCCCAGAATGTCATAAATGTAATCAAACTGTCATCCTGCTGCTTGTGGTAACAAACACAGAAAGTGCAATTGAGACAGCTTTGAACCACAGATTACTGGGGTCCATTTAGTCTGAAAGGCCATTTGTATAAATCCCAACTGCATGTGGGAAGTGTGTTTACAATGACCCTAGAATCCATTTTTCTGACTTATTGCAAAAAACCCAAATGAGTTGTAGGCTGTGGTAAATATGCTTCTTTGAAGAAAGGGGAGTTACTCTTCACTCAGTCTGAAGAGTGACAAGGAAAGATCACTTATTATTTTTATTTTTATTTTATTGTATTACACATTTATAAGGTGTTTGCAGAGCCATATAGTTGTTGTACCCAGATACCCTATGTATAATTTAAATTAAAAAGGCAAACACTTTGACACAAATTGTAGCTCTGCCTGGGTCCTATTGCTGTGAATGGCCAACTACTCTAAGAGAATAACAGATCAGCGAGACCCAGCTAATTTCCAAGAGGATTCCTAGAACTCTAATTTATGGGCAACCTGAACAAAGGTAAATATTTTACATTGTGCTCTGAGCCAAATCCTGATCCCACTGATGTCAACAGTAAAACTCCCACTGATTTCACTTGGACCAGAATGTGATTAGGTTCAGGATCTGACAGAATTCAGCTGCGGCTGAATTCCAACGTTGAAGGCCTGCTGCTGAAAATGCCTCACCCTGCCTATCATGCTGGGGACAAGCGGCTAGTGTGTTCTTTCTGAATGCAAGCAGTATAACTAGACATGAGGGGGGAGCCTGGAACCAAACTGGGATTTTCTAATTGATAACCAGTTCCTTGAATTTCTCTTGGAGGTGAATTGGCAAACAGTGAGGAGCACAGTTGTAATGTGCTCTTGTTGATCTTTCCTACTGAAATAACGGTTAGATGCATACTACACTAGCTGAGGCTTTGGAGTGTGGCCTTTAAGTGTGAACTAAGGAAAAACATCCTGCAGCAGTCTAGCTTTGAGGTGACAAAGACACAAATAACTATGGCAAAGTTAATTGACCTGCAGTGTAATCTTGAGCAAGTTGCATCACTTTTGTTTCCCCTCCCACTCTTTGTCTCTCTTGTCTGTTTATAATGCTCTTCAGGGCAGGGACTTCCTCTTACTAAGAATATGTACAGTGCCACCTACAATGGGCCCCAAACTCGAATTGATCATCTCGGAGCTAGCATAATACAAAATAATCAATAATAATATTCTAAATGGTTCATTTGGAGTACAGTAGCTGCCATGTCTTTGGAGATCTGCAAACAATTAGGCCAAATTGAGCACTGGTGCAAGTGGGCAGGAGGCCCATTGATTTGAGTGGAAATTGTGTGGGTTTATTCTAGGGACAAATTTGGTCCAATAATTTGTTCTTCTCATTTTCATAAGAAAAATCAAATAGTTACAGCATCTAATGTTGCTGAGTTTCATGGGGAAACTTTTTAAGCTGAATTTTATATGTACTTCAAGTGTGACACTAGAAAATTACTCCAATAATGTAAATAACAGTAACAACAGCACTATAAGAGATTTATAGCCTCCCCATTGGAACCTTCAGACAAGGGTTAAATTTCATATTTATGAGAACTTTTGAAATGTCATGATCATTTTCTACAGTTTATGCAAAGTTTGCACAATGGTTTCTGAAATAGAGATTTACAGTCATTTTGGTCCATAAACATATTCATGAAACCATTCACAACCAAGAACAATTGGAAGAATTTCTCTCTCAATCTGGGTACGATTCCCTTGGGTATAGTCAGTGCTCTGGAAGCACATACTATGATGTGATTGTTTGTAGGCCAGTCCCATGAGCTTGTTTTGATCGAAATCTTAGGTTCTTTGTTGATCTTAGAATATTTCAGTCCTGGTGATTCTGTGAGCAGCATCTGGAGTGGAGCGCTTGGAACCAATTTGCTTAGATATGTGCAACATCTTTGGTGTGAACATGGAAACAAGGAGAGACAGACATCACAATACAGTTAATTGTGGAAGCTGCAACTTTGTTTAAAATGATTACCTAGCGAGGATAATCAACCACCCCAAACTACCTGTCAGGGTTGTTCCAGTGTGAACCTCAAGTAACACAAATGACCTGGGTGGACTATTAACCTGAAGGTGGTTGTGAAAGCCATTCTCCCTCTATGCCTTCAGGCCTGCCCAGGGACCCTGACTGGAAACCAGAGTCTTCACCCATTCCCTTCCATGCTGGAGGTAGGAGAGATAAGATAGGTGGAGCCACAAGTGGTGTGAGACATAGAGGTAACCCCTCCTCACCACGCATTGCCCTGCGCAGGACCAATTCCTAAGCAGCCTGCTGAGTAACAAACTTTGGTCTCTTTCTAGCCCTCCAACTGCACTGGAGCCCACAAAAATTGCAGCAGTTATAATTTAATCTCTGAAAGCCAGACCTCCTGGATGCTGGGTAAATGGTTAAAAGCCCCCACAAAGCAGTTGACCAATTTTTCTGTATGGAAGGAATCCCTTCCAGAAACCAAAACTTGTTTTCAACCTAGTCCCTGGCACTGCCAGAAATCTAGCCACTAGATTGGGGTAGAAAAGGTAAGACTGAAACAGGGAGCCCACAATGGCTACCCTGCCTAGTCAGAAAATTATATCAATCCCCCTCATGCTCACAATGGGAGCCAATCACCCAGCCTCAGCATCACCCAATAGCAGCAATTGTAATGGAATGCTAAATTTTATTATACTGTTCAGCCACGAGACAGCACCGTGTGTAAAATACCTTATTTAAACAAACGTCAGCCATACCTGGCAGAGCATTACAGGATCTTATGATAAAGGCATCTGGTGTGTAAGCAAGCTCTGCAGTCAGTTCATATCTGGTACAGAAGCACATGACAGCAGTGGTGGGTGGGAGAGACCCCCAGAGCCCAGGCTTAGAGGCAGTATGTGACCCTTCCTCATAGAGCAGAGCATGGGGAAGGAAGCGAGGTAAGGAAAGAAAGGAGAGGGGACATAGCTGAGTCCCACCTAAGGATGTCTCCACTTCTCCTGCCTCTGCTAAAGCAGCCCTACAGCTTGCAGGGTGGGCATTCTGTATTCTGGGGAACAAAATGGGTAGAGGACACAGGTATTTTATTAACATAACTAAAGACGTTGTCCCTTCTCCTTTACATTCTGTTGTCAGATTATGAGCTCTTGTGGGCAGGAATCATACCTTTCCCCCCAATTTCTTTACATTGCCATCAGTGAGAATATTCTCTTTTCTACATTTAATTGTGACCCAATTATAATGTTCCTTGCGGAAAAAGGCAAACCATGGAAAAGAATTAAAAGTGGTAAATTCTTTATGTCCTTATGTCTTGTAAGGGTGGGTCTTAACTCCTGAACTAGTTGCTGTGGGTCAAATTCAACCTCAGTATAACTCCACCGACTTCAATGGATTTGCACTAGGGATCAGTTTGGGCCTGTATATTTGAACATTGCTCCTGCAAAGTGTACCTCAAACACACATCTGATGGACAATTCGAAAGACAGGCAGAAATGCCAGGGTGTTCTCCAATACCAGAGAATAACAAGAAGCTCTTTGTACAGCGTGCCGTGCATACAGGGTGAAATCCCGCTCCACTGCAGTCAATGGGAGCTTTGCAACTGACTGTGGTGGGGACAGGATTTCACCCATACTATTCACATCTCAAAAATATAATTCATAGTCAGCACTTAAATGATAAAAAGGAGCAGATGACTAAAATGAGAAACCCATATTTGAAAGACAGGAAGTTAATGAAAACTTCAAGGGCTGTTGATTTGAAACAAAAATGTAAAAGCGTCCAGAGCAATACGGTGTTGTTACTTAACTATCTGGAACATTTCTTTGTTTCCCAAATGCAGTTGTAAAAGTCACTAAGTAATACTGAAGAAGACCGTGAAGGTTTTTTCCCATGGTGAATTGGGAACACCAATTTAAATTAGATTGAGTCCAAAGTTAGAATGGTTAGAAATGACAAGCCATTTTAGAAGTTTCTCTTTCAAAAATATATGAAATGTAACCAAGTCCTCACCTCCACCCTCACTGACAGCAGCTCTCTGTGGGAGGTATATTTGTAACCATCTAAAAAATAACTCTACTGTTTTCTGTTGAACAGTTTTTGACCATGTGCAAATGCCAGATGCACTACTTTGTGCTCTGCAGAAAGGTCTGGATCCTTTTTGTTGCACAGGGGCTTTTAGACCTTGACATCATGCACAGAATATGACTCAGTGTTTCAATGTTTGATAGAAAAAATGACTTTAGTGAAAAAGGAAGAGGGGACAAGGGGACGATGTGGAAGGTCTGCAAAATCATGTTTTATTTTTTATTTTAAAGAAAATTTATAAATAGGGATGGCTGAACGGAGAGATGAAGTTGGAATACCTGACTGGAAACCAGGAATTTTTGAATTCTAATTCTAGCTCTGACACAGAGGTTCCTTTTGGCCTAGGCCAAGTTACTTAATCTCTCTGCTTCACTTTTAAAATGGGGATAATACTTATTTCACAGGGATATGGAAGGATTAATTAGTTAATGGTTTAAAAGTGCTTGGAAGGTGAAGTGCTAAGTATTACTTTAAAAAAATGGATGTTTGTTTCAGTTCAAGTAAGCCCTCAAAATTCTGATACTTTATCTAAATTTACCTCAATCTTATTAAATCCCTGTTCCAACCCTGGCCCATCTCCTTCCCAGTACAATTACATCTGCTTTCTCTTGCTTCCATTTCTTCTCTTTCTTCCAAACTGGATACGGACACCGATCCCTGCTTTCTGGTCTGGGGCCATTTGTTCTTTATTCAACCCCTATATACACTTTTATTCCCTGACTCCCTCTTTCTCCTTCAACAGGCACCCTCTTCATCTCTGGTGATATTTCCATTGCCAAATCTTAGCAGGTTTGGTACTTTATACTTCACTCAGTGTGGATGTGATTTCAGGTCAGAAGTGGCTCAAATGCATTGTGCAGCCCTGATTCTGGGGAAGCTTTGATGATCCCACAGACAGCAATTGCCCTTGCAAAAGCTGCCAGATCACCTCGATTTCACAGGCAATCAGAAGGGACAGAGGATTTTAGAAGACAGGCTTTAAAATTGGTGGGGTAATTACTCCAATCAACATGAACTTTAAAAAAGTCAACTTTGATTTGAGGATAGGACTGAGGCTTGTTCTTGTACTGGTTTAGGAAAATACGTTCATCTATCTCAACTTGTCAGGAAGGTTCTAGTGATCTGATGGTGCAGTTTCTCCATGAATTTGACTTTGACTGAATTCAGTGGGAGTTTCATAGGTATACTTAATTGTGCCGCAGTTGGGAGATGGACTAGAAACTAGATGACATCTTGAGGTCCCTTCCAGCCCTACGTATCTGCGATTTCTATGTGCAGTGTCTGCAGTATCTTATGAAACAAATAGGTCAAGTGGCACTAAAGATTGAAAATTACGACAGCATCCTGGTATACATGAATGAGAATGGAAAATGTTATGTATTAATCAGGATTTCATACAAGATATCCAGTAGTTCCTTGGAAATACCCTTTCTCAGCTGCAAAGAGTGCAGAAATATATGAAAGTTATCAAAGTCAACATTCAGATCATGTCCTTACTACTTCCAAATCAATCTGAATATCCCTGATTAGTGCTATACCACCCAGCCCTTTTTAACACTGTATACTACTCCTCCAACTCAAAATGCCTTGAGCCCAAGAGTAGAAATGTAGTGGAGAAGGAGATTAATTTTATTATAAACTACAAGATAAGCACCAATGAATTACAGTAGTATAAATATACTCAGATAAGGCCCCATTCAAATCAATGACCAAACTTCCTTTTAACATTAGTGGGAAGAAGATTTGAGCCACAGTTTCCCTTCTTGGCTAAAGAAAACAATCATTTTGGTTCAATTTTTTTTATCAGTTTTTCATTTTCTCTTATTGATGTCTTCTTCCTCTATAGAAAACTACTGATTTCTGTTTAACATAAGGCCACATCTCAGTGGAATTCTGTTTAAAAAAAGGTATCAGTCAGAAATCCTTTCTAAAACATGGGCAAGAAAGTTGTTCAAGTCTGCTAAAACTTCTAGAGAACAAATTGGCAAGTGGAAATGATTAAGACAGAAATGACTTGGTTCTCTAATTGAAGAAGTCATCCAGCATGATGTCATTCAGTGTTAGTATTTAATTGCTTTCAGGAGGGCTCACAGTGTGACGCTCTTTCTCCACCCTCTCCTCACCAGCCCCAAAATTCTCCAAGTATTTAAAATGTATCACATTATGGAAGAATGTAGCTGTTTGCACACAGTTGGTCTGTTTTAAGTTCATTTAATTAAATTAGCTAAAATAAAAAACACAGTTGTTTATAGCCTCAGCTTTGGCTTTTTTATTTTATACATTGAGGTCGGACTCCGGCTGGGTTGGTGAGTGGTCAAATAGCATACTAAAAGAACATTCATATCACATGACAGCACCTGGTGTCTATGCTTGGTATGGCCAATCAACTGTTTGAATGTCTATGGGCAAGGTATATGTGGTGAAGATGTTCTTTTACAATCCTATAAAAACTGACTGTCGGGCACTGTGTCCTTGTCACTTAACTATATGTACCAGGTACTGCGACTTTATTCCCTAGAACATGAATTCACTGTTCCTTCTGTTTTTCATGCACTGTTAGTAGTATTCTGGATGCTCACAAACAGCAAGCCAGTATGTCTTCCTTGGGTTTCTTTAGATGCCTTCTTTTTCTCCTGTAGGACTCACCCTCAGGTGTGGTTATAACATATGATCTTCAGGCGGATGGTATGGCTGAAATCAGGAGTTCAGAAGTTAATGAGATGGATACATAAACAAATTGTGTAGCTTCCATAATGAGAGAAAAACATATCTAACAGGGGAACTTAAACATTCATCAAAGCATGGAATTTTCCAATTAGAGGCCACACTCAGGTGCATTTTTGGTTTTTGGATGGTTGGTTGGTTTCTTTTTAAAGAAAAATGGAAGAAGATATGCTTGTATAAGGTAAATGAAAAATTGTGCCAAAAATGTAAGAGGAATTGTTCATCTATATTGAGATATTATGCCTGCTAATGCTTTCAAGGGCAATGATAATTTGGGTGTCAGCTACGTGTCTTTTCTCTCCAGAAACTATATTAAGTCACGAAAATGCAACTCTTCTGCTAAGTCTTGAGCAAAATCTGTGTACATAAACATCCCTGGCTCTGATTCAGCCATTTCCCTATTTGCTTCTGACTTGGGACCCCAGTATTCCACATTCAGCACTTGCTGAGTGTCATCTCTTGCATTTCTGTTGACTGGTATCAGTTCTACAAGTCTTGTCTGTAGGAGCCTTGCTATACTTCATTCCCAGGCAAAATGCAGTACATAAAAAGCCTGAGTGCCAACACATTTTGTAATGTTTATAGCGAAAACATCTATAGTTAATGTTTCAAGAACATTCCCATGCTAAGAGTTTTTCTTTCTTTCTTTCTTTCTTTCTTTCTTTCTTTCTTTCTTTCTTTCTTTCTTTCTTTCTTTCTTTCTTTCAGAAATACTTATTTTGGCTTGAATTTTTTAGTGTGAATGTGATACCTTATCCCCCTTTGTTGAGAATGTTTGAAAAAAAGTCAGTCCAATCCTTTTAATTTAAATATTGATTTCTTCCCTCTGTTCTCTAGGGCAGAGGGCTAGGCATAGTCTCTGAGGCATAGTCTCTTATTTTTATACAAAGCTGTTTTCAATGGTCTAAAAGTTCACCATACTTAAAGTCTTAAATGGCATAATGGTGCAAATACTGATTTAATTAAGCGCTGCTTGCAGTAGTGAGTCTTATTGCTATTTCATGTTTGGCATATGATGGAGACAT
Organism: Caretta caretta; assembly: GCF_965140235.1. Classification (NCBI taxonomy): domain Eukaryota; kingdom Metazoa; phylum Chordata; order Testudines; family Cheloniidae; genus Caretta; species Caretta caretta. The sequence goes on along the minus strand of NC_134210.1, from coordinate 89,948,860 downwards.
GAAGACATTCTGTACTCTTTGACAGCAGGACTATAAAAGATCAGCGCTACATTGGCTGTCCTGTTTCCTATCGCCATGAAAACGGACAGGACAGGAACTGACTGAGGATGTGGTATATCACTATTATGGGGAGGTTTTGTAGCATAATATACTGTATATAATGAGAGACTAGAGGAGCTGGGTAAGAATGAGAAAAAGGGAATAGAATAAAAACAGCAGAAAGCATTTGGTTTTTCTTTTATATGGTAAAGTGCCATTTTATGCTTTTTGCCACACCCTTGTTAAAAACTGGTTCAACAGTGTGGGAATGATATATAACTGACAACATGAATTTAGTAGCAGAAGCTGGACATTACAGCCTAAGGAAGGAAGGCTGAAATCAGTGAATTAAGTAACAGTAAACCACTGTTCTCTCTCTTTTTAAAATGTATGAACACAGCAACAGTGTGTTTAGTGAAGTTACTTCAAGAAAAAAAAAAACATCTGACAGTCATTAAATGTCGAGACAAGTACAGTATATTAACACATTCAACCTTTATGGAAGAACTCCAGTGTGAGTGGGCATGTCCCAAATCTTGGAGCCTATGCATAGTAAAAGGCATCCCCCCCCCCCAACAGCACAGAAACCATATACAGAGACTTCAAGGGACATTAAAACAACTATTTTTTCTGTCAACATTGGCCAGTGGAAACCAGAAATATTGTGGGGGGAAAAGATGACATCCCTTATAAGTGCATGGAATGGATAGAGAAGACATGTACTGTACACACATCAAATTGATGATGAATCATGAGACAATAAGTATTTGTGCCTGGAGTACAGCATTTAATTTTCTGCCAGTTAAAATGCATGTTCTTCAAGGGATGCCTTCCAATCTAGTTCTTGCAGCTGTTCTTTCAACTTTTCCAGAGATGTGTGACCGTGCCCTAAGGATTGTGCCAATTTGTTGGCAAATGAGCCCATTAAAATTTATGGCAAGAATGAGGCATGAGGTGAGTGTCTTGTATGACTGCCTGCATTACATGAGCCAAAAACCATATCTAGTTACTACGCTTCCAAGATTGTGAAGGAAAAACTTGTAGCCCTTCAGGAGAAGCCAAGGAGACCATAGATCTGTGCTTCTCAAACTTTTGTACTGGAGACCCCTTTCACATAGCAAGCCTCTGAGTGCAACCCCTCTTATAAAGTAAAAACACTTTTTAATATATTTAACACCATTATAAATGCTGGAGGCAAAGCGGGGCTTGCGATGGAGGCTGACAGCTCGCGACCCCCCATGTAATAACCTCGTGACCCCCTGCGGGGTCCCAACCCCCAGTTTGAGAACCACTGCCATTGATCAACTAAATCCCACATTCCCTTTCCTCCCCCAAAATTATTGGCCTGCATGTGTAACCCTATGCATAAATATATATAATAGCAAGGGCTTGCAGTGTGATTTTATTTACAAGCACTATTATTTACACTATAAGAGTACTGTACTAAGGATCAATATCCGCAACAGAACTAATCTGTCTGTCCTCAAACTTATCCATCTTAGCCATTCATTCAGTTCAACATAACAGCCTGCCCCTGTATCCTGCATTCTCCTCCCCTCTTCATGACAAACTTAATGACAAGTCTTGTTACATGCCCTGAAGGCCCAAACATCTGGCTCTATCAGACCAAGAATGGAGATGAAGTAGGGCCTTAATATCTATGGGTTTGTTGCTGGGACTCCTATGTGCTACCACAATACAAATAATTAACAATAATATGAATCTAGGAACCTTTTACTTTTGACAGCCCTAAGAATGCAATCTAAATTTGCATTCTGCTACAAAAATGTGACGGCTTATGGGAACTCACTGAGGGTTAGACCCTAGATCCTAGTGCTTGCAGATCCTACAACACTTGCATCCAAGTTCATGGTACACAGAGCAGACTGCTAGACATCAGAGGGGGCTGTATCACAGCAGTCAGAGTGAAATTTTGCAGTGGTGTCAGTTGAACGCCTTGTGGTGTTTAGATGTTGCTTGTAATTATTAGAATTGGGAGCACTGGCTGTTGGGAGTCTGAAAGGACAGGAAACAGGAAGGAGGGGGAGGAGTTGAGAGGCTAGGAGAAAGCTACAGAAGGTGCAGCAGCCACTTGGTAAAGGGGTTTCCACTTTGAAAATAAAGTCCTGTTGAAGCTTGTTAGTACCTTGCCTGGTTGATACAACACACCTGCAGGGGGAGGTTTGAATGCAGGAGACAGACCTGTCACAGAAATTGGCCCCAGATTACGGAACTCATTCCCACCTGAGAGATGTATAACAACAGATTTCACCACATTCAGAACTAAAGGTAAAACTCAGTTCTTCAACTTGGTTTTCTTTAAGTAGGTTAATGGTACACACAAGCCACACCCACTTACACTCAAACATATAAACCAATAACAGTAAAGAACCCAGGAACCAACCAATCCTTCCTCCTGGTGGTTCACAAGGAGGAGAGAGAGAGAGATAATTATTTCTGTTTTCAAATAAACATCTACCAGTAGATAGATATTTGGACTACTACAGCACACTTGTACTTGGGGAGAAAACTATTGTCAGAAGCTGAACTCAGTAGCGAGGGTTGTTGGCAAGAACAGGTTGATGTAGGCACACTACACAGGACTCTGCTTACAGTATACTGTTGCACATTGCACTCACCATCCATTGAATATTAGATCAAGTTTTTGCGGGTCTTTACTCTCAAATATCTTAATGGTTAGGCCTGAGCCATCTTTGAGCCAACTGCTCCCTTGTGACCAAGATCTCTTAAGCCTCATTTTTGCTAATGAAACTAACAGGAGCTGCAGGTAGACTTAGCAGTAGCAAGCCCACCACTGTGAAACTCCCTCTGTTTCACAAAAGCTGAGGATGACTAAAAAGTTGACTGCTTTTAGGGGAAAAGTGTAAGGCCCATCTCTTTGCCACAGCCTTCCCATGGTATGAATGATAACTTAAAACAAAAATCATACTCAACTCTCACCTCCTCTGGCTGTATTCAAAATGCTGTTGAGAAAAGATAAAAGATTGGAGGCATTGCAGAAGGTTCTGCAAAGGGGAAGAGGAAGAAAAAAGAGTTCAGGTCTACAGATAGGACACCCATGTGGATTAATGTGATTGTGTTAGGTGCTCAGATACACGACAAGTGTGGCATAAATATTTAGCTAGGTACTTTTGGCAGAAAATCCTTATGATGTTTATTTGGTATGTGTTCCCAGCATGTGATTGGTAGGAATTCCCAGACCTTTAGAATTATAGGGATAGCTACTCCCTAAACCAACAGGCGGTAGCGTCAGGAGTCCCGCCCAACCTCCATGGGAGTACTCATGTGAATAACTTTACTCACATGTGTAAATGTTTGTAGGATCCAATCCATTAGTAGTACAATGAAATACTGAATTTATTTTATTGCCAAGGATTCCAATTTTTTTGAGGAGTAGTAGTTATTCCTTGGGTTATAACTGGTGACAAAAGAGGAGTTTCCACTGGCTGCAGTGCTCTTGGTTACAAAATAAATTTAAAAGATGCTAACATTTCCAGTTCCTCAGGACTTATATTAAATCTACTAACTTGTTCTATAACCTCACATTCTAAAAGTTTAAGGGTGAGGAAAAATGACTTTTTTATGCTATCTGAGGCCGCAGATACCTCATGCAGCCTTAAATTACTTTTTCTGTTTTATAATTGTTTCCTGCTTAGCTTAATATTTTAATATTAGCTTAATATTTAATATTTTATTCTCCCAGATTCCTTCAGGAATCATCTGAAATGAACAGTCTGTGTTCCACCCTACCACAAAGATTTGTGATCAGCTAGCAGAGCAGACCTCAAACTGAGGTACTGCTGGTGTGAAGAACTTCAGGCTATAATATGTGCACTGGACTCACTTCCCCTGTGGCTGATTAAGGACAATGGGCAAGTATTTGGTCTGTTTATTCATGAGGTTTGTCAGTATGGAGGGAAGAATAACATCAACATTAAATGTTGATGTAAATCCAGAAGTAGCACAATCCATTGTACTACATATGGATTGGATCCCACAAACATTTACACATGTGAGTAATGTTATTCACATGAGTACTCCCATGGAGGCTGGGTGGGTCTCCTGACACTACCACCTGTTGGTTTAGGGAGAACCTATAATTCTAGCTGACCACTTCCAGCACTACTGCAATAGAGATTAAGCCACTCTCATTCACTCCTGGAAAGCAATGCAGAGACTTAGTTATTGTGTATAGTTTCATTTATTAGATAGAATAATGATTAGTTTAAAAAGGAACAGGTTATTCTAGGACAAGGCTGCACCTTAATCATCAGATCAAACAGTGTGGAGCAGGAATCCTTGCCTTAATGACTGGCAGTGCCAAATCCTGGTCCCAGTGAGCATTTTACAGGCAGGTTCATACAAAGTGCAAAATTCTGAAAGCCTGTTGAGGCTCTGGCATTGCACCACAAGTATACACTACTTAGCTGCTTACCTCCATGCAAAATATCCACTGGGTCAATATGATTTACAGGTGGGTATACTAATCCTCTGTGGACAACAGCAGAGATGTGCTTGATCATTAAAGTAGGTCTGATTTCATGTCAGAAGTGGGCTGTCTCCTAAGTCTGCCTACCAGCTAAGCATTATGCACAGGTGTTGAGGATGTGTGTTGTGATCTTAGTTAAGGGAGGTAGAGACCCAGCCCACTTCTATCATTATCCTGTCAATGTTTTGTTATGGACAATCTGCAAACCCAGAAGATGTAATATGGGGACTACAAACTGGAGTAGCTACAGAACAAATGGACTATCACAATGTACGTGGGAGAACTTTGCTAGCATATTAACAAGAAAGGATACGTTTTTGCAGGATTATTGAGGCAGAAAAACATTGTGTTTCTAGATCAAGACAACGCAGGAATTATAGCATGTTAATTCACCTGAGATAGAAAGTGCTGGATTGTACGCTCATGCAGGACAAGGCAAGTAGAGGGAAGAGGGTGCAAAAAATCTTCCATTCTGCCTGCACAGAGTGCAGGTATAAACTTGGTCTTGTATTAGCTAAGTGCAAAGAACCAGGTATCTCTGGCACTGTTAGAAATCCTCTTGGGATAGGGAAGGACCACAGCTTCACCTGTTCTTCTGCACAGGTTGGCAACACTGGGTTGGCATGGGAGTAATTCATGCTATACCATGTTCACTCAGGACTCCTGGAGGCATTGTGATTGCCTAAGGCAATCACATAATGCCTGCTGCCGCTCCCACTGGGATGATATTCTTCTGCACTACCTCCCAACGATAGCTGTGTCTTAGGGTGGAGGTTGGTGACATGAGGAGGGTAAATACCCAGGAGGGTGAAGAGCTATTTAAGCTAAAGGACAAGGTTGGCACAAGAACAAATGGGTGTAAACTAGTCATGAACAAATTCAGGCTGAACAATAAAAGAAGGCTTCTAACCATCAGAGGGTTGAGGTTCTGGAACAAAACTTCCCAGCAGGAGTTGTGGGAGCAAATGACTTAATTACTTTTGAGACAGAGCTGGACAAATGTATGAGTGCAATTGTATGATGGGGTTGCTTGTGATGGTAGAGGGCAGAGCTCTTATATCTTTTATGTTCCTAAAGCTCATGTTTCAGGGTTTTAGCTGGCCATCAGAGGGGTCAGGAAGGGACATTTCCCCCATTGTGTTCTGTGAGATTTTTATCTCCTTCCTCTGAAGCAGCAGGGATGGCCACAGTTGGAGATGGGGTATTGGCCAGTACTCTGAGGTGGTACGAGCATTCTCTTTGTCATGTGGTTCGCTGGCGGGTTCTTGCTCACATGCTCAGGGTCTAGCTGATTGCCATACGTGGGGTTGGGAAAGAATTTTCTCCCAGGTCATAATGGCGGTGACCTCGTGGGGATTTTGCCTTCCTCTGCAGCATGTGAGTAGAAGTCTCTTGCCAGGATTATCTCGGCATCTCTCTCAATAATTTTCCTGCCATTGTATGGGGCTTGAACACTGGTGCACCTCAATTTCTCTTATTGTCTGTGGCACATAGAATAGTCTCCCGTGGGTCATATTTACTTTAGTCACATTTCAGTTGTGGAGTTTAGTGTGTGGGTGCTGGGTTGTATTGGTGGCTTGTGATATACAGGACGTCCTACTAGATGATCTAGTGATCCCTTATGCCTCAAACTCTATGACTATCAGTTTAGCCCAAAGCAAACCTCAGAAAAGTATCTCTGTGACTTTGGTGGGAGATTTGCCTGACTAAGGCATTTGCTAGGAGTGCTGAATAGTGTCCATTTGTGGTTTCCGTTATGTTCTTTGTATGTACATAGTAAGGAAAAAATTCTGTGTTTTTGGTATACTGTTGAAGTTTCTGTCTGAGAATATTATTACAAGACATTTTCTTTTTTGAGGGTTTGGATATGCATGAGTAATATTTTGTAGGCTTATAAAATCCAATAAAAGCAAAGTTTAAAAAACAACAAAAGAAAACCCAATACCTAACCAGATCCCCAAAGAAGCCAAATCTATTCATAAATAATGAAGAAAAAAATCCCACCCCAACTTTGGGAAATTTTGCCTCTGGGTCTCTGGATGCAGGACTGTGACCCTTAAAAAAATTAATCTTCTGCTTGTGGTGGCTCTTTCTGCCAATCTCATGGGCGAACAGCTGTTACGGGCTTTCACTGACAGTAAATAGTACTTTCCCATACTGTAAAGTCTTGTTCACTGCTTGGCTTTTGAGTAGTTTTAGCTGCTGTGCACCAATAAACAAGTAATGTCAATCTTGAGAAATCAGACCATGTCAGTGGGCACTGTGTGGAGTTGACATGGAAAGGAAATTTTCCCTTTTATTAAGGAGTCCTCTGTCAGGAGCCAGAACATAAAATGTGGACTGGGAGGTGGGGGGCGAACAGATTAAATGGTCTGTGTTTGTGGGTGATGTCAGATTTGTGGGCAGAAAGAGAGACCAGATAATTGAAATGATCTCTGAATCATCTCACTTATATAGTAGAGGGTCAGACAAATTTCTAGTAGGTTATGGCACAAATACATCATATGCTTTTGAATTATATACTGCATGTAGCTTAAGGGTGCACTGGAAACATATTCCTCTTAATTTTTATATTTCTTGGTCTGCTCCAATATTTGTAGTTAACCACAGTCTTGCACAAAAAATAAATAAATTTTATTTTAGAGGCATCAGACACCCACGTGATGTCTTTTATATCCAGACGGATATTTGTTTCTATGAATATTCATAACAAAAGTAACTTAAATCCAGGCTGACCTTATTCAGCCCTGATTACAACCCCACTGAACTTCAGTACAATGCTGATGCTGCCTCCATGGCTCTCAGCACCTTACTGTATTTCTTTGTAACAAACTGAAACCATTGATATAAGGAGAGATTCATGGCTCAGTGCAGCCAATGAGTCTTTCCATTCCCTTCATGGGCTTTGGAGCAGGAAAATAATGCACTTAAAATAATTTTTAAAAATGAGTGTGAAAATAATTAGCCCTGAATATAGGCTCTATTGACTTCTATAAATGGGTGTTCTAAATAGTGTTGTTCAAAAGCTTCAGCAAAAAACAATCAGCTCAGCTGGCTTAAGGTTTGAGCCGAGTAGTTAAATTAGTCCACGTTTGCCTAAACCTGCTCCAACTCCCACTTCCATCCCAAAACTTGTGTTGAATCTTGAAATAGATCTTCTGAATAGGCATATACATTTTTTGAGAATGAGTTTTTTGAGTTTTTCTTTGGTTTCATAACAACATTTTTGTGACATTTGGCCACATGGTAGGTCTTCTGGGTTTGTAGCAGGACATGGCACAGATGCAACCTTTCTAGAGATGATGCACAACCTTCTTCTGGCCTTGGACTGGACAAAACCTCCATGCTGAGATCACTAGATTTCTCTTTGGCCTTTTACACCATTGATCATATGGTGTTGATAGTATACATAGGCGATATTATGGGAGTGAATGGGGCATCCATCTGCTAGGTCCTTTCATTCCTGACAGACAGACATGGAGGTTCACTTGCTCTTTATCACTGAAACCTCTATTTTGTGGAGTCTCACAAGACTTAACACTCTTCTCTTAGTATGTACATGAGACTGCGTCAGGAGATTGTGAGACATCATAGGCTCTTGGTTCACCATTTTGCCAATGACAGCCAGCTCTGCATCCCTTCTTCCACTGGTAGAGTTCTAAGTGGCAAGGGTCCAGCTATAAATCGTTGAACCCAAACTTGACTGTATTTAGATCTACCTTTTCAAAACTCTTCCTAAGGAATCAACACCAAACCCCCAAAACATGCACACACAACCCCCCAAGAGTGAACTTAAATTCATGTGTCCCTGCTCCTTGGAACAGAGAGAAATAACACAGTTTTTGTTATGAACTCTGATACTTAATTCTATATGGCATCTAGCTACAAAGATGATAGGTACCACAGAAATATCTTTGACCGATAGTAACACGTCAGATTACAAAAACTTTGAAGGCAAGCAACAACAACTTCTAAGTTATTTATTCCCCCCTTCTCCCTCATAATATTTCAAGGGTGTGTTTTGTTTTTGTTTTGTTTTTTAGTGGTGGGATAGCGACATTTTGATAGCAAAATGTCCCATCAAGCTGAAAACAAATTTCTCTATATTGAGAACTACATAAAATGACAGTCTTAGCAGAATAAGAGAACGTTGAGGAATGCTGAAATCTGAATAACTGACTAAGGAGGAGGTAATGATAATTTATAACTTGTTTTGTAGGGATTGAATATACAATATTTTTCTTGTGTAAACAAAAGTTAATTTTAACTGTCCATATGTTTCTGTTTCTAGATTATTTACTTAGAAATATTCATCTTGATAGCCACACTCTTGATTAATGTACTTTCTGCAACATTGTCACTAATGTGTAGAGAATTATATGATAAATTTCAACAAGTGACTGTGATATGTTTGTGACACATGAGAAATGAATTCAGAAAGAGAGAGACTAGAGCACAACAGTGTCTGGTTTGTTAAGAGCACACGCCATCATGTTCATTAGAGTTTTAACTATCACACTGAATACAGATTGAATACATGTTTACCCAAACATAGCCGAATATGATGAGTTTAAGTATATAAAAATCACGTTAGGTAGAATTGTTTGAAAACATTTCTCACCTTAGATAAAATCTAAGGTAAACCCAGTGTCACTGTTATACAAAAACACAAAATAGAGTGTGGGTTTGTACTGAAATTTTCAATGGCTCTTCTGAATTCAGAAGCATTTTTTCACAGGTGAAACTGCTAGTGTGTGTGTGTGTGAGAGAGAGAGAAAAATGTTAAACTTCAAAATGGATAATCTTGTCTTTGTGGCAAATTTACAAATTCTCCCTGCAAAATTGCTGATTACCCACAAATAATCCATGAAAAATAGTGGTTTAATGCATAACATGCAGCTGAAAGTTGTAGACCACTACGAAATAATACATATTATCAGCACCACAGTCTTTTCAGTAACTAGAGACAGGGTGCATCCTGGTTTGGAACTGTCTACTCCATCTGATCTGGAGAGGTTGGAATTACTATCGAAAATTCAGATCTGGGTTAGCCAGATGCAACTCCTTTCATTTCAGTAGAATGAAGTGAAACATTCAAAGATCAGTACTGTGATGTTGCACTTCATAATGTTTTATGGAAATATGCTTATGAATGTGAATATAATATAACTGGAATATGCTTCATGCAAAAGGTCTCTTGTAAGGTATCATTACAAAGCTTATGATCTACTGAGTGTGTTCATCCTATTTGTTTGCATGTATTATTTCTATGTCTGAAGTTAGGAAAATAAGATCTAAACTTGTATTACTGATGTAAACCCATTAAGTGGAAGCCATTTTACATGTCTAGGAATCAGACACCCAGGTGAAATCTTTTTAAATTTTCCTATGTTGAAATTTGTCATAAAATGGTTGTAATGTCATTGAAATAGTTTCATGTAGTTAGACATCACCATACACATCACAGTTCACTGTAAGTGAAGATTCTCAAGGTTACAGAGAGCTCTTGAGAGATGATAAATGGCAAAGTCAAAGGTGTTTGTTTTGTACTGGTTGGTGTCATTTATAACTTCAGTCATAGGGTGACCAGATGTCCCAGTTTTATAGGGACAATCCTGATATTTGGGGCTTTGTCTTATATAAGCACTTATTATCCCACACCCCCGTCCTAATTTTTCACACCTAGTTATCTGGTCACTCCTCTCTGAGATAAATTAAATATTGTAAAACATTTAGGATTTCTCCAAAGTGTTAGGACTAAGTGAAACTTCATGTTATGAGCTGCCTGTCACGTTTACTTTCAGAATGGTCAATTAAAGTACGTGCACATCATGGGGGGGAAAAATAAAATCTTTCACAAATTGCAAGTTATACGTCAAAGTATCTTGTAACTGAGGGTAGAATCTGGTTCTAAGTAATTTAGTAAAGGCCTTTCTATGTTGACGTGTATATAGTTAGAACCGCTAATGATCTAGCCAAAGTATTTCCCATGCAATGAAGAAAATTAAATTTTCTCTTTGTTAATGTCTATCTTTGAAGCTCATTTTTCTAAAAAACTCCACGAGAAGATTCAAAGAAGTCGTCTTTAGGCTTATCTGCTATGAAATTCTGGGTTTCTTTTTTTTTAAGTCTAATTCATCCCTTTTAAATCTGTCAAACAAGAGCCATTCCTTTTAAGCACATGGTGGTAAGTTTCCTACAGCAAACCAACAATTGGTTTGGCTTGTCTTTGTTGAGGCAGAGAATGTTGTAGTAGACCACTTTTTGGGGGATCACTGGTAATATAAACAATGGGTTTATCACAGAAATACATACAAATTACAGTTTTCCATTTAACTGCATTACATTTTTTGTGTGTGGTCAATGCCATATTTTCAGACATGCAAAATTATCAGTAAGAAACTGAAAATAATAATTTCAGGGCCCTGATTTCTATTACTTTAATGTCACACACATTCTTAGTCCATTGGCAGCTCTTCTACAGTATATGTTTCAGTGGATGCTCTCTCGCTATTTTATGATGTTCTTCTGATGCTTAATGTTGACATAAGGAGATGTGGGCAGGATATCATACCTGGGTAATTAGTGAGTAATTTTCAAATAGGGTCATCTGTTAACATGATCTACAGTATGATAGCTTGTTCATTATCGTGATCACATGAAGATGATATACATGCACAAGAGAGGCCTGATTCTCCATTACCTTGTACTTTGTCATTTCATAGAATCATAGAATATCAGGGTTGGAAGGGACCCCTGAAGGTCATCTAGTCCAACCCCCTGCTCGAAGCAGGACCAATTCCCAGTTAAATCATCCCAGCCAGGGCTTTGTCAAGCCTGACCTTAAAAACCTCTAAGGAAGGAGATTCTACCACCTCCCTAGGTAACGCATTCCAGTGTTTCACCACCCTCTTAGTGAAAAAGTTTATACACTTACACAATGTGAATTACAACCACTCTGCGCAGGTTTAAGTGACTACACAGGATGCAAGGCAGTAGAAAGTGAAGCCCAACTGAGTCTTAACTCTGAGTTTCATTATGTGGGTTTAGAAAACAAGTCTTGATTAACCAGCTCCTATTAAAGTCAATGGTAGTCTTTCCACTGACTTCAGTTAGCGTTAGATAGGGCTCATGAAGAGTATTCTGATAGCATTAGAAAAAAACTTCCGTGGTTAAACGTTTCTTGTAATGTAATACAATCAAGGTTTGAACTCCAAGTATTTTTAATAACTACCTCTTCTATATCTTGGGTGACTGGTCACTGCTGGACTTTGCTGAATAGTATATGCATGGACAAAAACAAGCCAACATCTATCATTTCCTTATAAATCAAACAACACTTAAGCTACTAAGCCTGAGTTCAGAGATTGCAACATATACTACAGAAATATTTCTTTTTTGCTATAAACTATTTGGGCAACAATCGTGTGGGATGAATAATAAATGCAATGCAGTTTCTTTTAATCCTCAAAGCTGTATTAACATAAAATAAAAATCCTAATAATCATCATAGTCTTTGTTTTTGTATAGCCAAGGGTTATTGCAAAGAATAAGGACCCTGGCTTGAAGATGTAGATAGATAATGGAGAATGTGAAAGGCCTTGATTTAATGTCTTTATAATCCTGTCACCTTTGGCCATTCTAAACAGCCAGATTTATATTCTTTCTTCCACTAAACATACACAAAAATTGCATTCTTCTATGATTAAGACTTTATAATAGCATGATATAATTCCCCATGGCAAAGTTATCATAATAAAACTACAGTCTCAGAGAATTAATGATAAGCAGCTCAATGCTCCAGGGATGGAGTATAATTTATTCTCATGATAACCCACACCCTCTGTTTGCTTTGTTCCTTCTGTCTCTCATCTAAATTGTATTTTCACTAAGGACTATTCAGTCTATCATTAAAACATGAAGGTTTACAGAAGAACTTTGAAAAGGCTTAAACTTAATTGATGTCCAAAAACTCTCAGCCTGCAAATCACACACAAAAGACATTTTACCTCCTTTTCGCAAACAGAAAGACGTCTAAGTAAAATATCACCTCTGGAACAGAAGCAACTGACTTTTATGTTCTCAACACAAAAAAGGAAGATCTCCATTGGTGGCCTTTCTTATTTACACCACACACATGGCAGTCTTTGACATTCAGTTCCCTTCATATAAACAGAAAAGATAGTCTTTCTCCTGAAGTTAAGAACTGAATGATGAGGCCTTTCTATACACCACCACAATCCAAATGCCTAATGGCTCTGCAGTAGTTCTACAGATCTGAAGAGTAGATGCATTAAAATTCAATTTTAGATTTTAGTCCAAAATAAAAGGTTGCTGAAACACTACAGATCTGCATTTAATAAGATGCCCTGTCTACATGGAGCCTTTGGCCAAATTAGATAAACCAAATTTAATAATGGCTTAAAACTGGATTTAATTTGATTAAAGGTCAATTGTATATGGGGCTTTGGGGCTGGGGTAAATAAAGCTTTTGCAATTGATCTACTACTCCCGTTAGTATTAATAAGATACCTAACAAAGGAGCATTAATGTTTCCAGTCCTTCAACAGGTTTCTAATTAATACTAAAAGGTACTAGATAAAACCCTTCACAATCTATATGGTATATCAATTCAGTGGGTTGCTGCTCAGGAGATGCTATTTGATTTGTATAAGTGAATTAGTGATTTTGTTTTTCCTTGTTGCTGAAAGCTCTTGAGTGAGGCTTAGCAATCATAACCTCCTCACTCCCAATATTTGATTTGGCACCTGCTGTGATAAAGATTTGAGAACTGAAGCAAGAATGTAAACTGAGGGTGTTTTTGCTAAAATAAACTTCAGTAACATATTCAGTGTATTTTATTTTCATTTTTAATTTTTCATGTGAATATAATGCTTGAGAAAGCATTTCACCCTTAAGGCTGTCATCTGTTTATCCACAGAGCAAAGATAAAGTAGGTCTGAGTGCAAACTTCTCCATGCTGTCTGATCAGATTGCAAGTCTGTTTCTATATGGGCCACCTAGAGACAGAGCACAGTAGGTCAGTTTCTCAGGCATTCCTTGGCTTCTTGCTGAGACTCCCAACAAGGGTGCCAGTTGATTTTTATAACACTTGTCTGATAGAAACTAGAAAAAGTCCAGCAACTCACTACCCATATATACACACAGTAGTAAGAACTTTCAGTTGCTCAATGCAATTGGAATTTGAACTTGGGATTGCTCTGTAACCTATTGCCAATCCTCAGTTAGCCATTTCATCCTCCTTACTTGCTATCTTTTTTTAAAAGAAATTTTAAAATCATTCAAACTTGAATTTCAAAATATCAGAAAATATAATTTCACATTTCAGGGAAGTTTTCACGTCCAAAAAAAGTCTGTCTCCAGGCTACATATCAGATTGTTCAGAAGGTACAGACTTGAAATCCTATGCCCTGTGTTATGCAGAAGGACAGACTGGATGATCATAAAAATCCCCTCTGGCCTTGAAATGTATGAATGCATTAAACTATGCAATGGAATGGGCTGGTCAGGGACTGGAAGCAGACATAGTTTTTGCTGAGTTCCTGTGCACCAGCCAGTGACTATCCTTTTGTGGAGTATTTATTCAAAAGTCTTAGCACTTTTGCAATGTCTTAACACTTAAAGGTGTGGGCTATATACTTATCAATAAGGCCAAAAGAAAGATGAAGAAGCTGGACAAAATGAACTTCTTACAGGCATGTAGTACACTAGGTAATCAGCCAGACAACAAAGAAGAGGCAATCGCCTTAGTCTCCATGTATAATCTCTTGGCATGACCAAGCACTGAAAAATCTACCACAGGAACTTAATCAGAAAAATACAAAATAATCTAAATGAAGAATGTCCAGGATTAGAAACAAAAATTGGTTTACTCACTTCCTAGCAAAATAGTTTAGATGGGAAAAATGGTGGTCATGGATAAGGGGCTGAAGCAAGTGGAAAAGAAAGAAGAGTCCTAAGATTGAAACTGAAGTCAGTTTTGTGGAACTGGAGAAAGTACTGAGGACACAATACCAGAGAACCAATCAAAGGTTGGAGAATGTGGAGATGGGTTATAGGCAGAAATAGTAAGACTATTGGGAATGCCACCAGGTAAAGTATACTCTAAAGTGAGATAATATTGCATCTCATTTAGAAGAAGCCATAAGCAACCTAATGTTGACACTATCTCAGGAACGAAGGACAAAAAATGGGTTTTGTTTTTAGTTTGGAATAAAGATGGATTTTGCTTTTCCTGGACTTCAGTCCAGCAACTCATCTGAGAAGGAAAGAAATTAATGTCAAGGCGGAAAAAAGCTTATCAATAGAGAACTGCAATTCTATAATTCATTCAAAATTCAGGGTAATTTTATAGTGACAAAAGAAAGGTTCTTATAAACAAGCTGACACAATTGAGAGGCAAAAATGAAGTCTGTCTCAAACAATGTGATAATTTGTATTTATAATTTGTATTTATCTGAGACACTAATTGTACAAGATGTTGCTAAACATTGATCATTTGTCCCTCTTGATATTTTGTAAAGCTATTGAGTTAACTTCATACAAATCCTTAAATGTTTAATTGTTCTTGCAGCTGAGTACAATTTAATCATGGCTAAAAACACACAAACTGTGGAAATGCCAAAGGAATAGGTTGCAATATACTTGGGCATGAGATAGATGAGGCTAGAACACTTCACTTGCAAATTCCATTTCCACCCCCTCCTTCAGCTGCCTCTTGTGGCTTACTGCCCTGTTGACAATATTCACCTTCTCCGCAATGACAAGATTAGTAATACGGAGAGCTTCCCAATTTATTCCTTGGAGCCAGGTTATGTGTATTGAAGTGTTGTCAATGGCTGTACTACAACTGACACTTCAGTGAGTTGCATGTTGTAAGGTGGGAATTTAATGGGCTTTAAGATCTCAGTGAGGCTGTTAGATTACAGGAGAATGGGAGTGGAGGAAAAAGAGAACAAATAATGAGGGTTTTTTTTGTCTTTTTGTTGTCGTTTTGTCATAGTAGTATATAGCAGTAAAAATAATAAGATAAATACCTACCACAGTGTAAATTTTCCAGCAATATCTGCCCACCCAACACACAAAGTGTGAAGTTCCTATGATACTTCTCTCTATTTTCCTTTCATATTAACAATCCAAGGATGGAAAATTAAGACTATTGAACCATGTGGTGTTAACAATAGGTTATAGCCAAACTTTTAAAAGTGGCTGTTGATTTTAGGTACCAAATTTCTGACATGTGAATCTGAATCTCGGAATTGCTGAGTACTCAGAGCTCTCATTGACCTCACTTGGAGCTGTGGATTGAGGGATCCAGAATCAGTGGCCACTTCTGAAAGTGTTGGCTTTAAGCTTCATACACAAACAATTTGTCAAGCCGTCCTTAACCCTAATTTTACCAGAGCCTGCTAGGCAATCTAATGGGTTTTATAAACATTTCTTTTTCAGCTCAGTTGGTGTTTCAGAGAATTTGTGCTTATTAACTTTTTGTACTTAAAAGGCAATGTTTGAGTAATTGAGTTGTCATGTATTTTTATCCTTTACTTGTCAATGTTGTGTAAACTCTTCCCCAGATGGCATTATTTATACAGTTATATAAACTATGTCCAGGCTTCATTTCATAAGTAGATGTTCTGATGCAGATGATAAAACTGGCCCCACCCCCCCCCCCAAATCCACCCAACTGGTACAGATCTCTCTTGTGATTTCCTGAATACCATAAAGTATTTATACTACACTTAATACAATCCAGGCTCTCCACAGAAACCTCCCTGTCACCACACCCTTCATGGTCTCCTGGCCCCACTCCTCTTTAAACCACAGATTTTACTATGCATTATGGGTTGTGCTCCAAACACCCTCCTGGCTTTCCCATTAGTGGCATCTAATAGATATCCCAGCAAAGCATGGATTCTTTATTGCTATGTTTCGTGTAATTTGAAAGTCAAGCATCCTTTCAAGAAAATGAAACCAACCATGCTTCCTTATGTAATGCACCTCCTTTCTATGTGTCCCACCTCATCACATCTCCTGTATATAGGATTACCATCTTAAAACAACATGAGTCAATTTGGGGACAACGCAGGAGAAAGGTCGACTGGAGGTGTGGCCCAATAACCTCTCGGACTAACACCAACAACCACGTCATATTTCTTTAGAGCACATTGTTTGTCTAAATTTTCTGGAGAAAATTATGAGTAATGCTGTTTCATTTGGAGAATTTAAACAATGCTTTAGTCAGTGTTCAGATCTCTTGAATTGCCAGAAAGACAGAAAATAGAGATCCTTACTGGGCAATTAGAGGGTGCAGTTAAAGAGAAGCGAGTACATGGCTGGAAAATGAAAAAGGGACATAGAACAGATATTCAAAACCTTAGGCTGTATGTTTGACACTCATTCCTTGTCAGAACTAAAACAGAAGTTTTTCTCCAGGGTACAAAGTCCAACAGCAAGACCAAGGGAAAACACATTGGGACTACATGAGGTGTAGGAGCAATAGAAAAGTTAGAACTGCATGATGCCCAAGATACTGATAAAATGCAGAAAGACAAATTCATTGAGGGGTTATATGATGATATTTTACCTAGTAAATTAAGGCTATTGAACATCATAAACAAATGAATGTGGCAAGAATCAAAGTGCAATGCAACACGGAAAAAGCTAAGACCTAACAAAAGGTGTGCTATAATAAAACAGCTGGTGCAGAACCTTTGATAGTTGGGGGAAGTATCTTGTTGGAATGCACAAAGGGTGGAAAATTAGATAAAACATGGATTCCTGAGCCTCTGCACATTTATCTGTGTGCAAGATTCAAATGGAATCTAATGAGCAAGTGACTCAAGTCATATACAGGAATCTATTGATACCTTGCAGGTCCAAAGCAAATATGCCAGTGAATACTGCGAGTCACAATCCTAATATTGTGAGTCAGAGGTAGGTTCATACTCCTGAAGAAGAAAGATTATATAGGGTTCCTCTAGAACAATGAGTTTTGATACCAAGGGAGACACCTAGAAGCAAAAATAGGGTGGTATCAGACATGGAGACCCCAGGTGATCTATGAAGTCAAATTGCAGTATCCCTCCCAAAAGATTGGTTCAAGAGGTGATTGGGATAGAAATGCTGGAGCCATAGGAGTGGTGGAATCAGTTAAACATATATTATTATAGAATAATGTAAATAGTTACCTTCTTAACCATTGCATATATTTATGGGGCATACATGGGTATACGTATCATTAAAGGAGGATGAGTGTAGTATCCCTGGTCCCAGTACTAGCACCTGCTCCAGTTGTGAGTTCCTGAATTGCTATCAGCGCTGTGATGTAGCAGCATGGAATGCTGTTCTGGGAAGGGAACAGCCGATGGAAGAATAGCTTGAGCCAGGGAGGGGTTCGGATGATGATGGAAGGGAAGGCAGGTGTGTGTGGGGGTTAGGGGGAGGGAAGAAGGAGAAGGCTCTAGATGCTGAGGTAGGGGATGAACCCAACCCAGGATAGGAGGTGAGGTGATAAAATAAAAGAATAGGAGAATGAAAGTAGGGGACTGGAAAATGAGAAGAAAGAAGGAAATCAGGAGAAGCAAAGAAATTGAACTGGGTATGTGAGCTGATGTTACTGGAGAAGGGAAGTAGAGGGAAATAAAATCTAGAGACATACTGGAGAGACAGTATCAAGGGGAAAATCTGAAAGGAAATATAATTGGTGAAAAGGAATTGATTGAAAGGCTGTTAGATGAAAATAGGTCCTTAAAACAGTAAACAAGAAGCTGAACCACCAAGGACGTAAAGTATATGAACAGAGAGAATGACTATTTGAACAGCTATTGATGGAATACAGTTCAAAGGCACCTAACAGACAAATGAGGGCCATTAGATGAAGAAACCCTCCTTGTGAATAAACACGGTAACAAGAAATACAGTCACAAGAACATCACATCTAGGGCAGACTACAGTCTCCGGAGAGGCAAAGGATAGGCCAGCAAGAGTGGAGTTGGGCTGACAACCAAGCAGAGGAAAGGTTGATCCTCCTCTGAAATGACATGGTATACTCTTGAGTAACTTCTTTTATTCTTGTTAATGATGCATTTGGTGTTTACTGTTTCTTGCTTTGTGCAGTTGTGTGGACAAGCTCACCAAGGTTAATGTGTTGGTAACTTATAGTTTATCATTATTAGTAGTATTAAATGATCCTTTTTGTTTTGGTTTGCCTCTGCCTCTCCTCACAGTTAGTATAGCCTAACCTAGCCTGGGTCACTGCACCTACACATCTTTTTTTATACATCTTCCATTCCCACCTGCTAGTCCTTTGAGCCCCTTCCTTTCCCAGGCAGAGGGAGATTCTGGTGTAATTCTTAATGATGATACTTCATTTAATTCTTTCAGATGTACCCTGTGCTGTGAAATAGTTAATGCTTACATTTAAAAATACCAAAATTGGCTTCTGAGTTATCATCCATTTAAATGAATGGGGGCAGTGCAGACTCTTCAGAGAGATTGTTTAAGGTTCTCTTCAAACTCCAGCAGTTGTCTTTCAATTGTTCCATTCATTTAATGTTTTCTAAGCAATCTTAACACAGAGAAACTTACTTTCTTTTTTTTTAAAATGAGATGTTTAGAGAACAAGTGCACTGTTGCTAACTCTCATGATTGCATTGTGAATCTCATGATATTTATTGATTCTTTTTTCCCCTTACAGTTCCTGCTCCTAAAGGCTTGTGATTAGGAGTTAGGCATCCTTAATGTAGGTGCTGTTGTTCCAACTATAATTGCAGATTCACAAGGGGTCGGAGTCTCGCAGGGTATTGGGCCAATTGAAGAACACCAATACAGTGGAACTATGGTGGTTCTGCTATGCTGGAGGTGGGCAGTGCTTAACTGCGGGCCCAGATAGGGATACTTTCCTGAATCAAGGCCTAATATGTGAGGCACTTAGCTACTGTGATGTCGAGCACCCTAGAAAAGTCCATGAAGAAACACAAAAATTCCTTATTCAGTGAAGGGTTTGAATGCCATGCAGGAAAGGGCTATTTTGATGAGGCTAAAAAGAAATACTGACAGGTGGTATTTCCCTGAGCACTGTCCATCCTCCACTGTGCACTGAATGAGGCAGGGATCCAGTGGAAAAAATAGCATGTGATCATATCATTAAAAAATGTATCATTAATGCTAAGACACAAGAGGCTAGAACTAAGATTTTACAGGCTTTAATTCTGGCATTTACTAATTTGAGCGTCTGACTCTGCAACCGTAACAAAAATATCTGTGTTAAAATATGATGGAATATTGCATAAAATGTTACTACTGACACAGAGTATATGTGTAAGATGAAATTGAAAAATTGTATTTTATTGTAAATGTGTCGTGTGAAACTAAAAGATGTTGATGAAGATGTTACTAGAGTATATTCTGAAGACATTCTTGGCAAGTATTCAGCCTTAGTAACTTTGTAAATTACATTCCAAGCCTGTGTGTTTTAATAAATAAAATGGGAGACCAGAATGCATAAGGGTAATAGTGGGACTGAGGCATAACCTATATGGAATCTACAAATAGGTTCTAGTTTGTGGGAAAACTACCCAAACAGCTGTCTATTGACGTTTACAGTAAGTATAAAATATTCAAGTGTGCACAGTGGAATCCAGCTCTTATGTGGTTTCTGTGGCTAAAGATTTCTTCTGGCATGCTTTTCTTGTCTGCAATTTTAGAAACGTACACAGGCAGAAACACTGAACAATGTTTACTGTCATTTATTCCTCCACTCATGGGGCTGGTTGCAACCAAAAGTGGAAGAGTGGAAAATACAAAAGGCCAAATTTGGAAATGCAGTTTGAAAGTTTTCAATGGACATAAAATAGTAACGGAATATTTAAACAGATTAAAGTAATTATTTCAAGTTACAAGAGTGCATTAGGGGATCCCCAATAAATTGTTCTGATTACAGGAAGGCCTGCTTTACTCTATACATTAACTCTTTTGCTCCATGCTGCTTTCAAAATAAAGAAGGTTCACATTTGCTTACAGAGAGGCTTATTTCTAGCTCAGTCAAATGGCACGTGTAGCTAAAACATTTCCAGAAAAACACTTGGACTTGTGGAATTTACTGAAGTCCTTTTTCATACCTAGATGTCCAGGCACGTAGACAGTCAGTCAGTCAGACTCATTCTACTTAAAATCTAGGCCTAGAACATGGGCTGTCATCCTGGGGGTTGTGAACACTCCTTTCCCATGTTTCTGAATGGGAAGGGAGTCCTGCCTAGAACCTGGCAAGATGGGAGAGGGTGCTGCTATGGAAAAAGTTGAGAACCACTGCTTGTCACAGATTTTACAGTCTGTAAAATCCTCTATCACTTCACTGTTCATTTCTATTTTAAAAATCATCCTTACACTGGTTAGAAATTTTCTGACAAAACAGGTTTTCACTGGAAACTGTCAATTTGTCAAAACCTGAATGTTTCATGAAAATGTATCTGCTTCAGTGAACTTCCTGATAAATCACAGGCAGGGTTCTGGCAAGTTCTAGCCAGTTCACCTGTGAGTCTGCGGGCGAGCCGAGATTTCTGGGGTCTGGCACTCCAGGGCAGTCGTGCCATGCTGACCACCTTTGAGTTGAGGCTGGGGGGCTCAGGATTTCCAAATTCCTTGCCACTGTTCAGTGGTAGGCTGCAATGAAATGGACAAGAACATGTCAATTTACAGCAACTCTCAGGAGCAGTAGAGTAGTTAGGTGAATGGAGTTTTATTTGGGGAATATGAAGTTTGCCTTTGCCAGGGAGAATATTGCATTTTGGAAACACTATGTTTCAGTGTTTCCAAGACGTACTGTGGGAATTTCAGTTCTGCAAAAATTTGAGGTTTTGCTTTTTGTCCTGAAATGGGATGAAAGTCTTTCTGAAAACTCCAAAAATGTCCTGGGACAGATAATCCTCTATACAGGAACTCTTGCCATCAGTGCTCCTCTTTTAAGGCAAGTTAATTCCTGGCAGCTATGAAACCAAATGAGGTCAGAGTGCCACAGACACTATACAGGGTTTTCTCCTCTGAGCTGTCGTTTGCAAGATTGGACTATTAGGCTTTGTCTACACTGCACTATAAGCCCAGGGTCTGTGGAACTAAAGCCCCAAACTTGGTGTTTGTAAGCAGGGCTTGAGCGTCTTCACTGAACATTGACCCTAGGTTTAGAATTTCTGGATCTGGGTCTCACCCCCTAGTTCAAGTGTCTACACTGCACTAGGGAGACCAAATCAAGCCAGCCTATCCCAGGCTTCCTAGTGCTCTTCCCAGCTGTCGCCACTCTAGCCATTTGTTCATGGTGTACTATGGGAAAACTTGACTATGGGAAAACCAGACTGCTGCGCTGGGCATCGCAAAATGGGGAAGAGATGGCCAGCCCTCTGTGGAGATAGAGGTGGTTAGGGACTATTTAGAAAAGCTGGACGTGCACAAGTCCATGGGGCCGGACAAGTTGCATCCGAGAGTGCTGAAGGAATTGGCGGCTGTGATTGCAGAGCCATTGGCCATTATCTTTGAAAACTCGTGGCGAACGGGGGAAGTCCCGGATGACTGGAAAAAGGCTAATGTAGTGCCAATCTTTAAAAAAGGGAAGAAGGAGGATCCTGGGAACTACAGGCCAGTCAGCCTCACCTCAGTCCCTGGAAAAATCATGGAGCAGGTCCTCAAAGAATCAATCCTGAAGCACTTGCATGAGAGGAAAGTGATCAGGAACAGCCAGCATGGATTCACCAAGGGAAGGTCATGCCTGACTAATCTAATCGCCTTTTATGATGAGATTACTGGTTCTGTGGATGAAGGGAAAGCAGTGGATGTATTGTTTCTTGACTTTAGCAAAGCTTTTGACATGGTCTCCCACAGTATTCTTGTCAGCAAGTTAAGGAAGTATGGGCTGGAAGAATGCACTATAAGGTGGGTAGAAAGCTGGCTAGATTGTCGGGCTCAACGGGTAGTTATCAATGGCTCCATGTCTAGTTGGCAGCCGGTATCAAGTGGAGTGCCCCAAGGGTCGGTCCTGGGGCCGGTTTTGTTCAATATCTTCATAAATGATCTGGAGGATGGTGTGGATTGCACTCTCAGCAAATTTGCGGATGATACTAAACTGGGAGGAGTGGTAGATACGCTGGAGGGGAGGGATAGGATACAGAAGGACCTAGACAAATTGGAGGATTGGGCCAAAAGAAATCTGATGAGGTTCAATAAGGATAAGTGCAGGGTCCTGCACTTAGTACGGAAGAACCCAATGCACAGCTACAGACTAGGGACCGAATGGCTAGGCAGCAGTTCTGCGGAAAAGGACCTAGGGGTGACAGTGGCCGAGAAGCTGGATATGAGTCAGCAGTGTGCCCTTGTTGCCAAGAAGGCCAATGGCATTTTGGGATGTATAAGTAGGGGCATAGCGAGCAGATCGAGGGACGTGATCGTTCCCCTCTATTCGACATTGGTGAGGCCTCATCTGGAGTACTGTGTCCAGTTTTGGGCCCCACACTTCAAGAAGGATGTGGATAAATTGGAGAGAGTCCAGCGAAGGGCAACAAAAATGATTAGGGGTCTGGAACACATGAGTTATGAGGAGAGGCTGAGGGAGCTGGGATTGTTTAGCCTGCAGAAGAGAAGAATGAGGGGGGATTTGATAGCTGCTTTCAACTACCTGAAAGGGGGTTCCAAAGAGGATGGCTCTAGACTGTTCTCAATGGTAGCAGATGACAGAACGAGGAGTAATGGTCTCAAGCTGCAGTGGGGGAGGTTTAGATTGGATATTAGGAAAAACTTTTTCACTAAGAGGGTGGTGAAACACTGGAATGCGTTACCTAGGGAGGTGGTAGAATCTCCTTCCTTAGAGGTTTTTAAGGTCAGGCTTGACAAAGCCCCTGGCTGGGATGATTTAACTGGGAATTGGTCCTGCTTCGAGCAGGGGGTTGGACTAGATGACCTTCTGGGGTCCCTTCCAACCCTTATATTCTATGATTCTATGATTCTATGACTGCCAATCCCATGGCACTTTACAGGAAGTTGTCACATCCTGCCAACCTGTCTTTTGAGTCTGCATATTCCGAGCAACTGGAGCAAGCAACATGGAGAAGTCACCATTTGAAGAACTTGTCCTGCATGGGCTTTCACTCCAGTTTCAGGAAACTGACAGAGCATCCATGAGACATTGGTGACATTTTGGGAACATTTTCTGACCTATCGAAGGCACCAGCAGAGGAGGATGAGGATGATACAGACATGGCAGACTCAAACTGGCTGCTGCTGCTCAGTACACTTGGTATAGCAGCTGATGGCCCCTATGTAGACCAGCATTTCTGGAGCAAGGCCACAATCCCAGACTGGTGGGATCCCATCATCCTGCAGATCTGGGATGACCAGCAGTGGCTCCAGAACTTTCACATGAAGAAAGCTACATTTCTGGAGCTTTGTAGGCAGCTTACCCCGATCCTCCAGCATCATGATGTATGCATGCAGGCAGCAACACCAGTCGAGAAGCAGGTCTATGATAGCAGTCTGGAAGCTGGCTACCCCAGACTTCTACAGGTGTGTTGCTAACCAGTTTGGTGTCAGGAAGTCAACTGTGCGTAAAGTGGTGGCAGAGGTTTCTGAGGCAATCAAGTGTGTGATTTAGCCAAAGGTGGTGGGCATAAACAATATCCCTGAATTAATTGCTGGTTTTGACAGAATGGGGTTTCCAAACTATATTGGTGCCATTGAGGGATTTGTGCCCATAGTTTGCCCTCCTCAAGGAGCTCATGGGTACATTAACTGCAAAGAGTACTTCTGTATGCAGGCAACTGTGGACCACAGAGATCAATTTATGGATGCCAACATGTGCTGTAATGGAAAAGTTCATGTTGCCAAGGTTTTTTGCCTTTACCTTCAGGGATAAGCCATGACACAATTACTGGCAAATAACACAATCATAAATGGAGTAATTGTCTCCACTGTTGTTCTAGGGGATCCTGCATTAACCATCCCCTTTGCCTTATCTTGTGAAATATTTCCTGATCTCAGAGGCCCTGGCAAAAGAGTGTTTTTAATTATACTCAGTAGGTGTGGAACAGTAGTTGAATGTGCATTTAGCAGATTGATATCCCGCTGGGCTGTTTACAGAACTGTTTGGATTCCAGCATCACCAATGATGTCCACATTCTTATGGCCTGCTGAGCTCTTCACAATCTTTGTGAATCCAAAGGTGACCCATTTGCCCCTATGACAGTGATGGATTGCTGAGCCAGTACACTCAGCCAGCAAGTGCACTCCTCACAGCTGGAGAAGGGTGCACACGTACCACAGAAATCAGGGATGTTTTGGGCACCCACATTATGGACTTGTCTGGACCAATGGAAGAGGAAGAATAGTACAATTGTGGATGCACTTGTATAGCACTTCTTACAGTAAATGAAGTACTCTTGTTGTATGCTGTGTGCGTGATTAACAATTCATGACAACTGTTGCAATGACTATTCTACAGTGGGGTGGGAGCACAACAGTGGTTTGTGTGACATGAATTGTGCATTTTCAGTATGGATTGATCTGAATAGATACAACTTCCCACTTGTGCCTTGGGTCTATCTTTATTCTTCAAAATACACATTATATGATGTATTTGCAGTGATGGTTATAAATGCGTTTAATAAAATAAAAGCCTTGATTTGTAAACATGGCTGTATCACAAACAAACAAAATTAAAGTATTGCCAGGCAGGCCAGCTTCCATTCAACACCAAAATACCAGTCATAAACTAACACTAGTAATTTAAATAAAGTGCATAACAGAAACATTATATGCAAAACAGTGAAACCAGTGTAAACAAATTCCCTACTTTGAGTGTTCCCTGGCCTCCCGTTCTCCTTTCCCTTTTAGCAAGTTTAGTGCACAGTTGGTGGGGTAGATTTGTCTTGTCCAGCTAGCGTTCAGTCCCAGTCACATGGGCCACCATGGTATTGTCCAATGTGTTCCTGGTCTGTAGGACATGGTACTGTGGAGAGGACTCAGGACATGGTGTGTGTGTAGCAGGAGCTCTGAAGTGTAGCAGCCATTAGTGTCTGCAACTGCGCTGCAAGTCTTTCTTTGTGTGCTGCAATTCTCTCCTTGAGTTTTGCTGCCTGTCTGTCTCTGTCCACTTGTTGTGAATTCTTTTCCCTTTTGGTATTGTCCCTATTTGCTGGCCCTGTCCAGGATATCCACCATAAGTTCATTGCAGAAATGCTTCCTCTTTTCACCAGTCTGTGACAGTTCAAAATCCCAGACTCCTGCTGGAGTGTGGCTGGGCTGCTGAAGCAGATGGGTCTGCAGAGTTGGAAGGGACTTTGAAAATAGACAAACAACAGTACATTGTCTCTGTACTTCAAAAAAAAGAAAAAGTATCTGGAATCTCAAGGCCAAAAACCACCTCATTCAACTTCAGCATAGTCTTGGAGGAATGCTTTGGTTCCCAGAAGCTCTGTGTACACAAATGAGTTAAGCAGAGTGCACACTGAGTGGTAAATTGAAGTTTTCAATTTTTAAACATACAGCATTTGTAGACTACTGTGTTTGGGGGCAGGGAAGAGGTGTGTGATTTCCTACCTAAGGATGGTCAGTCCTTTCAGGCATTCCATATTTATGGAGCACATAACAATCCTTGAGGTTCCTGAATGGCAAAGGGACATTCTATTCCAAGCTACTGGTGGCAAGCCAGCCATGTATGCCACAAAGGTTTTCAAGCATATGGTGACTGAGCAACAAATCTACAAGTGCTGTCTCTCCTATTGTGGTGGGCTCAGAAAATACTTATCGCGTATTTGGAGTTCCAAGTATGGGAAAAGTCTGCAGCTATCAGCACCTGAGATTGGACCAAAATTCATGGTGGAATCCACAGGATTCTGCATTAGTGTCCACATGAATTACTGTCTCCCTACAATTTAGATAGGATAGAGCCTGCTCTGACTGTATCTATGGACTACATGCAAACACAAACAATAATATAGACTCTCAAAGAACTGCACAGCCAAACCCCCTTCCCCGGGCACATTTCTGGGCTGCCTACAAACCTCCCCAGCCATATTTTGGACATGGATTGTATCACCCATGAACTACATTCCTCTGCCCATCTGGTACAGTTTACGGTTTACAGGTGGCTCGTAATGTTGTGGCATGACAGATTTTTCCGGTGCGGCATATTAAAAAAGGGAAGGCAATATATGGTTCTTACTAGTGACACCCCAGAACATCTTTGTGAGAATGTGTAAGTATCTAGTAAAAAAAATGTTAAGTGCTTGTTTAACTGTTGTTTGTGCCTCCTGGTCTCCATTTTGAATTCCATACGGGGATGGTGTGACACCAAGGCACTAGTGTGCATTCCACCATTAGTGGATGCATGCTGCTATCTGTGGCTTGTAATCAAAATTGCACTGGGCCATACATCAAAAATCCCTCCCCTTTTGTATATTAACAGCAATAAACGTGGACCCAAACACTTAACAGGATCCCACGGAAACTTCTGCTTCTTCTGTTTCTGTTGCCAGTTCTGCAGGCTGGGGGGCGGGGGGGGGGGGGGGAGGTCAAATAGCTCCTGTGAGCATGGACCAGGATGTGCTGCAGTTGCTTTGGCAGCAAAGCCTTTCTGGGGACCAGTGTCCACACCATAGTCATTTTGCTAGCCTGATCTGGAACCTGCTGGCTCCCTTCCAGTCCTACACTGACATAGGTGTCAGAAGATGGCTCTTCTGTCTGACTAGGCTATCGTTAACCACTGGGGCCTCAGTGCTCTGCGCAGCACCCAGCACCTGGTCAAAGTCTTCATAAAAGAGGCAGGTTGATGGGGAGTTTCCAGAGGTGTGGTTCTCATCCCTAGCTTTCAAATAGTCACTCCCGAGCTGCTTAATCCACTTCCTGCACTTGTCACCAGTCCATTGAATCCCTAAGACTACCAGCTCATCTGCTATTTCTTGGTGTGTGTGGTCCTTTTTGGTACTCTGACGTTGAACATGTTGCTTGCCTTACACCAGAGTCTGACTGTGGTGCTGTGACCAGGTAGAAACACCCTTGGCAAAGGGCTTTTTGTCAATGGCCATAGCTAATGCAGGAGACAGTCTCTGCATATAGAGAAAGCTGCTTCCTAAACCCCATTAGTTAGAGACAGGATTATACCTGAAGCACAAGAGTTTAGATCCCTTCCTGCAACCAGCTAACTCATTTCACTTGTGAGCTAAACCACATTGAACCTCTGAAGAGGAAAGGCAAAAGCAATGAACTAGCCACTTCTGCCTATGCCACCCTATCATTCCCTCTGTATATATTATTAAAACCTAATGGTATGTTTGAATTTTGGACAATTCTGGAATGCCCATGTATTTAAACATTTTATGTTTAAAAATACGCCATGAATCTCTTTGAGTAAACTGTTCAATTTTTTTAAAATATGGGTTTTGATCATTCTGAACTTTTAACCCTTCCAAAGGCTGTTAGCAGTCCAGAAAGACACTCCAGCTGTAACTGGGGTAGTACTTTTACACAAACAGACAACACAGGCTGATAATCTAAATTGGAGACTTTTACGATATCTTCGTATGTGGGCACAGGCCTTAAGAACAAGGAGACCACACATGCACAAACAGAGGCTCCCATAATTGCCCAGCATTTTCACCACCTGTTCTAAAGCCATGTTATCAGATGTGAAAGAACCAGTAATGAACAGTTTATAAGCTATAAATGGAAGTAGCTATGTCAGGGAGCTGATAAACAGTTCGGTGCAAATTATTTGTGCAGCAGACTCTGTAATTTACACTACACTCAATGCTTTAAAGTACTGGTTTCAAGTTACAGGATGTCAAAATTACTGTTTGGGGGTGTGTGTGTGTGTGTGTAGAATGCATTTAGGTAATATTTCTGGTTTAACTGATTCTGTCAGAGATAATGATATCTGTTCCTTGCACTTTCTGCTTCACCTGTACCACAATCAGCTGGCTGAATAATGTGAAAGCTTCCCTTTAGTTTAGAAAAGTTCAGTGGAGCCCACCCTGTTGAACAATTTTCACAGACTTCAAAAGTCTTCATTTAATCTTGAAATACTGACACCTCAGCCTTCATTGCAGTTGTAAGTCAATGAACTCTTAATAAAATTAGCCCCTCATGTACCCCATTTTTTTAGATTTCCACAAGCTAAAGGACCAGGACACATTCAAATTAAGGCCCTGCTTCTCCAAACAGTTCTGCACATGAGTGGTCCCACTGACGTAGAAAATTGTTAATGTAGAACTGTGAGTCTGGAGAAATATGCACATGGGAAACATTTTTTGTATAGCTGTAAGGCCAGCCTTATGTGGAGAGAAAAAAAAAAGATCTGTCTGAACTACCATTTAAAAGATAACAGGTGACGCTACTGGAAATTATTAACAAATAGGCAAAATGTAGGTTAAATGCATATGAGAGGATTTTCCTAGGTAAGAAGTGCTTGGGATTGACTTTCCCCCACTGTATTGTTAGAATCTTTCTAACATGGATTTCAGTGTGGGAAATGACCTGACCAATTTTTGGATTATCAATACATTAATCCTAGATTTGCATGGTAAGAGTGTTTCTTCTTCACATACACTTGCCTGAACCAATGTCTGCATTTAGGGTCTGGAAGGAATTTCTGTGGTGACTTGACAATGGTTAGGCTACTGGTGTGCCAACACCACTGCCTATTGTGCTGATCAGTATTGACTCGTTGCCTTGTATGCTCCCATTGGTCTGTATTGTATCATGTGTTGTCTCGTGTTAAAGTTAGATGGTAAGCTGTTTGTGGCAGGGATTGTCTCCATAAAATGGAGACCTGGATTTTATTCCCTGGCTCCACCACTGACCAGCAGGTTGACCAAGGGCAAATCACGTCACCATTCTGTGCCTCAGTTTCCCCATCTGTAAACGGGGGATAAGAACAGTGGTCTCCTTTTTTAAAGTGCTTTGAGAGTCATGGATGAAAAAAGCTAGGTATTTTTGTTCTGTGTTTGTACAGCACCTAGCATAATCAGGCCACGGTTCATGAGTAGGAGCCCCGTGTGCTATGGTAATACAAATATTATTTTGGGAGAGGTGAGTGAGTGGAGCATTAAGAAATGGATCAGCCATTCAGCTCAAGTGGGTATGCCCACACAATTATTTGAAGGGAACATCGGTTATTCTCAATAAAACAAACATGGCATGGCACAGGAAAAATACTGGATTAGGAAGTTCCACAGATACTGTGAACATCAGTGCCTTAACCCACAGTACCAGTGCCACTGTGAAGTCTTTTCTTGTTTCAAGATGTGCTTCCTCTTAGCTTGTAGTCAGTGAGCTGGATAAAGTTATCCTGTCCACATGATTAAATAAGCAAAAAATATAAACCTATTCATTTGTTTGTAATTTGTCTGTTGGTGATACGCTGTGACCAAGATTTTCAAGTAACTAGTGATTTTTTCTGTGCACCCATTCTTCTGCGTACACAACTTTAATTGAGACACCTTAAAGTAGGCTAGATTCTCAAAGTGCTCAGCACCTGCTTTCTGAGAATCAGGGCCCTTTAAGGTGTGTCAAGCTGGATACCTCAAAATTGAGGTGTCCCCCCCCAGTCATTAGCTACTTTTGGGAATCATGACCTGTGTACATGTCTAGATCTTAATTTTTAGTATTACATTTATTTTCTAAATGCATTTCATAGACTATGAAGTGGGTTGTACTATTCTCTTCAGAAAGCATCATAGGATGAATGTTTGCAAGATTATGTGTAGTTACAGCAGAGCAAAGGAATTTTTGATTCTCTCTCATGCACCCACGTGCACGTGCAAAATGAACTTGACAGCTCATGACTAGACACTGTGTTAACTTCCTGTTCAACATCCAGCCAGCAGGGTCTCCATAAGCTACAGGAAAGGGATGGGACCAGTATGCAGAGAATGTGACAGCAGGATCTGCAGGCTGGTAGTTGGCAGCGGAGGGAAGGCCAAATAACCGGTAGTCTTGGAGGTAGGACTAGAAGGCCTGAGAGCTAGATGGATACTGCTGCTAGCTGGGGCCAGCCTGAGGGCATAGGCAAGGGGACAGTATTTTTTTTTAATTGGGTTTTATTCTCACAGTTTTGTTTGCTGCCTCTTTTTTTTTTCATTTTTTCATTTTGCTTCTGTAAAGGGAAATGGGGAGAGGGGGAAAATGAAAAAAAACCAAAAGGATTGCTAAGGTTTGGGTTTTGTTTAAAAAAATGAAAGAAAATTAAACATACTTTTGGTAGAAATTTTCAGTTTTGAAAAAATGTCATTCCTTGACAAAAAGAGCTTTCATTTGAAAAATGTTGGCCAGCTCTAATTACTATCATGCCAGTTGTTACCTAGCTCTTGGTTCATGCTGCAGCACCCACAATGGCAAAACAGCAACATCTAGCAACCAAAACTCTATCTTCTTCAAGGAATGTGCCTGTGCGTGGCCTGCTTTAGGTAAATCTGCTCCCCTGCACTTGTAATAGGAGAATTTCAGTGGTTGGGTCACACATGTGCTCCATCAACCCTCCACTCAGTTCCTTCTCTACAGACCTGGGCTTGAGACAGAGCAATCAGGCTAAAGATTAAACTCAGAGGTGCTGCCAAGCTTTAACTTTAGAATACTAGATTTAAGACCCAGTTAGTTATTTATTAGTTAACTACACTACCTCTTCCCCATTTATTTTCTGTTTCTAACCCTCCCCCCCAAAACAAAAAATACCCCACCTCAAACCCTTTTTTCTCCTCTTAGGAATTTAAGTTTCAGTTATTAGTATACCCCTTAATGTAGTATAATTACCCTCCCTCGCGGAAGAAACCCTATTCTAAGGGGCATGCCCAGCTCCTCAGGTTTTAAATGTTTCCTCACTGGTTGGTTGTCGATCCTGATTTCTGACATACATTTGCAGTGTGTCTTCTGCCTTGGCGAGACATACACCCCACAAAAGTGCTCCCACTGCTATAATCTGAAGCTCATGCCAGGATAGCGAGGGATTTACAGCTATAACTCCTCATTATGGAGAAGTTTCTGCGCCTGGCATCCAATCCAGGATCACTGACTCCTCCTAGGCACCAGTCTCCAATGGCGGCATCTGACAGAGGTTCCCCACTATCCTGTCAGAGGAAGGAGCACTTCTCCAAAAAGGAAAAAAAACAAAACAAAACAAAAAAACGGGCTCCAAACTCCCCTTCTTGGGAACCTGCCAAAAAGAAGCATTCCCCAATCTCTCAGACCCCTTTGGTACCAACTGCACCAAGACTGTCCACCTCTGAGGTAGTGGGACATTGGGTACCCTAGGTACCGTGTGAGCCAAAGACCATAAGTGGGTGGAGTCAGACAAAGGCACCAAAGGGAAACCTACAATCCCTGTCTTGGTACTACTGGAGCTACTCAAACATGCAGCACCGAGCAGCTCAGCAGCACTACAATCTATGGCACCACCTCCTGCCTCCACAGAGCATGACCCTTGGCACCAACAATTGCGGTTAAGGCATCGGTACCACCACCAACACCTTCTTCAATACTGATGCTCTCCATACTGCAACAGTTTCTCTGGCATAAAGACCTCTTAGTCTTATTGGCACTGGCATCTCCACTCCTCGGTACCTACATCACTCCAGCACTCTTGGTACTATTCCAACTCACAATGCCAACCAGATCAGCTCCTCCTTTATCCAGCGTCGAGGATGATGATGATGAAGTGGAAATCCACTCCTCCTATCACTTCTTGCCTATACAGACAGCCACCAGACTGAGTCCACTAGAACCACATTGGTACTACCCCAGACCCGAAACTCAAGCATGGTACAGACCCATGGATGCTGCCCCCAATGCCATTCCCACCACAGTGGCCCTACTGGGACCCATGGGCAGCATACTGTCAAACTACCCTAAGTCTCCCAGTCCACACAAGTATCACTGAGTATCACCCTGAAGGTCCAGGTACTGAGAGTATCACCCTCAGAACCTGGACCTTCTTAATCCCCAGAAGAGGCAATCGAGGAACTGGAGGAGATCAGAAAGTCTCCCCAGGTGCCAATTTTTGATCTCTCTAGATGAAGCTGTCATGTACACACCACCCACAATGGGGGATGACTTTAAACAGGTCCAGGAGCTTTTAAAGAGGATTGCAGATTCATTGGCGATACCACTGGAAGAAGTTGTGGAGTCCCAACATAAGTTGTTGGACATCCTCCAGACTTCAACCTCTTCCAAGATTGCCCTCCCAGTAAATGAGGCTCTCATGGACCCAGCCAACGCCATCTGGCAGACCCCAGCAACAATTCCACCCTCTTGCAAAAGAGCAGATAAAAAAATACTATGTCCCTTCCAAGGGAATGGCATTTTTATTTTCACAGCCTATGCCAAACTCTTTGGTGGTAGATACTGTGAATAAGCGGGGCAGACAACACCACTCCAGATCTACCTTGTATAACAGGGACTGAAAGAGACTGGATCTTTTTGAGCTCACTCCTCAGTGACCTTACAGTTCAGGATCACAAACTATGAAGCATTAATGGCCAAACACAATCAATTCAACTATTCAAAAATGTCTGATTTATTGAACATATACCAGAGGACAAAAAAGGAACAATTTAAAGCCATCACATCTGAGAGTCAGCTCCTAGCCCACACAGTATTACAAGCCTCATTGGACTCCACAGACATGGTGGCACATTCCATTGCCCTGGCTGTAGTTTTGCGACAAGCTTCCTGGCTCCATCTCTCAAAGAGGTACAATCTCCTGTGAGGATCTCCCGTTCAAAGGCCCCAAGCTTTTCGCAACCAAAATGGATGAGTCCCTTCACACATTGAAGGACTCCATGGTGACTTTGAGATCCTTGAGCATATACACGCTGTGATAGACCCAGGCCAGTTGGGTACAACAAAGTAGTAGAAAGCAGATATACTGTCCACTGGATTATCAGTTTTCTGTTCCCTGACTGACCAGAGCAGGGGCTGCTCCAGGCTAACGAGAACACCTGACTCCAATTAACCTGCAAAGAGTCAGGTTAGGTCATTAAGGTAATGTGAACACCTGTCTCTAATTAAGGCCCTTCTGATACTATAAAAGCACTCACTCCAGTCAGTCTGAGAAGAGCCCGGGAGCCAGAGGAGAGGAAGTGCGGCTGAAGGGCTGGTTAATGAAGACACCCTCAAGCCATCGGTAAGGGAGCCCTAAGGTAAGGGTGAAGAAGAGAGAAGTGGGAGAGCTGTGGGGAAGTGGCTCAGGGAAATGTAGCAACTCTGGTAGTGAAAGGTCGGCTGCCAACAGCTGCTACCATTAGGGTCCCTGGGCCGGAACCCGGGGTAGAGGGCGGGCCCGGGTTCCCCCCAACCTGCCACTACAGAAACACCACCTGGGAGGGGAAGACAGGCCCCTGTCAGGACAGGAGGCTAAACTGTTCTGAAATAAGCCTGTAGGGACAACAGAGACTGTGGGAGTTCTCTCACCAACCTCCTTGCTGGCTTATGATGAATGCTCAGTAGACTGCAACCCTGGCCCTAGAGAGAGAAGGGCTACGTGGAGGGTTGCAGTGAGCCACTGAGGCTAGCATAAACCACCTAGAAGCGCGGGACCCAGGGG
The DNA here is from genome assembly GCF_965140235.1 of Caretta caretta. Lineage (NCBI taxonomy): Eukaryota > Metazoa > Chordata > Testudines > Cheloniidae > Caretta > Caretta caretta. The sequence goes on along the minus strand of NC_134210.1, from coordinate 89,914,721 downwards.
GACAAGGTCAGAGCTCTGCCACAATGCCTGCACAAAAGAAGAAACAGGGGAAGTATTACTCAGCACAAAGAACAAGATCCACACCCTACACCCAGCCTCAGAGGCAATATGACCTGCAAAGGTGGAGTCAGAGACCCACAAGACAGAGACCACTCCCTTCTCAGCCCTCGATGTCCCAACAACCTCCCTCTAAACAACAATTTTGAGGGTTTGGTTGAGGACAAGAGAGACTTCCCACACTTTCTGTTGCTGGACCCATGTGGCGACATCCATCCATTTGGAGACCATCTGACTACATTCCATCAGCATGGTAAAACATCACATCAGACAGATAGGTACTAGAAATCATCATGACTGGCTATACCAACCAATTTACCTCCGTCCTCGCTATCCACCCTCCCTCCCTGTTCCTCTTCAAGGACCCTACTCATGAACACCTATTGCACCAGAAGGTAAATTATATTATAATTATTCTATGCCTCAGTGCAGTGGAACCAGTACCAACCCAACACAGAGGGAAGGTTTTCTACTCTCTTTATTTTTTAATGCAGAAAAAAACTGGAGCATGGATGCCCATTCTTAACCTAAGAAGACTCAACGAATTCACGAAGACCCAATGATTCAGGATGGTCATGCTGATGATGATGCAATGATCATTCCAGCACTAGAACGAGGGGACTTTTTCTCGGCCCTCCATCTCCAGGATGCATATTTCCACATAATGATTAATCCCTCACACAGGCGGTTTCTCAGATTTTGTTCTGGGAACAGATCATTTCCAACACAAAGTACTCTCTTTCGGCTTGTCTATAGCTCCACGAGTATTCTCAAAAGTCCTCGCCGTCGTAGTGGCTCACCTCTGCAGACAAGGAGAGTATTATGACCCCTTATCTGGACAATTGCTTACTCAAAGCTTTGGCTCGAGAAGAGGCACTAGAAGCTACTCAAAAGACAGTAGCTCTCTTCACACAGCTGGGTCTACAAATAAATGAACAAAAATCAACATTCACACCTGTGCAGAGATTGGAGTTCGTCAGGGCCTACTTTGAGTCGCTGGAAGCTACAGCCTCTCTGCCTGCTCAGAGATTTACCTCTCTAGTCAATCTAATAGCTATAATGCAAGCCAGGCCACTGACATTGGCCAGGACCTGCCTCCAACTGTTAAGCTATATGTCAGCAACGACATTTGTCTGGCTGGCTCAGGACAGTGTATATCCCACACAGGCAGAGTATGAGCATGCGCCTTATGATGCCAAGCAAAGTAAAAAATCCTCTACACTGGTGGACTCCACCACACAACTTCCTACAGACTCCTCCATTGATGATACTCAAATGGATAAATTTACTCAGTTGGTTTTATGGCAGCCGCGAATGTGGCTGAAGAGACCCACTCAAGAGAGACCATCTCTGCCACATCTGTCACATTTAAAGGTGATGCTTCAACCCTTTGGGCTCTGCCTTCTGTGAGCTCTTTTCTCCTCTGCAAAGCTGGACAGCTTCCTCTTGGGACTCCGGAGACCTTTGTTAAACTCTTGTTTCCAAAGGCTGCAGTCCTAAGTGTGATCTTCCCAGTTATCCACATCCATGTCCATTTCTTTGAGGTCTTGCTTGCACACATCCTTGAAATGCAACTGTGGGTGTCCTTTGAGTCTTTTTTCAGATGCCAATTCACTGTAAAGGATGTCCTTTGGGATGCACCCATCATTCATTCAGCACACGTGCCCAAGCCAGCAGAGGCCTCTCTGTTTGAGGAGTGTTTTCATGCTTGCCCATATGAGCACCTCACTGTTGGTGACTCTGTCCCTTCAGGAGATTCCAAAGATTCGACGAAGGCAACGCATATGAAAGCTGTTGAGCCTCTTTTCCTGAGTAGAAGGTCCATGTTTCATTCTCATACAAAAGTGTGCTAATAACACATGCAGGCTACACACAGATCTTTGTGTGTTCTGTCAATTTGTTGTTTTGCCATACCCTCTTGTTCAGTCTAGACATTGTAATGAGTGGACAAAAGCTTTCAGAAAATCACCAGAATTAGATCGTTCCATGATGGAAAGAAATAAGGGCCCAGTGATCCATATCCAAACAAAGACTGTCTAATGGATCTCCAGCTATACTGACCTATGTTATCGCCATCAACAGCTGCAATCCCCACTGGGGGCATGCACACACTTCACCAGAGCACTCTCTGCCTTGATAGCCTTCCACAACAATGTGCCCATTATGGAAATCTGCAAAGCAACAACCTGTGTGTCAGCCCATGCATTCACCCAGCATTCTGCCATAGAGCAGCACTCATCATCAGATACTCTGTTTGAACTTACGGTTTTATCATCTGCCATGACTGCAACTCTGAAGCCCCTCCCTTCTACTGGGGTGGGGCACTGCTCTACAGTCACCTAAAGTGGAGCACACACTGGGACACTCCTTGTTGAAGAAAAGGTTACGCACCCTGTGCAGTAACTGAAGTTCTTCGAGATGGTTGTCCCTGTGGGAGCTCCACTCTCCTCCCTCTTTCCTTTCCTCCCTCCCCTCTACTTTGGAGTTCTCACACCAGAGACTCTGTGGTAGAGAAGAAACCAAGGCGGGATTGGTCACACAGTGCTATGTAAGCGCCAAAAGTGACACAAGACGGGGACAGAGCACGTGCGACCCAACAGGGACTGCTACTGAATTTCACTGATTACAAGCACGGGGGCACAGATTCCCCTAAAGTGGAGCACCCACAGGGACAACCATCTCAAAGAACCTCTGTAACTCACCCTGTACAGTAACTGCAGTAACCTTCTCTTCAGCCAAGCACTTTGCACCAGAAATGAATTACTTCAGCACAGCCCCTATGACTGAGTTTTTGTTGACTAAAAGAAGCAGTTAAACCCCAAACAAAAACTATTCTAGGATAGTTTTCCCTTTTTTATTGAGCAACGTTAGTGTGTCCTGAGTCCATCCTTTCCTTTGTGGCTTTCTAAAGCCAGTAAAACTCAAATACTACACTCTGGCTGTATGGTAGCTGCCTTTCTGCAGAGTAACTATGCTAAGCCATCTCCATGTAATGCCAACAGACTCCCTAAGCACTCCTACTGAAATTTTTAATGCCATAACCTCTTCAGTTTTTTTGGGAAGAAAATCAAGTCATTTGTTCCCCAAAAGACACAGAAAATCTACAATATGGCTAACTTAGGCATCCATTTTTTATTGAATTTCCAATAGCAGATGTAAGGCTATCCATACATTACATAACACATTTTTTGATTATTTTTTTTTTCAAGATTCACCCACCCCTTGTAACACTGAAGGAAACACTCAAAATCAGGGACCCACCCATGCAACTGCTAATGCAATATGTAATTTATGGACAGCCCCTGATGATGATGACGACGATGATAAATGTAATTTGTGGAGTTGAGAAGGAACTTAGATTGAAAGGGGATAGAAATGACATAGTAGCCTAAACCCTGGGTTTGAAATACCTACAGTCTCTGGAGTTACAGGTCAAATCCATGAGAAGACAGAGGAATAGGATCTATGCAGGATTGATACATGCCACTGACCTCAAGGCCCTATGTCCCCTTCTGCACAGAATTATTGTTTTCAAGATTGAATGGACCAATGTGGAGCTGAGTTATTCAGGAGTCTACCATGTCAGTCCTGTATAACTGTAATCAGACATGCAGATGACTTTTATGAAGAATTTTTGAAGAAAGAAATCTGATTTGCAAATAAAACTGATGAAGCTTCCAAAGAAAAGCTTGATAGGCTCAGTGCAAGCAGGTGCTATGGGATCTTCCTATGCGCAGCTTCTGGTATATACGTAGGGCCCTACAAAATTCACGGCCATGAAAAATGTGTCACGGGCCATGAAATCTGGTGGCCCCCCGCCCCCCCCCCCCAGGTGAAATCTGGTCTTTTGTGGCCTTTTACCCGATACTATACAGATTTCACGGGGAGACCAGTGTTTCTCAAATTGGGGGTCCTGACCCAAAAGGGAGTAGCTGGGGGGTCACATAGTTATTTTAGGGCAGTCATGCTATTGCCACCCTTACTTCTGTGCTGCCTTCAGAGCTGGGTGGGGAGGGATAGCTCCGTGGTTTGAGTATTGACCTGCTAAACCCAGGGTTTGAGTTCAATCCTTGAGGGGGCCATTTAGGGATCTGGGGACAAAAATTGGGGGATTGGTCCTGCTTTGAGCAGGGGGTTGGACTAGATGACCTCCTGAGGTCCCTTCCAACCCTGAGATTCTATGATTAAGAGTGGCGGCTGCTGACTGAGGGCCCAGCTCTGCAGGCAGCAGCACAGAAGTAAGGATGGCGATACCATACCATGCCATCCTTGCTTCTGCTGCTGGCGGTGGCTCTGTCTTCAGAGCTGGGTTCCTGGCCAGCAGCCGCTGCTCCCCAGCTGCTCAGCTCTGAAGGCAACACCCTCGCCAGCAGCAGCGTAGAAGAAAGGCAGCAGTACCCCAAGCCCACACACAAGAAACTTGCGACCGCCACCCCCCACAATTCCTTTTTGGGTCAGGACCCCTACAATTGCAATATCATGAAATTTCAGATTTAAATAGCTGAAATTATGAAATTTATGATTTTTTAAATCTTATGACCGTGAAATTGACCAAACTGGACTGTGAATTTGGTAGGGCCCTATATGTACTTCAACCCTTGTATTCAGTCTAGAGAGCAGATGTTTCTGCTATATTTCATTGTGGAGTTACCAAATGCGTCCCAGCAAAGGTATTCTTTTTGCCATATACAATAGGGTTTGCTGTGTAAACCAGACAGCCAACAAAAAATTATTATACATTCTTTTCTTATAGATCTGATTAAAGTATGCCAGACCACTTCCCTCTCTTCTTTCCAAAACATCTGAAAACCCACCTATTTCACAAAGCATTTCCAGTACAAACATAACCTAGGATATGCTTGCTGTTCATAACACTTTTCCTGTTTGTGCTTTTAGATTTAAAAGATCTTGTTCTTTGTGTTATATACTCTGCTTTTTGGACATCAATGGTGTTGTCTGAATAAATAATGGGAAAGGTTCTAAAGAATCCTGTGCACTGTAAAGCTGAGATATGAGATGTTTGCTGAAAGACAGGCTGTGCAAAGGATTTGTTTTTGCCACTATTTGTGTGTCTGCATGCATGATATCTGTGTGTGGCCTCACTGTGTGAATATAAGTGCCATTTACCCTGAATGCTTTCCAAACCACCCTTAGTCTGTGTTTAAAAAAAAAAAATCTCTCTGTATTGTAACTAAGGAGATATAGGACGGGCAAAATAGTTGTCTTTTTTCTTCTTCTGTATACTCACTTCCATTCCTGAGACTTTGTAAACATCCTTTCCAGTATGAGTGTATATTTCTCACAGCAGTGCCCCAAAGGTTCCTAATGCCATGGTGTATGCAAGGGAAGGACATTCTTTCTTATCTGTTTTCACCCTCATCTCATGATGTCCCTTCAAAGACCTTTTTCCTTTTCTCCCATTTTATCCGCAGATGGGCTTGGTTGTGTAACGGACACTTGCTGTAGCTATATTTACTACTTGGCTGCTATTCTTTCTTGCATCTTCCCCTCCGCTGTATATTATTGTGTCTGCCAGTTGTGGTGCTTTTTACCTGGGACTTTTCAGTGCTTTTGTAAAGGCTCCCTCAAGCTCTCTGTGTGTGTGTGAACCTTTCACAGAATTGAATGGGAGCTCAGCATAAATGGGCATTGCAGCTTTGGGCCCAGGCAACATTGTTGCTACATCCTATCAAGCTGTTCCTTCTTAAAGACTTTAAATAAAACCATCACATGGGGGCAGTGTGGTTTACTGGATGGAGCAACAGGTTGGGATTTAAGAAACGTGGATTATATTCCTGGTTCTCCCACTGACATGCTGGGTGACCTTGGGCAAGTCATTTCAACTCCCTGTGCCTCAGTTTCCACAGCTGCCAAATGGACATAATGATAATGACTTCCTTTGTAAAGCACTATGATGTATGGATGATAAGAGCTAGCTAATAGCATCTCACAGAACCTGCCTCTTGCTATCAAACTACTGAATTGAGTGGTTTAATTTCTCTTTCTTTATCATGAACATTGGCTGCTAACAATCTAGCCCTCAGATTTAATTAGTGCAAGCAGTTTTGTACTGCAGTGTAAACCTGGGGGTCTCTAGTTGTTGTTCAGCTGTTCTTAAAACTCCAGTGTTTTAATGTTTTTTTTTAATTTTATTTTATTCAAATCAAAATGTTCTCTGCATATAAGATGGAAAAATGAGAAGCCCCCAAAACAGTATTTTGAAAGCTGAAAACTCATTAACAATTTTCACCTGAAATTTCTGATATTAGAAAATTTTCAGTAAAGTATGCAAAACTCAAAGCTATTTTTGTGCTAAAATTATAATACTTGGCATTTAGACAGTACTTTTCATCCACAGAGCTCAGTAGTTCACAAAAGGGTAAGCATTTTTATCCCCATTTCACAGTTAGAGAAACAGAAGCACAGAGGGTAAGTGACTTTCTCAGATGGTAACAATAAGTCACTGGCAGAACCAGGATTACAATGTTAATCTCATGATTCTGTTTGGTGCCCTATTCCCTGGCCTATGCTAATTCCAGTTTTGTTAATCAGTTCTTGGGAATGCAGGAGTAATGTTGCCCACCCAAAAGCCACATCAAAGGGTGTGGGAATGAGTTATTTTGCCACCTCTGAAACTGAGTGAATGTAATAATAATTGCCATTTTAACACCATTTTACAAACAGTACTTTGATGGTATGCATCATTACTTTTTGGGGTGGGGCAAGTAAATGAACACTAAGGTTGCCTAGGAAGTCAGTAATACAACCTGTAGCTTCTGGTGATACCTCGTTCTCCAGACCACTATGACTGTTGGTCAAATTGCTTTAACTCTTTTTGGGTGAAATCCTGTCCCAACTGAAGTCAATGAGAGTTCTGCCATTGACTTCAACAGGGCCAGGATTTTACCTGCTGTTTTAATTTCTGCATCTCTAAAATGGGAGTAATAATATGTACGTTGGTAAGTAAGTCCTTTCTTAGGTTTTCAGACTTTGTGTTAAGGAGCGTTGCCTCCATTTTTACAGATGAAGGAAAGATGCAAGGTGAGAGACCCATGAAAAGGAGAGGCCTGTGGGTAAGGTAGCAAACTGGGACTGAGGAATACTTGCTTTGCCTTAGAATTTCTGTATGACATTGAAGCACAAATTAAATGGCTTATTCATTTCTCTAGCTGGAATATAGAATAATAAAACTTCCCCGCTTCAAAGCAGTGTTTTGAAAATAAATGCATCTATATCTATGCTAACAAATGGTGCATTCTAATAGTGAACAATCCTTTTCTTGAATGTGAGCTGCCAAAATATGTCTGTCACATATGTTAATTTCATCTAACCCTTTTTGAAAGAAAACATTTTCTTGACCGAGTTTGTCAGGACTTTTAATTTTGAAGCTCACTGTCGAAGAGTAAACTCGCCATTGGAGCATCCTCTTTCCTGTCTAGTGCCAGTAGTCACTCTAGTCCTGCAGTGGTCTGCTTATTCCTGTGACTCATCCCTTCGGCCAGATCATGTTTTCATTTCACCCCTTTTGGGGTAACAGAAATTCCGAACAAAAGTTCAGCAAATGATTTCAAGACCATGGCAGGTCTCCAGCTCTGGGCCCAGTGGTCTTAACTCCCTTTTCTCAGGGTTTTAAATTGTCCTTATCCCCGTTACAGGGTGGACTAGGCCCCGAGGCCCCCTGCTGGATGCCTTATGGCCCTGCCATACCCTGCCCAAGAAAAGGGCAGTAGAGAGGTCCTCCAAGCTGCCTAGAGCGGCTATGTGGGAAGCAGCTAATCAGGGCCCAGCAGATCAGTATAAGAAGAGCTGCAGGGCCAAAGCTAGAGCTAGAGCAGAGTGATCCAGGTTAGCTGCTCGGACTCTACAAGGACAAAGCCCTGAGGTAAGCGTGAAGAATGTGTGGGAGCCATGAGGAAGTGGCCCAAGGAATTATAGCAGCAGAATTAGTCCTGTTTCTTGAAAGGGACATTATGGATGGCTGCTATCTATAGGATCCCTGGGCCTTCCTCCCATCCCCAGAATGGGAACTGAACTACAGTGGCCTAGCTGAAGAGCTAGGGCTAGAAAGGCCCTGAGAGAGCAAAGATGCTGCCTCCAGGGAGGAGCCCTGGGGCACTGCTCCTGAGTAGGGACAAACTGATGAGAGAGGTCCTGTTGCCCCTGAAAGGGGTTTGTGTTGCTTTTATCTCTGAGACCGTGTATCCCTCGGCTGGAGGGCTGAGTCACCAAAGACCCACCACAAACACAGAAAGAGTGTGCAGGCACATAGACTTGGCCAGGGGGTGCTTGTGAGAGGTGAGTGTGACCCTGTTACATCCCCTCATGTCAGAGGACTCTGACACTCTCAGTGGCTGGTAGGAGGATCTACACTCTCTTTCTCCACGTCTAATCCAGGGACCCTAAGACAAGGAGCCAGGACCTTGCCACTGCCTCCCTGGTCTCTTTCTTACCTCGAATCTTCAGGCCTTTCCCCTAGCCCCTTCCTAAGTGCTTTGTAATGAGCAATACCTCCCAGGGCTTCTCCCAAGGTATCAAGTCCCTACGCTTGTCAGTCCTCCACAGGAGCTTACTCCAATCCTGTGTCTTCCAGGAGTCTTCCATCCCCCATGGGCTTCAGCCTTGCCCTGCAGGAGCCTTCCTGTTACTCACAGGTCTTGCCACTCTCCACTAGCAAAAGAGTGACTGTAGAGTTCTTCCCTTTCACCCTGTGGCCCCTCAAACTTCAGTTTAGATTTCCCTCAGGCTTTAACATAACTGGTTCTTGGGCTTCACTGCCTTCAGTTTGCCCCTGGGTGAGGCCTCTGGTCCAAGGCTTACCTGCCCCTAGCCTCTCAAGCTTCCTCCTGGCTAAGGACCTTCTGATTCTAGTTTCAGGCTTCTCTCTGCCTTTAACCTAAGAGGAAATTCCCAGGTCTCTCTCTCCTGTGCTTCTTCCTTTAGGAAGACTTAACTTCTCCCCACCTGTGTTTGATAACCAATTATGCTAACACCACTCCAGGTGCAAGCCAGTGGCCTAATTGGGCTCAGTTATGTTCATGGCATACAGACAATTAGACATAAAAACTCTTACTGAATGATTGTAATGTAACACTACTTTATTTCTAACAATCCAGAACTCTAACACACAATAACCAAATTCAGGGGGAGAGAAGGCAGGCTGCTCCCTAAGCAGGAGAGGCACAACTCAACCCACCTTACTCCAGTTTGGCTCTTTTTCAGACTGACTGTTGAAGACCCCAAATCACACACTTCCCCACAGAACCCCCTAGCTAGCAAACAAGTGATATCTTGTAATTTTAACACAGGTTTCAATACAATACAAAACAGGCTCAGGCTCCTGTGAACCCAAGGTTAACCAGCATGGAATTATACACCTGATCATACTCACCACATTGCTGCAGCAATTGAATAACTGAGAAGTCAACTTAGAATCCTAGCACATTCTTCTCCCCAAAATAAGACCTCTTCCTCATGAGAAAGTTAGTGAAATAGGCTTGGTTATTAAGGAACAACTTAATAATGAATTAACACCTTGGTCCAAATTCTACTCTTACACTGTGCAGCATCTGATTCTGCATTCAAATTTTATAAGAAGGATCCTATTGTGTGTGTAGTTTTTTATTATTCCGTGTGATGCCCATTAAGGTTGAAATGTTATCCCAAGGCTATACCATAATTCAGGCTAATGCAATCAGTTCACTTAAACAATTATCTACTGTAGATAAAACCTTTGTGTATTTAGAGTCCCATCTAGTAACAAATAAAACTAATTTTTACTACTTTTTATTCCAGTTAGTCTTGCAGTGCCACTAGAGCTACTGATGTGAGTCAGGGCTGTATTCTCTTTCTGGGTAGTGCATCACTAACAAACTTGTTAACTAAGTTCCAGTTGCAGAATCTTTATTAGTGGTGATGTTAAATCCATAAAGAACCCATCTTGACTATCTGATCCCAGGCTGATTTACAGACCTGGCAGTTACTAGCTTCTCTTTCCGTGTCAGCTGGGTAGATTTGATATGAAGTCATTGATGGGCAATGAACACAGAACCCTCAAATGCCAATTTTAGTGTTATTTTCCAGAGTATAATTGCACTGAATGCTTTTCTTAATCCCTTTATTACATTTAGAGCGATTGTCCTGTTAAGTTATTTCATTGGGATTATAAATAAGCTTCATGCTCTAGAGGAATGAAATCTGATTCTCCTTCAGCATGTAGTTGCAGATGTCATACTGCTCCTGAAAAGGATAGCTTTGTTTTAATTAACAAGTGAGAGGGTGGTATTGTATGAAAATGTGAAAGTTGCCATGAATCACCACTGTATGTGTGATGTAGCACCAAAAAGATCTAAAGTTAGAGAGCTTTGCTAATTCTGAGCGCAAAAAAAAAAGCTATGCAGGATATAACTTCTTGTTTTTATCAAATGATTTGCCTACAACCATATGAATTGTACTTATCACTAACTGATCAGGATTCAGCTAAATCTATAAAGAGATGGAGGATTACAAAAAAATTCAGATGGTGGAGAAAGTGAGGGTTGGTCGTTCAGTAGGAGGCACTATTAAGCAGGTGTTGCATTGCACCCCAGACATAGCTGCATGTCTTTTGTTGGATAAGCTGGTGAAATGATCTCTCTTCTCTCCAGGTGGTTTGAAAAGTGCTTTGAGCTTTTTTGAATGACCGGGCTATACGAATGCAAGACATTCTCATCTAAGCAAGTACTGGCGACTGAAGCATAAAAATCAATATACCTACTTTAAAAACTTTTTCAGTTTGCTCTTTTATCACATTTCCCATCCCTTCCTTGCCAGCTCCCCCAAGTTGACAGTGCCAGGTCCTGAGACATCTCAGAGCCTATCAGTCACTTGCATAGCATATTTATTGATAGCTTTGAATTCCTGAGCCAGGAATGAACATTAGAGCTCTGATCTTCCTGTGACCCTGTTCTACCCAGCTGAATTGGAACTTGTGTTCCCGAGTTCTCTCTTGCTTTTTTCCTTGAAAAATGTAGGCAAATCATTGGCGTATTGAGGACCGTTTATAGTGTTGTCAACAATTTAGCTGTGTTAAGCACAAATTAGGAACCCACCCTTGGTTTGCTTTGCATTGTATATAAGTTTATGGGATATAAATATAAGTTTATGGGAACTAAATTCTTGTGCTGAAACTCTTGATTGCTTATGCACTGACCAACAATAGTAATGCAGCAAAGGCAAAGAAAAAGAAATCAGTGCGCTAAATTGTGCGTGTGCAAACTTTGATGGAATCTACACTAAAATTATGCTGATTTTACCATAAAACATGGAGAAAATTGGCAACCCTTGTTGGTTTCTAGGGCCATTGCTAGCAGAGGCTGGGTACATTGAAAACATGATACAGAAAGGAGGGTGCCAACTACAGCACACATTATCACACTTTGTAGGATTCATACAATAACATGGCTTTACTTTAAAAAGTAGTACTTAAGCTACTTTTATATTACTTGAATAGAAGCCTCAGTTACTTTGTTGAGTAGGAACAGAATCTATCTGAGAACAATAATTCTGCAGAGTGATGTTTAATTATATTATCAGGATCATATCGAATTGTTCCCTTACTATTTTTTTATACAAACCAAAGTGCAAAGTCTGTAATGCAGTGGGTCTTTAAGAAGTCCCATTTTCATTTATCATTGACTTAGGAGTTTTACTTTTGAAAACTGGATGTTGCTCCTAAGTCACTTAAGCTGAAATCCTCAAAGGTAGTTACATACCTAGATCTCATTGAATTCAATGGGAGTTAGGCACCTAACAACCTTTGAGATCTGGGTCTTAAGTGCTTTGGAAAATTTTACCGAAAGTTTTTAAAAATATGTGCTTATTTTAAGCCTTCTAAATCTCTATTGTGACCTAAATAAGGCAAAATCTTGGGCATAGCAATAGACCTAACTATTCAAATCCAAATCTCTCTTGAAATTAGTAGAGTTGGAATAAAGGTTTGGGTTTTGCTGCATCTACAGTTATCAAAATAAAGTATAAATAAATTACTTCCCCAGATTTGGGTCTTGTGAGGAGTCATAATTTGACTCCTATGAGTTCAAACCCTCTAACTTCCCCTTTTTGGAAGGGGAAAGATTTAAAGAATGATATTTTTAGTAAGCAGGTATTTTCTCACTTTATATGCTAGAAGTATACAGAACACACGTGTCCCTGATAAGAAGATGAAACTGCTGAGCTCTTACCCAGAGTTGCCTTTGGCATCAAATTGCTTTGCAGTTTTATTAAATGAGACTTCTTGCTTAATCATAAAGTCCCTGGTGCCATTTAAGTCCATGGCAAAACTTCCATTGCTGATGATGCAAGGAGAGTGGGGCCCCTATTTCATATAAAGAAAAAATCAATTTATATCTGAGAGCTTGTCCATTAGATACCAGTAAGTACCTAATTGTAACAGTACAAACTGAGCATTCTCATCAGCGCTGAGACTGATCGTATTACTGTAAAATCATGCACTTTGAAAGTGGTATGTGTATACATACGTCAAATTTGCTTTCTCCATACAGTACTTTCCACATGAAATTCTCCATTCCATTGGTTCACTGCAAGTGAATAGCTCTTTTCTTTTTTCTTTTCTCTTTTCTTTTCCCTGATCATAAAATGGATTATTTGACTATAAACACAGGGCCATTTTTCTCTCAACATGTGCAAATTACAACTGTAGTGCATTTATTATTGATTGCTACAATCTTAGTTAAAATATATACTTATATATAAAAGCAAAACCATAAAGATATGCAAGTAATTAAAGCAACCACATGATTCAATTAGTTTAACTCTTCCTGCCTCTGTTTAACACTCATTGTGTTACATGTGCGTCTTTAGATGGAGAGCTACTTTGGGGCAAGTAGTGTTTTATGTATCTCTGAAATGCCATATAAAAATAATTACTGAATTAGTTTGATTGCTTTCATTTAAACATTAACTAGGGGGAGGTGGTGAATTGTGACTAGAAAACTCATTTTTCACATCTGCCCTTTCCATTGTGCTTCTGCAATACTGAGGGGGAAGGCAGACCCAGTGAGCACCAGGGAGGGGTTACCTGTCTGCACACGCCCCAAATTCCCTGAGATAACCTCTCAAATCTTGACGCTTTGTGCAATTTTCTGCTCCTCCTACTGGCTGCAAAATCCTCTCCCTTCCCAGTGGGGGGGAGAAGACACTGGAATGGGAGAGGTTTTAGTTTGTTTTTCCTTCTCTCATGGGCTTTCCCTGGGAAAGGGGAGACTATAGTTTGTCTCTGCTTGGAAAAAGCATGCTACAGAAAAAGGCATATGAGGACAGAGGAGCCAGAAAAAATTGCAACAAAAGCTGCAAAGTCCATTTTAATAATACCAAGAAGAATTTTATTTTACTCCACAGCTTCAAGGTATTGGAATTTTTAACCTGGGTGGGACACATCTGTCCATTTAAAAAAAAAATGGATGGTGAGTTTTACAGTCAAGAAAGAGATGCTATAATTTCAAGTAAAATCAAACCCCATTTAATGTAGAGACCAAAAGGAGTGACTATGTGAAGGCTGCATGGTGGACCATAGGAGTGTTTGCAGCCCAATTCCTCGAACAGTTGTCCAGGTTAGAAAAACCACCACTGCGACTGGCACTCCTGTTGGCAATGTGAGCGGAGGCCAAGAATAGCATGGATGAGACTGAACTCTCCTCTTGCCAATAGGTTTGGATACTGCAGGCCAGAGTTGAGGCACCGTGGTGGGGGTGCAGAGGAAGCTTGCTCTTGTTCTGCCCCTGCTTGTACCTGCTCTGCATATGGACACTGTCAGTCTCCAGTGCTCTCAAGATGGTCTCTTTCACTCATGAATATTAAATTCATTTTTAAAGAACCACACCAGCCAGCCAGTCAATTAAAACAGCAGAGTTCTCCTGAAATGCATTTGCAACAGTATTAACTACCCAAAAGACTTCAATCAGCTTTACCTTACATTGAAGTTTGCCTAATTGAATAGGAACCAATCCTTCTTTCAAATTTAATTTCTGAGGGGGTCAACAAGAGGCTATAAACTCTGCTTTAAACTAAATAGGAAATTGCCTTATTCCATTCAGATGGATGTCAGATGTTCAGATTATACTGAAAGTCAAGGGAACCCTTACTATGGGAAACTCAACTCTTTGCTGCAGCAAGGTACTTTGGAAAATTTGCAATTAGTGCTATACAGGTTCGTTGGTGGTTTTTTTTTTTTAGCCAAGAAATCAAAGCAAAGCTCCAACTTTTACTCCTTTTAAAGCCTGTTCCTCAGGACTTATTTGATTATCCACAAAATGGTCACAGAAGACTTAAAACACTGGGCAGTAATTCCCAGAAGCTTTCCTCACTTTAGCCAGCCAAGAGGAAAGAATACACCCTCACACTTAGTTCTCCAAGGCCTCCCACCAAGAAGGAACTCATCCCAACCCTCCACTTCCTCAGACTGAATCGGGAGGACTTTAAAAAGCCTCCAGTAGGCAGTCACATGATGCTTAGTTAGCAGACCCCTCCATTCTGTGCCTCTATCTGGAGATTACAACTCCCAATGATCACTGGACCCCGTAACTGACATGCTGGCTGCACCTGTGCTTACAGCCCAGCTTTCTATTGCACAATCAATGAAAACCAGAATAAGAGTTTGGCTTGCAGCCATAATGTCTTGAGCAATGAACCAATCAGATTGCACCAATTAAGCAGGGGTGGACTACATCAGTATGTAGAATGGAGATCAAAGTTACTGCAGGAAGTACCACTGGTGATTCAGTTGATGCCACTATTCTCTCTGGCTCAGTACTGAAACATTCTACTAGAAGGGGCTACTGTAGGTGCCGTCTTTGATAGGTTGATTGCTGTATTTTGGCCTAGAAGGGTTACACTTCACTGATGGATGAAGTGATTTCTGTATAGTGAAGTTCAATGCCTCCTACCCCTCTGAATCCTTTAAAATGGGAGACTGAGTGGCCTCTGATTAAAAGTCAACATTTTAGCAAAAAGTGTAGGAAAAGAGACATTGTATGTCTGAGAACAGTTGGTAAATGCTGACTTAATGGTAACCATTATACTAAAGTATCACATGACAATGTGGTGATTCTTAATTTTACTTTGAACTAACAGGTTCTATATGGAAGCCATTTTCTTAGGAGAAACTCGAAAATGTGATTACATAAGAAATGCCTACAGTTTTCAGTATTAAAGGGCATATCTTTCTTTTACAGACTACACATTTAGACTTATACAAAGTATAGCTAAAACCCTGAAGAAGCACAACCTGAAAAATGTTTAGAAAGTGTGCACTGATGCAGCAGAATACCCTGTGCAGGGCTGGATTAAGACCTTTAGAGGCCCTAAGCACTGAAAAGATTATGGTGCACCCCCATATGTAATTCAAAATAAAAATAATACTATACCATAAAATTTTATTTTTCAAAATGACACAACTTACATGTATGCTGAAATTAAAATAGCTTTTCTAGATTTTCTGATTGCAAAATTCTGGATAAGTTCATTGAAGCGAATCGACGAAGCATATCTGCTTCCATACACAATAGGGAAAGTGAATCAAGTCCGTCCTGACACATTGTTGTTCTCAGAAGGTTTTTTATTCTTTTCAGCTGAAAAAAAGAGCATTTTGCAGAGCAGTTAGTAATCATCAATGTTAGAAAAATACATAGTGCAATCTCTACATTTGGAAATACACATATTCAATCTTTCAGTATTGTGTCATGAAAATCAATGTGACTGAATTTCATTTTTCCTGTTTCAGTAAACTTTGTGCGCATATAACAGTGGAACTGCCGTACTTCTCAACAGAGATTCATGTTCAAGTCAATGGGGTATGAGTCAACTAGCTTTTGGGAACCTTGTGAATATTGTTCATCAGATAAGTCCATATCGTTTAGAAAAAAAAATCTACTTGATACTACTTTGTACACTTCACCTCTCCTCTTCATATGAGCTTCAAGTGTAAGTAGATACGTGAAATTTGTCTGTAGGATTCAATGCTGTTTCTGTTGCACTGCTATCATTTGCTTGTTTTTTCCTGAGTCGCTTGCGGGACTGGGCTTCTTTGTAGTTGGTATCAGGCAAGATCTTTTGATATGTCTTCAAATCTTTCAAAATCATTCCTCCAAAGTGTGTACGTGGTCTGCTAATGATTGACAGAGGTCTGCACATATTTTCAAATCCAATTCTTTTTCTTAGAGCTTGATTTGTGTTGTAAAATTTCATTCCACATGGTCAACATGAATACAAACTCTAGTTCTTGCATCTTGTTTGCAATGTTTTCTGCCTCATAGTTTTCTCCCTTTTTGTGATTGGTCTTCAGCTATACTTTCTAATGCATCCACAATCTTTGAGTAGGACTCCAGAATTGCGCTTTTTGCCACTGCATGTGCCTCCCAGTGACTATTAGAAAGAGATTTTAACACACAATCATTGCCCAAATATGTTTTAAGAACTGCCCATCGGTGTGGTGAGGCAGAGAAAAATTTATAAAGTAACTTGATTGTTGAGAAAAAACTTACTGTCACGAGACAACAATCAACACACTGTGGCCAACAAGATTGGGAGAGTGTGCAGCACATGGTATGAATATGGCATATTTGTTCTGTTCTAAAACCTCCTTCTGCATTCCTTGAGAATGCCCTGACATGTTGGCAGCGTTGTCATAAGACTGACCTCTGCACTTTGAGAAATCTCTTTTGCAAACTTGGCACAGATAATGCAGTACTTGATTTGCCATTTCTTCACCAGTGTGGCTTTTCAAATTGAGGAATGTTCTAAATTGTTCAACTGGTTTTCCATCTGTGGGAGACATCTTAGTACAATACTCAATTGATCAATATGTGAAAGATCAGGTGTAGAGTCGAGAGAAACTGAAGTACCCAGCAGTAATTATTTCATCCACAATAGCTGAACAAACTGTCACTTATGAAACTATGAAACCATATTGTCTTGGATAAGTATGATGGGTTACCTTTGCTAGCATTCCCATATTTTGAGATATGGCCTGCTAAAAATGGGTCAAACTGAGCCACAAGCTCCAACAGTCCCAAGAAATTTCCATTCTTCAATGATCCAAATGTCATTTGATCCCCAGAAAGGCAGACCATATTCAGCTAATGTTTGAATAACATCTATAACATGCTGCAAGACATGTTGCCCTTTAATTTTTTTGTTCCAATTTTTGTGTCAGTCCAAAGCCCTGTCTTTGGTTTAAATATGTCAACATTGAATCTCTGTGAGTAGGCTATTTTCATGTTCAATTAAAACAGTATTCCGCCAGTCACTAAATCCATCTGCAGCAAACCGGGATGTTGAAGGTTTATATGCAAAAAGTTTGCAACCAGGAGTAGGATGATCAGTTAGTCTCTGACACATCCACATGTTCTGGAATGCTGTTTGTTTCACCAATAGAAGAAAGGTCAGTCTCTGAAACACCTACAGGTTTTGGAACAATGTCTGTGCTACTGAGAAAGATGTTGCTTCTGATGGATTTTCTTTGAAAAAATGTCAGCTTTAGAAGATTTTGGAAAATTTCACTAGTGTGTTTTTTTTTTTTTATTTCTTCCGCCAGTTTACATTTCTGTGCTCCACTCAGTTGGTTACATTTCATCCTTCCCCTTATCTCAGTTATCTGAACTGAAAAAAAAATTACATAACTTACAATATTTTTGTGTGTGTATACAACAAAACAAATGAATCAAGTATGTATAACACAGAAGAATATATCAATAATAAAACATAAATGTATTGCAACACATGACAGGATCTGATTTCCTCGCATTATTTCAATCTATGTTAGTAGGATGCCCCCCTGGTTTAGGTGGAGATAAGTAATAAAGAGAACAGAAAAATGGGGGGAAAAGTGTATAGTGGAGTGTAAGGAAGTCTAACAAAGTTCTGATTTTTCCCATGATGACTACTTCAATGTTTGTTTGTTTTTTTGTTTTTTTTTAAATAACAAATCAATTTTTTTTACCCCTCCCCCCCTTTTTTGTGCCCCCTGCTTTGCTGGTGCCCTAAGCACATGCTTCGTCTGCCTATTGGGTAACAGCCCTGACCCTGTGAGAGCATACAGGGATGAAAGGAAGGATTTCAGCTCAACTGGATTTGAGCTTTTAGAGGCTGTCACCAGGTTAGATGCTAAACATGAGCTACTGATGCTTGCAGGCATCCTGCTCACAGTGGTGCAGACTAACTAGGTCAATACATTTGCCAGCAGCAAACAGGAAGCCTTCCCAGGTGAGTGAAGGCTTATGTATCAGTTTCTGCAGAATTCAAACTATTCTTGAAAGCAAATTCTGAACACTTGCAAAGATAACCTCCTGAATGTGCAGTCCCAAATGTAAACAATGCATTGTTATCTATCTGTATTTATTTGGCCTTTGTTACCATTACATCTGAGGTTCTAAATCATTAATGGGTTTTAGCCTCCCAATACTAGGTAGGCATCAGTCACAATTTTACAGATGGTCAACTGTAGCAGATTAAGTAAGTAATTTTGGCCAAAGTTACATAGGAATCATAGCATATCAGAGTTGGAAGGGACCTCTGGAGGTCATCTAGTCCAACCCCCTGCCCAGAGCAGGACCAATCCCAACTAAATCATCCCAGCCAGGGCTTTGTCAAGCCTGACCTTAAACTTCTAAGGAAGGGGATTCCACCACCTCCCTAGGTAACGCATTCCAGTGTTTCACCACCCTCCTAGTGGAAAAAGGTTTTTTTCCTAATATCCAACCTAAATTTCCCCCACTGCAACTTGAGACCATTACTCCTTGTCCTGCTATCATCTGCTATCACTGAGAATAGTCTAGATCCATCCTCTTTGGATCCACCTTTCAGGTAGTTAAAAGCAGCTATCAAATCCCCCCTCATTCTTCTCTTCCGTAGACTAAACAATCCCAGTTCCCTCAGCCTCTCCTCATAAGTCATAAGGAACTTGGAAACTGTCAGAAATTGAACCCAGGTCTCCTGACTCCCACCCAGTGGCCATCCTTCCTAACTTGTCTTATTGAATATGCTTACAGACAGCCTGAAACAATGAGTGTGGGACTTGCTTATGGCCTCAAATGCCCTAATACATATACTGGGCAGCCATGCTAGACGCTGAGGCATTCTGCTGGGGTTGGAGGAAGGAATTCTTCCTTCCCACTGCTTCCTTGTATCAGCAGAGCAGCACTATGGCTGTTCCTCTAGTCTCAGAATTTGATTAGGCTTAGTGACCCTTGTGCACTTACTACCTGGAGATATTGTCCAGGGGATCCCCCTGCCCAGTGCTCAAATCATAGATGAGCAGTGGCTCTCCAAGAGACAATCCTGAAGAGATGGGCTATGTCATGAAGGGGAGCGTACCCCCCCTGAACACAGACCTCACATTAGCATCAGTTCTGCTAGAAAATGACCAATGGCTGCAGAGATGGGGACAGGATTTTGCCTTATGCTGTGAACTGCCTCTATTCTTCTCAACTGATGTTAACACTGAAGCCTCTTGTCTTAGGCCTATCCCTAGTTTTGAGGGGTAAAACCGTCTGTTCTCTCACCCATATTAAACTGATGCAGCTCCATTTACTTTAGTAGAATCTTACTCCTGATTTATAACAGTGTGGGTCAGAGCAGAGTCTAGCTCAATGTCTGCAAATGCCAGCAGCTTCAGCCATGCACCTCCAACACATCCAGAGGCACTTCGGCCTTGATCTTACACTCACACTCTCTCTCTCTCTCTCGAGCACAAGTAGTCCCCTTGTAGTTAGGCCCGTCCTTAACAGAAGAAGAGTAGCATAAGTACTTGCAGAATTGGAGCCTTTGAGCGGCAGAGAAAGTAGAATAAGGTTTCCAGCCCTCCTGTATCTGTCAGTGGCTGGCATAGCTATAGTTAGTTTATATTCCAGGAACTTTTAAATGCCCTATTACTACTTACAACTCTAAAATGTCTTCATCTGCTACTGTCAGCTATGGAGTAACATAATAAAGAGTTGGACTTTTCAAAAATGTTCCTGTGGAAATAAACCAGGTATGGGGTTCACTGTATATTCTTTCTGCCGCCTTCCATTACCCAGTGCCAAAAATTAGGGGTGGGAAAGGAGAAGGGGAGCAAAAATTTTGAAATAAACATTTCATGAGCAGTTTTATATTAGCATGACCTCTGGAATAAACTGAACATAGCATGTCCCAGTCTGGATTCTTGTGAAGGATATTAATTCATATGCATAGAATTCTATCCAGTTTCAACTGCTACTGTAGCTTAGCTGCAGCCAAAAGAGATTCAAAAGCCTTTCATGAAGAGACAGATGAAACAGACGGTTATACTCTCTGGCTGGCATGCTCACTTTGTCTCTGCTGCTAAACAAAAGGTCTCTGTACTAGGTCACTGTATAATGAGCCACAGTTCAGCTGTAAATACATTTTCAATGTTTCCGTCCCAGTGCAGAACAAAGAAGTGTCCCAATTCAGGTCAACACTTTGCAACATCATCATTTTGATGAGAAAAATAATTTTTGTCATCAGTTGTCTGAGCATCCTTGTTTCATGGGAAGCAGGCTTCCTGATACATGTGACATCAGAGCCAGTGTCAAATGGCTGTCACTGCCCTCTTTAATCTTAATTGGGGATCTCTGCTTTAAGCCTTGTTGCATTTCTGCACACTCAATATATGTGAATCAATTCTGTTTTGTCTTCCTTTGGTGGTGGGTGGTTGTTTTTTTTTTTTTTTTTTTTTGTTTTGAAGGCCAATCTAGTTCTTTGTTTTTAGGAATTTGTTTACCTTGCTTGATGGAAAGAAAATTTGAGATGCTAAACATCAACAAAGTTAACCTGGGTTAGGAACAGAAAGATTGCTTCACTGTCCTGCCGCAAGATGGCTTTCTGTGCTAATCAATATACAGAATTTCAGACCCTACCTGTACAGGGTCCAGGAACTTTTAACTGTTCCAGTTCTGCAGCCTCTTAAGATGGTACATTTTCACTAATGCTATATTGATGATAAATTTTGGAGGTAGCCCAAAGTCCTGTATTATGTGTTTTGTTTTCTAGGATGATTTTCAGGTTCAGCTGGATTTGAGCTATGATAACTTTTGCTCAATATACTAAATATACAGTATTAAAATAATGTGTGAGTGTAATCCAAACACTTTATAGTGTCTCTTTTGAAGCACTTCTCCATGGTCCAGGCACATAATCAGTGGAGCCGTAATTAGTGGAGCCTGCACGGCTCCACTGATTAGGTGGGTGGCCCTTCATTTTCTTGTGTGTGGCTGCCCAGGTGCACACCTTAGAGGGAACTATCCACAGACCACCTGAATGGAGCTCCTGGACCACTAGTGGTCCGCAAACCACAGTTTCAGAACCTCTGCTCTAGGTACTTTCAGTAGCAGAAGTTAAGAAAGAAACCAAATATGATTCTCCTGAAAGTGCCTACAACTTAGTTTTTGTGACACAGTTCTTAGCTAGTGATAGACGTGAACTATTTTCAGCTGTCACATTTCCAATATCTGGTAAATCTTTGCACCTACATGACTAAAATAAGACCCTTAGAAAAACACCCCTTTGGGTTCCTATGTAAAGAAACACGCAGACATAAATTTTCTTGGTAGATTCCAACACTAACATAACAGCACGTTAACAAGGTCCTTTATATAAATATAGGGCCAGGTTATGGTTTCAAATATTTTGTTTTAGGAACACCACTACTTTCAGTATAACCCTTACACTTTCTCCATTCTGAGACTATTTTGTTTTTGCCTACTTTCTCTCTCTACTCCTGGGGTTTGGACTTCTGGAGAATGTCTGTCTGCTTCTGCCCACTTCCAGTAAACTATGAGGGTCCAAAATTTTTGCTCAATTGGCAACTTCCTACAGCCCTGATGGCCACAGCTGATTTGCATGAAATGGAGTAAGTTGCATTTGCCTTCATTTTAAAATGGACTTGCAGCCCGTAATTCACTGTGTTGACCTGAGCAGTGATACACTTCCAAAATTCTAACAAGGGATTCCCTCAATGTTCTGCCTCACTTAGTGACATGTATACTATTACCTGGGTAAAATACTGTCTTTCGCTTCACCCCTGCCCAACCTCCAATCCATCAGCTCCAGGCATTCCCCACCACACAATCCATGAATCCTTCCATTCTCTGGCCCAGTGTCTTTCAACCCTCCGTGCTTCCCCTAATGGTTGACCAGGTGGGAGTGAGACCCTGTAGGTGAAGAGCTGGGTGGTCATTTGGAGAAAAGGTATCCTTTAGTTTTTGAGGTGGGAGATCTTTAACTGTGGCTGTCTTTTCTAGCAACAGTGTCAGGAAGCCATCAGAGTAGGTCTCCCAAGATTAATGTGGAGGGTAGTGTGAAGAGTAGGGCTCCCCAGGCTGCCAGAAAGAATAGGGTATGAACAGAGTTGCTGATGTCTTTCCAGTAACAACATATCAGTTTTCTACAATTTCTAGTTTCTGGTTTATATTCATTACTACAGGACTCCCACTTAATGCAGCAGCAGCAGGTTGACCTATGGCTTCTCTTCTCCTTCAGGTACTTCTGGAATGACTAGTGGAGGTTTGCAAAGAAGTTGAGCATGAGAAGTTCTTTGCAGCAGCAGTCATGGCCTGTGTCAAAGTAAAAGCAGCAGCCCGGAAAGGTTTGAGATCCCTATCTATCACATGGCTGGATGGGATATACAAGGAGGAGGAAACAGGGTTCAGGGAAAAGGTGTGTCCTCTTTCCTCAGGGTTGGTTGAGGCGGGGTTCTGAGTGTTCTGAATTGTGGGGTTTTTTTTTTCAATTGATTTGGCTTTATTTTGGTTTGTGTGTGAGATTGTTCTAAACAATCCTTTGAGGAAAGGGCTTTAAAGATGTGGGTGTGGAGTGTGCTTTCCCCCCCCCCCTTTACTGATGAAGCAGCTTACATGGGTGTATTCAGAGAGGGCTGAAAATATTAACAGTCAGAGCTGTACTTAGCATTTTTGGCTGGTTATGAAGCATTTTTATTCATTGTATTCCTCCCTAAATGTAACTAATTCCCCTCATGTTTATCACAGAGCTAGACACAAGGCTGGCCTGAGGATTTTGGGGAGGAGGGTTAGCAAAATGATTGTTTTGGATATACCCCTAAGCTTAACTGTCTTGCCTTTTTGAAAATATAGGGGCGGTCTTTAGTTTCTGTTGCAGAAATAGAACCCAGATGCATATTCCTTTTCATTTTTGCAATCGGTCTGACACTTAGTTTTCAAAGTTATCCCTGCAATGAAAAATACTAGTTTTCATATTTAAAAACAATTTAAGCTTATATTTTTTTTAAATTGCTTATCTGGGCCCAAAAGCTGGGGCTGTCAGTGTGGGGCTTGTGCAAGTTTCCTCAATCTTATGAGTGACAAAGAAATCTAACGTGGAATTCTGCAGGTCTCTTTTTGGCCTCAGGAGGCCACTGTGTCGAAGAGGTCCACACCCTTTTTATTTCCGCTTAGTGGTGCTGGCTCCATAATAAACCATCTTTACAAGGCAATTGAAATAAAGCTGGGTGGAAGAGAGAGTAAGAATGAGAGAGGGAAATAAAATCCCAACTTTCTCTTTGCATCTGTATATTTTTCCTTTTGTATACAATATTGGAGTGAAAGTACATTCGGCTAATATTTGTTCGTAGAGAACTGTGCGTTTGCCAGTTATGTTTGTTAATGTTTATCCAAGCCTCATTTTCAAGAGATTTCCTAGTTTACAGATCTGAATTAACTGGAAAGAAATATTCAAATGGGCAAAACATGGTATTTGAGGCACAACCAAAAAGCTGTCCTAGTTCCAAAGCAAACAAAGAAAATCAATACCAAAAGCTCTGCTTTCCATTAAATCACAACCTATTTATTTTGTATGTGCTTGTGTGTGCATGTTATATTGAAAAATTGTTTAGAATTTCTTTTTTAAATAAGAAAACCAAGTAAAGCATTTAGTGCAGGCTTGATTCATCTTACCCTTAAGAACTGAAGACGTTAACCTTTAGGATAGCTTTTTTGGGGGAAGCTGAGGGTAAGAAATGTCCTCTATGCTTTCTTGTAATTTAATTTTTGTTGCAACTCTGTATTTGCTTTTCTAGAACTTTACATTTGAATGTGTGTTTTGTACTTGGAGGAAGTATACATGAGAGAGGGTGAGGATAATTTCATGAACTGGTATAGCCATTTGATGGTATTTATTTATCACTTTAAGATTGTCTTAAAATATATTGAGCCAAATACTGCTCTTGGATATAACGGAGTAAAATAGATTAATTCCATTGAAGTCAAAGGGTTTCCTACAGATTTGCAAGTTATATTTGAAGTTTTTCAATACTACTGAACACATGTTTGTATGATCAGCTTTGTCCCTTAAAATGTAATTTATATATGTCTGTTACTGACAGTTTATAAACTATCAACAAGTAAAGAAAAAATACCACATCCCCTCTGAACAGCTCTATATTTATTCTTTTTCCCTTATTTTAGCCCTTACTTTATACTGAGCAAGGCAATTTGTGAGATTCCCTCTTAGTAGTATTTGTTGAGGCTTTTTGTCTTTGTGCTGAGGGGGTCTTATCTTTCTGCTAAAGCTCTTTTTTTTTTTTTTTTTTTAAACTCTTCACATATATTTTTCAAAAATCATCCAACCTGTTCTTCATTCCACATGTGACTGTTTTCCCCTACCCTGTAAAAATCCTGGTGCTAACTGTCGTCATATATCAAACAGTACGCTGAAACTTGGATTATCAATGGATTTCTGTCTAATATTGTGTAAAGTTAGTAGCAAGGCATTAATCACTTCTTAACTGGAGCCTTAACACTTACATGGGGAAACATCTGCTATATTATGTTACACATCTGTTTACTTTGAAAAGGCTTTAAATGTGGTGTGATTGATTGGATAGATTGTCTTCTGAAATGAATTTGCCATACAACTTCTAATGTAAAGTCTAAACTGAATCCAAGTGAAATCCTCTTGTAGTGCTCCGTATGGTTTCCCAACATACCATAAACCAAAAATTCATTATATCTAAGGAGAACAGTTTTTATCTCAATTTGTGCTTAAAACAAGAGAGCCTATCTCTGTACAGAATGTTACAACTAATGAAGAATATGGATGAGCATTTAAATCACTCTTTCCATTCTTATTTACCTGTAACTGGAGAAATATATTTTTGAACTAATAATTAAGAAGCAAAATAAATTGTGGATTTGTTCATAAAGCAGACCTTTCTCTTTCTATGACTAACTAGTATTTATTTTTATATGAATCCATTGGATTGTCTCTACCTATTTAAACACACAATAAAAAATCTAATTTACTTGACCGATGTCAACTAAAAATTTTTTAAAAGCCACACTTGGCTATAAACAAAAATACAGTTAATTTATTACCAGTTCAGGAAACTGGCCAATGGATGAGTTTTACACTGTGGCTTTAAAAAATAAAAAAACATGGACTCTTCCTCAGTCCCTAGATTTGAAAACAGAGTGCATTCTAGGCTCTTAATTGCCATACTGGTGCATGGGGAGGGGGGGGGGGGAAGACATTATCTCAGGTGGCTGTAGCCCAGACCATACGACTCATGAACAAACTAGGGAAATCCAACCTAGATGGAGCTACTATAAGGTGGGTGCATAACTGGTTGGAAAACCATTCCCAGAGAGTAGTTATCAGTGGTTCCAAGTCAAGTTGGAGGGGCATATCAAGTAGGGGTCCCACAGGGATCAGTTCAGGGTCCAGTTTTGTTCAATATATTCATCACTGATTTAGATAATGGCATATAGCATACATTTATAAAGTTTGCAGATGATACCAAGCTGGGAGGGGTTACAAGTGCTTGGTGCATAGGCTTAAAATTCAAAATGATCTGGACAAACTGGAGAAATGGTCCAAAGTAAATAGGATGAAATTCAATAAGGACAAATGCAAAGTACTCCACTTAGGAAGCCACAACCAATTGCACATATACAAAATGGGAAATGACTGCCTGGGAAGCAGTACTGCAGAAAGGATATGGGGGTCATAGTGGCTCAAGCCAAATATGGGTCAACAGTGTAACACTGTTACAACAGAAGCAAACATCATTGTGGGATGTATTATCAGGAGTGTTGTAAGCAAGACACAAAGTAATTCTTCTGCTGTACTCAGTGCTGATTAGGCCTCAGCTGGAGTATTGTGTCCAGTTTTGGGTGCCACATTTCAGGAAAGATTTGGGCAAATTGGAGAAAGTCCAGAGAAGAGCAATAAAAATGATTAAAGGTCTAGAAAACATGACCTATGAGGGAAGACTGAAAAAATTGGGTTTGTTTAGTCTGGAAAAGAGAAGACTGAGAGGGGACATAACAATTTTCAAGTACATAAAAAACGTTACAAGGAGGGGGGAGAAAAATTGGTGGTCTTCCTCTCTGAGGAGAGGACAAGAAGCCATGAGCTTAAACTGCAGCAAGGGAGGTTTAGGGGACATTAGGAAAAAGTTCCTAACTGTCAGGATGGTTAAGCAGCGGAATAAATTGCCTAGGGAAGATGTGGAATCTCCATCCTTGGATATTTTTAAGAGCAGGTTAGACAAACACCTGTCAGGGATGGTCTAGATCAGGGGTCAGCAACCTTTCAGAAGTGGTGTGCCGAGTCTTCATTTATTCATTCTAATTTAAGGTTTTGCATGCCAGTAATACATTTTAATGTTTTTAGAATGTCTCTTTCTATAAGTCTATAATATATAACTAAACTATTGTTGTATGTAAAGTAAATAAGGTTTTTAAAATGTTTAATTTTAAATGAAGCTTCTTAAATTAAAAATGCAGAGCCGCCCGGACCGGTGGCCAGGACTCGGGCAGTGTGAGTGCCACTGAAAATCAGTTCGTGTGTCACAGGTTGCCTACCCCTGGTCTAGATAATACTCCCTATACTCACGGCAGGACTGACTAGAAGACCTCTCAAGGTCCCTTCCAGTCCTATGATTCTAAGTCTTCTCAAAACCAATATCTTGATTTTCATCTTGAAGTGAATATGAAGTCCGTGTAATTTTTGCAGCAGTATAGTATGCAGCAGATAGCAATACTAACCACAGGCAACATACTGTATGAGAGGTTTCAGAGTAACAGCCGTGTTAGTCTATATTCGCAAAAAGAAAAGGAGTACTTGTGGCACCTTAGAGACTAACCAATTTATTTGAGCATGAGCTTTCGTGAGCTACAGCTCACTTCCACAGATGCATACTGTGGAAACTGCAGAAGACATTATATACACAGAGACCATAAAGTCTGCTGCAGTTTCCACGGTATGCATCCGATGAAGTGAGCTGTAGCTCACGAAAGCTCATGCTCAAATAAATTGGTTAGTCTCTAAGGTGCCACAAGTACTCTGAGAGGCTCTTGAACTACTCCAGGTGAGTACAGGTGGCACTATAATTAGTATAGGACAGATTTTGCAACAGAGTAAAAAGTCTGCATTGAGGGGCCACTTGCTGCCCAGGGAAGCCATACATGTATTGTTTGCTATTTACCTCAGCAAAATACAGCGCAGAAGATATGCACCATAGTTGTTCCTGAACTTTTTGTAGGAGGTAAAATCCAAGCAGCCAGTTTCCACGCTTTCCTGCCGCTGCTGCCCAGTTTTTCTAGTATGTACACATGTGCGATAATCAGAATTTGCCCTTACGGATTTTATCCAGTATCACTGGTTTTATTTTCATTGATGTAAAATATTACAATATAAAGTATTAGTGCCCCAGGAAGAAGATTCCTGTTTCAGAAAGGTGTCTCTAAGGCAGTAAATGGAGTACTTAATTCAACATTTGTCATCACAAGTTCTGTATATATCTCTTTGCTTGTCAGAAACCGGTTAACTGGTAGTTTTCTTTCAACTTTATTGCAATCAATATCTTTGACATTCAGCTTATTTTTAGTTAACACTTTGCTGACGTTAAATCTAGTCAAATTGGGCTTTGTCAGATTGCTGACTTCTAATGTAATAATTCGGCTGTGTCAGTGTGATAGAAAAAGGGAAGAATTGCTTTTACAGTTGTATTATCAAAACCTATGCTGTTTTTCTTGGCTTACTCCCATGGAGTATTTTGATAGTTTAGGGAAGAACAAATATTGATGAACTGGTTGTCAATCACACACTACGCCAGTAGTCATAGGACTGATCTGGAAAATTGGCGCATAGAGATTTCTAGTGTCATTTGAACAGTTCAGTACTGCAAATGTAATCTTTGTATTCTCATGTATTCCTCTAGGGAAATCAAAGTCTGACAGTCTCTTTAGAAGTGTAATTCTGGCAGTCCATTTTGCTGCAGGTTTTATTCAAGTATAACAGCATCTACAAGTCAACCATGATCTCAGTTTTGCCTTAAAAATAGTTTTGCTTTTAGATTAATATAAAAAAGTTTATGCTTGTAAAGGAAAGATTAAAATGTAAACTCTAGCACAATCGCTAGTTTGTGTAATATCATGATTTTTCCAATTTAATTCCAATTTCCTGATAAATGACATAAGAGCTATTTATGACTAAAATTAAAGAACATAGTCTTAAAAACTGATTATAAAACTGGTTCCTAAATGGAAGGAGACTTAGAGAAACAGAGAAGCTCTAAGTGATATGTCATTTTACATATGCATCTCTCCTTTTCTTATCCCAGTCTTCCACTAACCCCACCACCCAACCCCCACCCAAAAATCCCAATGTACTGTAAATTGCTATGGGCCTTAAACTGTCACATTTGGCATTAGTTTAATTAGTTTTGGCAAATGCTTTTTAGTGACTCATGGGAGAGTTCCTTCAGTCTCTTTATTAACAGATGTACCATTTCCTGTGCTAAAAGCAATGGCAACACTGTCACATGGCTATAAAATTGTAGGAATTTGCTGCCTATGGTCCAATAAAAACAAACTTGCATAAAAAGGAGATGTGAGCAGATAAAACAAAATATATATTTAGCAGAAATGGTTGGTCATAAAAGATTTGATTCTTTGTCACTCATCTGAACTAGAAATCTGTGTTATGTAGCATATTAACTTGCTGACTTCTGAAGGGGAAAACTATTTCTTGTAAAAAATCACCATATTTTGTCTGTTTGCCTCTCCAGATTGGATACCCAGAGTACACTGAATCTGTATGTGCTACTATCGGCTCTAATGGCGTCAGCTCTAGTATACTTCCCTAAAGGATTCTGTTAAAGTGTTCCGATGCTACTAGAAAACTACTGTCTCTGCAGCATAGTACTAAGCCGCAGACACACTCTGGGTACGTGGGGTTTTATTTGTTACATTTTCTGTAACTACTCTTTCCTGCTCAGTTTTAGCAGCACAGAAGCCCAAAGTAGTGACAATAGCAGATGAAAGTCAGGTGACAAGGACATGGCAGTTTTTCTGTTGGAGGTCATTGTTGAGGGTCCAGTATGGCCTCCTATATACCTGCAAGCAGAGGGGGAGCCTGCAGGTTCCAGCTGAGGTGTGAGGAAGAGGGAAATGCTGCTTCTGTGATTTGCTTCCTTTTCACCCCCTCCCCCACACAAAGTCTTTTGAAGAGGGCTGTGTGGCTAGCAGATCTGTTAGATTCTCCTGCACCCAAGCCCTGAGGTTAAAGTAATGTAAGTTATTGCAGACTGGTGCTGAGTGCTCATGGCTAAATAGCATTTACTAATATTTTCAGCTAAAACCCAGAAACTTGCTTTGATATTATCAACACTTCTGATCTGATTTCTGCAAGCACTCATAGTGATTTATTTATTTTTTTAATTGCAAGAAAGGGAAAATCTTGTGAATACTTGTGGGGAATGTGTTTCCAGGTGGATGTTTGCATGGCCCCCATCTTGAAATCTTTTTGATAGTCGCTCTCTTGTTGACAAAAGTTGTTTGTGCTTTCTGATTGGATGACAATACTTTGTGACTTGAGTGACCAGTCACACACCGTAAATCAGGTGCAGATTTACCACGAAACATACCATGCCCTGGCACAGGACCCCCCCCCCCCTCCCCATGACGGGAGGACCCAGGTCCAGGTACTTGGGCAGCCCGCTCCGTGGTGGGGGAGACTGCAGGGGCAGAAGCGGTGGGGGGCAGGAGAGCAGGGAGCGAGGCTCCCCTGCAGCCTCAGGGGAGCAGGCGGGAGGTGCGGGTGGTGGCGAGCGCCGCAAATGCGGGCAGGAGGTTGCAGGAGGAGCACGGGGCAGCCGGCCGGAGAGAAGCGGCACTTTGAAGGGGAAACCGCCGCTTCTCTCCATCCGCCGGCTGCGTGGCTGCCCCCTGCTCGTCCTGCGTCCTCCCTCCTGCATTCTCGCCGCTGCCTGATGAGCGGCGGCTGGCTGCAGCCCACGGGGTGGGGGGCAGCTGGGGGATGGGGCTGGCTGCAGGAGCAGGTGCAGAGCCTGCAGGTGGGGTGGGGGGCAGAGATGGGTGCGCGGAGGCAGGAGGGCACTCAGGTGGCCGCTGATGGAACTGTGGTGCGCCCTCCCCCCCCCCCCCCCCGCACATGTGGGTGGGTGTTCAGCCCATGCAGGTCTCTGCCTGCTTCTCCTGGCCACATCACATTCTGAAAAACCATGTGTGAAAACTGAAGCAAAATCCTTAGCAGAAGAGTTTGAGAAGTATAATATTGCTGTTTTTGCTCTTTTGTGGAACCGTTTACTTCATAGAATTAATAGCATCAGCAAATCACTGCAAAAGGTTGATACAAATTCATTGAATGCTGCACAATTGTTAGCCTCCGTTACAAGCTTTGTCATGGAAGTCCGAAATTACTATAGCTCGGTGGAAGCAGAGGCACTAACATTAACAGAATATATAGGTTCCTCTGATATATCTGATGAGACGCGTAAAAAAACTAGGAAGTTATTTTTCGATGAAACTGGAGACTATGAAATCCATGTAAAAGGGAAAGAAGATCATTGTTGAGACAGTCAGTGTTTGTGATACAGTCATAGTGCAATTGCAGAGTAGAGGTGACTCTAAAGAAAATTGATTTATTTTGTGTTTTTTGACAGAAGTATAGATGAAAATGCTAAAAGCAACCAGTAAGAAATTAAGTGAATTCTACTGAGAGGACATAGACATAAATGTTTTTGAAGATGAAGTGAAACATTTCGTTCATTTTATCAAAAATGATGAGGTCTGTGCTTCGAGATCACCAGTTATTTGTATAGACTTGTACATAATGGTTTGCAGGCAACCTTTCCAACTGTAGAAATGATTCTGAAAATATTTTTAACAATACCTGTCACAAATGCTTGTGGTGAGTATTCTTCTGTATTGAAATGAGTTAAAAATTATTTGTGAAATACGAGTCAGGAACATTTGACAAGTTCTGCAATATCGACAATTGAAAGTGCCTCTTTGAAAAATTACTTATGAATTAATAGCTTTTTTCTACACTTTTTTCTTTACAAAATCAAAATGAATGAATTTTTTTTTCAAATTGAATAAGTTTCTTCAAAGGAAGTTAACTTTTATTTTTCCATTCATGTATCTATACTTTTTATTTTTACACATTTTTCACGTTAGTGTAATACAAATAAATACAGGCTTCCAGCTAGACCAGAAGTTCTCAAACTGTAGTCCGATGATTCCATTCAAGTGGACCGAGGAAAGATTGTTATGTTTTGGGTTTTTTTTAATAAAGCGCTCTTATCCAAAAAACTTTACAATAGTTAGCTTACAGTACAAATAATGTTTGGAAAGATTATTAAGTGGTTCGCCAAGCCCCTCAGCACTTTTCAAGTGGTCTGTGGGGGGAAAAAAAAGTTAGATTACAAAAAAAATCAAGGTACCTCACTTTATTTTCATTTACTTTCTATTTATAATATTAGGAGGAGGATGAAGGGGAAAAAATGAAAAAACAGGGGCGGGGGAGATAAGAGTTCTTTTTCTTGGGCGGGGGCTAAAAATGAGCATAGGGCCCCACTAACTCTAAATCCACCACTGCCGCAAATAGCACTCTGGTTTGTGGTTGAGGTATGTTGGTGGGAAAGGCTTCCTGTGCTGCCTCTTGTCCGGATGTCTCTTCTGTGATTTTTAGAGATGGTTGAAAATCTGTTTTTTGAAATTTCAACAAAAAAAGTCATGAAAACCTTTTTGAAAAACGTTAATGAAATATTTTCACACCATTTTTTGGCCAGCTCTAGCAATTTCATCCTCCGGAACAGTTAATCTGTTAATTTTATCAGTAAAACAAAAATGAAGAAACTATATTCATCTCAGAAGTACAATTAAAGATCCAGATTCAGGCAAGCTGGCACAGGGAGATATAATTTACATTCGCCTGCATCTGCCTCCCATGCCAGAGGGGGCAATTAATCAGAATAGAAGGTCATATGTTGTTGCATAGGAGCTGTGCTGGTAGGAGGCAGAAAATCAGTCCTCTCTAGCTGTGCCCCCTTCTGGATAATGCTATCCTCTCTTGAGGATGCTCTGCTCCTTTACTGCCCTCCCACAGCATAAACTGGCATAGGCTCTGGTATGAATATGAGCTGCTGCTTATTATTTATATAGCACAAGAAATGTGGACAGCACCCCAAAAAGAAATTGCAAGAATTAATTATTGGGACAGTCTGAAGAGAGAAATAAGAATTAGAAAGAAAATTGAAGGGTACATGTATATGGTTATAGGCATTTATTTTAATGTATTTTAAGGTAACATGTTGTTAATGCCCATTTTGGCCTTTTAACCTATTTTTGAATGTATTTCCTTTCTTTCCCTTACATCCACCACATTTTAACTTGTTCCCACTTCCCTGTTGCCAGTCCTCATACATAACCCTCTTGATAAAATTAATCACTTGTTTTATTTATTATTTCAAGCAAGTGATCTAAGACCCTATCTTGAAATATTTAATCAGGCAAAACTCACATTGACTTATGCATCTCTCACTTAAATACATGGGAACACCATTGATGCTGTGTGTCACAATTCACAATACTTTTAGCACATGAGGACACAGTTATGCTGGAGGTAAGTCAATCTCAGTAACAAAGGCAAAAGTTTTTCAAAAATAATTAGGGGCCAACAGTTAGATTTCCGAAAGAACCTAAATGATTTAGGAACATAAGCCCAATTGATGTCAAAGCACCTAAATATGGAGTTAAGGCTCCTCTTTTTGAACATTTTGGCCACAGTCTGTATCTCCTAGACTGAATTTTTTGCTAATGAAAATGTACATGGAAAAACTATGCTTTGATACTTTGTATAATGTACAAATAATGATGTTAGGATTAATTTAAACCCATAAATGTTGGGTTGATATGGTAGGTTCTTCCTAGCTGCAACCACCAGGACGGGGGGGAGAGTTCTTTCCAATATGAAAACTGTGCATTTAATGGAAGCAACAAGTCAAAAATTGGCTTCTACTCCATGGAATTTTGGTCTTGTAAATGGCCGTAAATAGGATTCTAAAATAATATTAATACCTTATAGTTCTATTGTGCCTTATGTCAAGGCTTGCAAAGCACTTTAGAAAAAAGTAATGAATGAAGCTTCACAACACTGTATGAGGTGGAGAAATATTCTTCTTTCCCCTGAGATGGAGAAATTTATTCAGAGGGAGGTTATGATCCTTATTTTCCAAAGTGGCCCCTAGGGTTAGATGCCTCTGTTTTGTTGGATTGTTTTTTTTCTTTTACTTAATTTGGAGCTGTGAATGCTCAGCTCTTCTGAAAAAGAAATTAAAGGTATTTTAAATTGGTAACTCTTAAAATGCTCAAAATCAGTAGTCATTTTGAAGTGTTGGTCTAAATGACTTGTCACGCAGCGAGTCTGTGACAGAGCCAGAAACAGCAATCTCTTGACTCCCTTATAGGGCTAAGCTATGATTTTTTTTATAAAAATCGTAATTTTGCCTTCAAGAGATTTCAATACATTTGTTTTTTGTGACATAGGAATGCAGGAGATGTGATTTACAAACCAGATAACATTACAATAATTCCACTGGAAATGATACCAACCATGCGGTCATTCATTTTACCACTGCCTTTTGGTAGCCTGAGAAGATGGCCGATATAGTAACTCTTCTTGCTGTTGTATAGAGAAATGGAATGTAAAAGGGGGGCTTGATCCAATGGAAAAACTTCTTCACTTGAATGGTGCAGAATCAAGTCCATAGAGAACAGGTGCATACTTATTTCATCTTCACAGTTTGAATGTACAGTCAGTCTGCTGCTACTTTTTAGACTATATTCATAGCCTAATCCTAGTGGGAATTTCTTCTCTTTTCTCTTCTGCCTTTACACTTCAAATTCACTCACTGCAAGAGTAGATACTAGTCATACAAAAGGCAGTGTAATCCTAGCTTTAGTAGAATAATGTGCCAGCATAATTTACATGTACGCAAGTATTTTTACCTTGTATATTTATCTGTGTATCTATATATATATATATATATATATACGCACTCTCTCTCACACACACAAGAGGCTTTGTATAAAATATATAATTTAAATTTTCTTAGATTAGTAAATCTTGTTTATGATGTTATACTGTTGGCAATGTTGAGACTTGCTCAGAATGACTGGCTGTAGTTGTGCATAAAATTAAACAAGTTAATACAACCATAACACATGGTGGTGGGATTCAAAATTGCCACCCACAGTGGATCATGATTTTTGTTTGTAATGCACTATAATCTTCCTTTCAACTTCAGTTCTTGTATTAAGAATGATCACCCTGTTTTATGCATTTTGGGCCAAATTCAGTCCTCTGTTACACTAGTGTTATGTTCAGTGAACTCAATGAGAATTACTCTAGTGTAACTGAAAGCAGATTTTATGTATGTTTTCAATCCTATAGGTTCTTTTGTGCCAGTCTACTATTGACTTCCGTGGGGGATTGGAACACAGAATGAGAACAGAATAGTATACTATTGATTCTAGAACATACTATTGTTCATTTGAGAATATCTTTTTACTTTAAACTTGCAAGTTCTGGAGAAAAACTCTGATCTTCGTTCAGTGCAAAGAATAAATCTACTGTTGGCAGTTTATTGATCATGATACTTTTTTTTTTGTAAATTGTTATAGTGGTTTGCAATAGATAGAACAATGTGCAATATATGAGCCATAGAAAAGTAACTATTCTGGTCTTTCTAGATGACCATATAAACACAGGGCTTTTAATTAAATTGTAAAGAATTAAAAAATTGGATATGCCAATATACACATGTACAGTGGACAAACATTTTCATTCATCCTCCAGTTGTCCTGCACCCAGAAGTTAAGAAGCCTTCAATGTTTGCCAAATTGGGCCATTAAAGAAGAGAAAAGAAGTGACAATGAAAATGGAAGTCCACATTTAACCTAACAATCGTGTTGTGCATTCAGTTGGAATGCATATGCCTATAACACCCACAGATAACATTAAGGTGTGGCACAAAACTTTTAGTGGTATGAATTTGGGATGTATGAGTAATAAAAGTGGAGTGTTTTATAAAAACCACAACAAAAGAATGAAAACTTTATACTACACTATCATGCATTTTGTTTACATCACAGATTTTAATGTTAAACTATTTCAGAAATGTTTTAGAGAGCTTACAGATTTTTATTGGTACTCATTTTGATATCTCCCTGGTGTAAAGCTAAGCTGTTGTCCCACCATGAGTCTAATTGTGTGGGGTGGGAGGGAAATAAGTGTGTCAGATACTTCATTATGCCAGGAAAGTCCAATGACCAACATGAAGCACTACTAAAATGAATGGCCTGAGTCTTGATTGTAGTCAAGAAATGTATAGCCCAGATGCGGGGGAGGGGATGCATGTGTGGAGGGGGAAGGCTTTTGTGGGTCGGACACTTGCCTAAGATTTGGAAGACCTGCATTTAATATCCTGATCTATCACAGACTTCCGGTGTGACCTTGGTCAAGTCACTTAACTTCTCTGTGTCTCAGTTCCCCATCTCTAAAATGGGGATAATAGCACTTCTCTACATTACAGGAATGTTGTGAGACAAATACATTAAAGACTTTGAGCAGCTCAGATACTACATTGATGGGAAGGGGGTCATCTAAGTACCTAAGACTGATATGCATGCACAAAAGTGCTCTTTTTGTGGTTTTCTGATATGTGGCTAGCTCTGTGCCAGTCCAGTTACCCCAGTGTAAACTAGAGCCAGTGGATTACAGGAGTGTGGGGAAACCCTGACTACAATCCTATCCTGGGGTTGTGGTAGCATAAAACTCTCTAGATTAGCTCTGTCCCACCATAAGATCCACCTACTCTGAGGTACCTGCTCCATAGCTGGTTAAGATTCCTTTAGGGCCACATTGTGCCTGGGGTGTGGCACAAAATGCTCAGATTTCAGCCAAAGATTGAAGTCAATGTTTTTACCTGTATAAAACATTGCTTCAAGCTTTCAGTGCCTTCCATATCTCAAGTCAGTGGAGCTCCAGCTTCTTATGACATTTCACAACAAAAAATCTCCCCAATCTCTATTTTGAGTGGACTTTTTTTTTTCTTTGCTGGTTACTAGCAGAGTTACTATAGACTGGCTTTACTAGCTGCATTACACATCATAGGAGTATGTCACAGTTGATTCTTAAATATTCTGGGAGTAACTGACTACTGTACATGTTTGTTCCCATTGAGTTATCCACCAATACTGAGATGTATTGGAACAGGAAGCACTGCTACAGTATGAACAATTCTGAGAAGCCAGGAACCTTGTTCCTGAAGTTTTTGCCAAGTTATACTGGTTCTATGCGTGACACACACAGTTTAGATATCATCACACAATCAGATGTTTAAGTCATGGCCATCCGCTTCTGATTGACTGCTTGCTATATATGATGTAAATATGGGATTAATTTATAATGGTTTATTTATATTAACAGCATTTTTTTGAATAATTTGACTAAGCTACAACATACAGCACAAGAAGATACACTGAAAATTATGAACAAACATGTTCATTGAATAAAAGGTCTTTGGACTCCTTAAAATAAGAGTTCATTCCTGCGGAGCTCAGGAGGTGTGCTCCAGCTCTCCTCATAGAAAGCCTTGCTGCAAATCATTTGTACAAAATCTGACACATGTATATTGTAAAAGTGAGTTGCTGGAGATTCCATTTTTCATGTGAGACAAAAACCTGCAAAATGACCACTTATGGTAATTAAAGATCCCATTGCACTTTTTGCAAGAGTTAGGGTGACTGCCCTTGTCTTCTGGCCAAAATCCAATAAAAAGTATTTAATTATGTTGCATCTACTTGCATTTTATAGTTCTTACAATGAAAAAAGTATTCTTTATTTCCTGTCCTAGATATTCAGAGCGTACGCCATATACAGCTTAAGAGGAGAATGTGTAAATGTGGCCTTTGCTCTTCGCTGATCCTGGTCTGGTTCCCTGAAAACAGCTGTGTTATGTCACTTACCAGTGGCCTCAAGGGGCCAGTACAGTAACTGGGAATCCGCAGAGAATAAGGAAAGCTGTCTGTGTCCCCTTTCTCCAGCCATGCACCCATCCTGGAAATAAGGAAAGGAGTGACTTAAGTAGCCCATGTACTTTGTGGCAATCGTTCTGTGGCCAGCTATGCTGGATTTATAGCCAAAATCTGCCAGCAGTGCTCTCAAAGCAACTGCATTGCACCCAATCTGGACCTCTTTCTCTAAGCTATTGAATGGGGTTAATGGTGCAATTATAATATTTGCCACATCCAATTCCAGTAGTGGCTGGATTTCAGTGGTGGGCAAAGTAATTCTTGTATTATTTTAATTCTGTAAAGCACTTTGAAGCTCAGGAAAGGCAATATATAGATTAATAACATTATGAGAGCAAACTCTTCTTGAAAAAGTAGATGTAAAGAAAAAATCAGCAGAATCAGTGGCTGAAATGGAAATTCTGTACAGTAGCATAGGTAGAATTTTTCTCTGATTTCCAGAGGGAGCCAAAAAGGAAAATAGAAGCCGAATGATAAGTGGTTGAATTTTCTGTTTGTATTTCTCCTTCATACTGTGATTAACCATATTTTAAAATATAAACCATATGGGATTTCCCTCTCTCATTTTTTAATTTGGTAAGACAAAGGTAAACCCATGGAAAATATATTTGTGACCAAAGGATCTCAACATCATCTTCCTCTGCTGCAGTACACAGCTTCCATTTCAGCTATTGCCTCTTCCGATTTATCTCTGTTTTCATCTACCTTTTCTGGCACTTTGCTCTTCTGATAATTTTATTATTTATATGACCTTTCACAAGTCTCAAAGTGTTTTACAGAATTAAAGGGGCATGGAATAGAGCAGACTGACTAAAGTTCTATTGGAGATTTACAAGACTTACTTCTCTTGATAATTAATTTATGTTCCTATGCTAATTCACTGGGACTAGGATGCTTCCTTTTTTATCCAAAGCTTGTGCTTGAGATGGCTGTTCTTCTGAAGGGGTGGAAGAAAATTGACTGACTAGAAGGAGCAGACATCTCAAACTGAAGTTAAGCAGTTGCTTGACAAAAAACAGAAGGGGACACAGGATCAGATGTGTCCTGGTGGCTCTAGCTAAATGGGGAGCTGCTGTTCCCTCTCACTCGCCACCTAAGTTGTCAGCCCAGTTATTGGTGTTTGGCAAGCACAGAGTGATTTCTTTTGGCTGGTGACTGGGATTCTTCTGGAGGCTGTGTAGCTTGGGATCTACAAGAATCTTTCTGTTTAGAAATAAAACTGTCTGGCTGTAAAGTTCCAGATCCAAAAACATAACAATAATTATCTGAAATACTCCAGTTGTTTTTCATAATTATAAGTTTACGCAGCCATCTTGATTCTGACCTGACATGTAAGGTGTCCCTGGGAAGCTCCGTTCTAGATCCTGATGAGATTCTCGATGATGTACCAAGAGATCTAGGGCCTGATCCAAAGTCCTTTGAAGTCAATGGGAATCTGCCCAATGATTTCAATGACCTATGCATTAGATCCCTAGAATCTACTCCTTTTGGCTATTGCGGAAGCTAAGGGCAGATGGAGCCCATCTGACACTAACTTGGCATTGGATCACATGGTTTCCAATGATTAGCTGCACTTCTCAGGCTAGCATGTCTTTAATAAACTGAGTGATACTGCAAAATGTAAAAGACTGCATTTCATAGTTACTGCATTTGCATCCATTTTATTATCCTCTATCATGGTGGTATTTTCCATTCAACCTGTATCGAGAGGATTCAAATTTGTACATTAAAAATATAGTACATGTTGCTAGACTTTCCTTCCTGCCTTTTGCTTTTGCCTTTTGTTAATAGCTCTGTTTTATGGTGTGAGTAGCTGATCTTCCTGTAAAGATTAAGGAACATAAGAATGGCCATACTGGGTCAGACCAAAAGTCCATCTAGCCCAGTATCCTGTCTTCCAACAGTGGCCAACACCAGGTGCTTCAGAGGGAATGAATAGAACAGATAATCATCAAGTGATCTTGATCGCCCATTGTCGCCCATTCCCAGCTTCTGGCAAACAGAGGCTAGGGACAGTCTCTCACTGGGAACACCTAATAAAATCTGATAGATGGGATGTTCCACTGATGGAAAGAGATGCTGCTAAACTACATTGCCATCAGTCACCTCCTTCTGAAACCCATGCTCTGGGATTGGATGGGACATCCAATGCAGGTTCTTCACTTGGCTGCTGCCTCTTTCCCCACTGTAGTCTGTATTCTCAGGAAAGGAGTCTTGAGATGGTATGAATCTTTTCAGCTGCCTACTCTCAGGGTGGATTGTAGGCTCAGCACTTCAGGGCCTGAAGCCCATCACCCCTTCTCCCTGTTTTTCATTGGCCTCGCTAAGAAATGCACCCAGAAAGAGAGACGTTCTGGTGTAAATGACTGTGTGGCAACCTGTCAAGCAAATTGCTTAGCTGCCAAAGGTGGCGGTTTGTAATTTGATCTGCATTAAAATAAAAATCCGCTAGTTAAACATCAGAAAGAATGGGCCAAATTCTGCCCTTTAGTTACAATGGTTTCAAACCCCTTGAAATCAATAATGTTGCTTTGGTGTAAAACAGATGAGAATGTGTATCTGTTACACATTTTACAGTTTATTTTATTTATATATATATAAAGATTTGAAAAGAAACCAAGAGAAGGTCAGTAGGAAATCATTAAGTGCAGTGCAGAAATCACAGAAACTTGCATTTGAATTATAATGTGCTCTTGGGACAGCAAATGTATTCCAGGTCCATTCCATTTTGGAGTAGGAAATCTAAAATTCAAGCCCCCAAATTCCATACAAAGTATGTTTTGGATTTTGTTCTCAGTGCACAGTCAACATGTGGAACTCCTTGCCCAAGGAGGTTTTGAAGGCTAGGACAATAACAGAGTTTAAAAGAGAACTGGATAAATTCATGGAGGTTAAGTCCATTAATGGCTATTATCCAGGATAGATAAGAGAGGCTAGGGACACCATTCATTTGTCAGAGGGTGGAGATGGATGGCAGGAGAGAGATCACTAGATCATTACCTGTTAAGTACGCTCCCTCTGGGGAACCTGGCATTGGCCACTGTTGGTCGACAGGATACTGGGCTGGATGGACCTTTGGTGTGACCCAGTATGGCCACTCTTATGGATCCAGAGAGAGGAAGCTGTATGTATTTATTTGGTTGTGGTCATAGCATGACACTGCAGGGAGATAAAAGCACTTTTTAGAGTGCAGGGAGAGTTTGAACAAAAAAGTAAAATTGGGCCATATAAGGCTGCAATCTGTCGGACAATGGCGTCCTTTTTCTGCTGGCTGTTGTTTCAGTGCTCTGTTGTAGACTCAGTCTGGAAGTGCTGGATCATTCATGATTGTGGGAATATGATTAGGAGCCTTTCACTGCTCAGTGGTCAATTTGTCTGGCACAAGTTGGTAGTGACAAAAATTATTACTATCTAAAAGCTGATAAATATCCTGTGGAAATGAGATGGTGACTTTGGGTCACTTTCTAGAGGAGAAGTAACCACACTGAACTAGGTTTCAGAGTGGTAGCTATGTTAGTCTGAATCGGCAAAAACAACAAGGAGGCCTTGTGGCACTTTGGAGACTAACAAATTTATTTGGGCATAAGCTTTCGTTGGCTAGAACCCTGAACTAGTTCAATTAAGCTAGT
The DNA here is from genome assembly GCF_965140235.1 of Caretta caretta. Classification (NCBI taxonomy): domain Eukaryota; kingdom Metazoa; phylum Chordata; order Testudines; family Cheloniidae; genus Caretta; species Caretta caretta. Next base: position 89,873,626 of record NC_134210.1, on the reverse strand, counting down.
TAAGTAATTTAGGCCATTGGTATTGTTCATCAGAATAAAGTTTTGCAGGATTGGGTTCTTGATTTCTGTTGTCTTTGTGTGGTCTCTGTCCATGGTGCCAACTGATGTAGTCTTCTCTTATTCACTGTCTATGAGTGTTGGGTAGGTGACGGAGCACAGGACTAGAAATGTTGAATACTTTTAGGTAAGGCATTTGAATAATTCAACAGTTACAGTTAACTGATTTTTCTCAGAAAGTAGAAGTGAATAATCTGATGTTAATCAAGTTACAGCTAGCTATTTCTCCAGTGAAACAAAGACATCTTAAAATTATTTACTCACTATTTGTCTAATGCCACATGTGCAGAGAAGGGCCTTGGACCGAAAACCATATAATCTAAATACACAGTCTGCAGAGCAAAGATGGGGGAAGGGATGCAACAAAAACAAAATGAGTAAGTAGTGAAACAGAACATGTCTTGTTCAGCCTATGAGTCTGATAGATCTTTATTCTCTGTTTTCTCCTCTTTGCAGATTAGTTATCACATATCTGAGGGAAGGATTAGGCTAAAGGAGTTAATGCTAAAGGGGAAGAAAATGCAGCTCAAACACCAAAAGCCATTTTTCTGTATAAAATAAAATTTTGAACTGGCAGCACTTGTACCTTTTTATTATAAAACTTCCCTAGAAAATATTTATTAAAATAAAATTGAACTAGATTTAAGAACACAAGGTAAGGTATTTTAACAAGAAAGCCCTTTGTTGGATGGCTTCTCTTCCTTTGCTGTGAAACAAAGCCAATCCGAACAAACTGCGTTCTAGCTCCATCTATAGGAAGCAAGGACACATACTATTTTGCAAGTGAGCAGATGAATACAAGGCTACACTCCCAGCTTCAATCTATTTTGCCTCCTCTTTTTTGGAAGCTTGGAGTCCATGCCTGAGCTCTCCAGTTCCCCTGTAGCTCTAAATCTTCTTCCTCAAGCTAGAAGGAAGGAAATTGTTGATAAAATGTCATGAAAACCACCCAATTTGAGTTTATTTGTCTTTAGAATTCCTTTGTCATTTCCTTTAGAGCAGCTTTTTTTATTTCAGCTATTGGGAAGGAATTCAAAGTAGTGAGATCTTTTGCTTTGCCAGTGCAATTTGGCGGCACATTGTCTTGCACTCTGATCCTTCAGTGTACTGTAATTTTAGACCTAACATGCAGGAATTGCCCTCTGGTGAATAAGGTGAAAGCATTTCATTTATTAAGAACCTTAATTCTTGACCTTTTTAAAAAGTAGGACCAATATGCCAAATATGATAGATGATACAGATTACAGTCCAAGAGGGACTTGGCTGATTTATTTTGCTTAGAACCTTTTAAAAGACCTCTGATCACAATTAACTGTATTTGTTGTGGTGAGAGCTAAATGATAGTTCATAGCTGAAAGACTAGTGACATTCATTGAACTGTGCTGACCCTTCCTTTATTTTTATATTGCATGTATTATGCACTGGGTATCCTTTCATTCATCCCAAATTAGTTTTCCATGTTACCTTGCAAATTGACCAGAGTCAAGTATCTTTTGCAAATGCAGTAGTGATAAACTTCAGCAACTCAGAAAGTTAAATGAGACTTGAATTTGCAATTTTATTTTTCTCACTTAAGGAATGGAGTTTTATTTAATAAAGAGCAGCTTCAACAGACAGATATAATCCAAGAAACATGCGCACAGCTAGCTCATACTAAAGATCTTTTTAATAGCATAACTATTATCAATATCAAACTATATATTAACTTGTAAATTGTTACATTTTATTTAGACTAAACTTCAGGTTATTTCTAAAGCCAGTTTTTACCTCAGATTTTCATGCATGCATTTTCCATGAATTTGGGACCGGCTCCTGCAATCCTAACTCACATAAGTAGTCCTTACATGATGGCCACCATCTTGGGTGACATACCATAGAATAAACTGCGGACCTTCAGAGATAAGGTATGAGCTGTTACAGCTTGAGCTAAAGCTGCATAACTGAGGCTGTAACACTCATATATTCTGTGTGGATTGGCACAAAGAGGACCTGTAGCATTTACTCACCAGCAGGGGCACTGGAACTACGGAGGCTGGGATTGTAGCAGCACTTCCTGGCTTGAAGTAATAATGGCAAACAAATACATGGCTTCTATCATATACAGCATTTACAGTTTTGTTCAGCATCTCCATTATAAAAATTGTTCCAGAGCCACTGCTCACCAGTGAGTTACAGTGGCTCTCTTCAGTGGTAATACAAGTTGGATTCAGTCCTTGGAGAGCTACAATGTGTCCTGAGGACACTCTTCTATTCAAGACCCCATGTACTCCATGACAATCTGATCTAAATTCTGTAGTAAGACTCTGTATTCCATAGTACACAAGCTATGACCGCTTCAAAGAATTTTTTTAAAATTAAGATTTTTATTTAATGGAATATGAGAACAGTATCTTTTCTTATTTAATTTAATACTATATTCAGTTTTACACTGCCCTGACACCTTGAATTGTTCATATACTGCATAATTTTATATGGAAATGGATAATTGTATTACATAGCATTGCAAGGGAGAAGCTGGAGCTATTGACAGCTAGGGATACAGTTGGGGCTTTTGGCACCTGAGAAGATGTGAGATACCCACCAAAATGTGGGTATTAAAATGAGTAGCAGGGAAATAGTTAATGTTGCCACTGAAATTTACATAGATCATTTTGAGTTTAACCCTTCCATCAACTGACAAACATTTTAAAAAAGGCAGAAAAATTAATCTCTCCTCAAGTCAGTGATTTTAGTGTGAATAAAAAAATGGCATAAATGTAATCCATTCTTTACAGTTTAAAGACTGTAAACTTGTAGACCTCTCAGAGTGTTTCATTATGGCAAGAAAATATATAAAGCTTTAATCTGTTGGAAGCCAGTTGTTTAGTACAGGAAAACAAAAACAATTTTGAAACCATTTCATGTGCATATATTAATGGGGAAAGGTAAAATAACTGATTACATCAAGAAGGTTAAGGTGTTTAATGCCTATTTTACTTCAGCCTTCACTAAAAATGTTAATGGTGATCAGGTACTCAACACAATTAATATTAACAAGAGCCAAAGAACACAAGCTAAAATAGGGAAAGAACAGGTTAAAGAATATTTAGGTAAGTTAGATGTATTCAAGTTGGCAGGGCCTGATGCAATTCATCCTAGGGATACTTAAGGAAGTAGCTGAAGCAATCTCAGAACTGTTCGTTATTATCTTCAAGAACTCCTGGAGAATGAGTAAGGTTCCAGAGGACTGGAGAAGGGAAAACATAATACCTATCTTTAAAAAGGAGAATAATGAAGATGTGGGGAATTATAGATCAGTTAGCTTAACTTTGATACCTGGAAAGATACTGGAACAAATTATTACTCAATTTGTAAGCACCTAAAGCATATTAGGGTTGCATGGAATAGCCAGCAAGGATTTGTCAAGAACAAATCATGCCAAGTTCTTCACTTAGGAAGGAAAAATCAAATGCACAACAACAAAATGGGACTGGGTGATGGTATTGCTAAAAATGATCTGGGGATTATAGCAGATCACAAATTCAATATGAGTCAACTCATAGTTGGGAAAAAAAGGCCAATACTATTCTGGGGTGTATTAATGGAAGTTTTGTATGCAAGACATGGGAGGTAATTGTCCTGCTCTATTTGGCACCAGTGAGTCCTCAGCTGGACTACTACGTCCAATTCTGGAGCCACACTTTGGGAAAGGTGTGGATCAATTGGAGAGAGTCCAGAGGAGAGTAACAAAAAGGGTGAAAGGTGTAGAAAACCTGAGGAAAGATTGAAACAACTTGGCACGTTTAGTCTTGAGAAGAAAATACTAATTAAACTCTGGAGCAGGCTTCCAAGGGAAGTTGTAGAATCCCCATCATTGGAGGTTTTTAAGAACAGATTGGACAAACTCCTGTCAGGGGTGATCTAGGTTTACTTGGTCCTGCCTCAGTGCAGGGGGTTGGACTTGACCTCTTGTCGTCCCTTCCAGCCCTATGTTTCTATGATTGATAAAAGTCTTTGATATAGTGCAAATCATCAAGAGCCTAAATTAGTGAATGTAGTCTTCTACTCACTTTTGATGCATTAATAGAGTTAAAATAAATGCTTGAGAAAAAAGCAAGGGGATTAGATGTAACTTGTTTTACAGCTTGATTTCAACCATATTAAATTGCTTGTAAGCCTATTAACATAAAACAAAAAAGTCTAACACACCATAAATAAATCTATTTGTACAGTTAAAGGCTTAGATTTGAACCACTAGGCTAAATCAGTCAGACATAAGTGTGGCAGCTATGCTATCTGCATATCCATATGGGGTTCAGTAATACTGAATAATCTATCTCCCTCAAGAATTTACACATTTCAGTGTAAATTCTTGAGAGGGAGAGCGACATCAAAGCTGCAAACTATTTCAAAGATTCAATAATACAGATTGATTTCTTATTATTATTCAGGTTTGGGAGTTTATTTAACTGACAAATTGGATTTTATTTCCTAGTTAACTCCATCTTTCAAAGACCGATCATCATCCAACCTTGAAATAAATGTTACCTGATTAAAGTAGTAAAGGTTAAAACATTTAAAACACATGCTGTAGATCTCAAAAATCAAGTCAAGATGTGTGAGGGTAAGAATTATTAGAGGATTTATGAAATCTGCCCTGAACAAATTAATTCATCAGTTTAGCCAAAGGTCTGTCAATGAATTCAAGAGCCTTTCAAAAAAAAGGAACATCTGTTGCATATTTAAAGGTTCTGTTTATATGCGAATGTAGTGGATGATTATTTCTGAGAGAGGATACACAGTTTACATGAATGTATTTGGAAGTTAATTTGGAATTGCTCTTGTCTTTGAGGATGAGGGGTAATCCCTGGGGATTCCAAACTTTCTCAGTGATGGAGGAGAATTAGATCTTGATTGAAAATGATAGGTACATTCATAAACCAGGATAATAACATGGTAAGAACAAGCTATTATTGAATAAGAGCCAATACTGGCCCTCCTTCCATTATTTTAATACAAAGAATTAATACTATATAATATAGAAGCATTTTAGGAAGGAGAAAGTGGAATTCTCTCCGCCTTCCTTTGGGCTTTCTGGTATGATTTAGTAATTCAGGCCCTAATTCAGCAAAGCAGTGCTACGTCTCATTGAAGCTAATAGAACGTAAGCCTGTGTTTAGGTGTCTTGCTCTATAAGGATGGGATTACTCGTGTACTTAAAATTCTGCTTAGTTTTGCAAAACACTTAAAACTAAGGTCTTAGTTTTGAAGTGACATATTTGTATAGTAAAGCACTTCACAACGAACACCCCAGATTCAGTAGAAAACGGACATTTCTGGGCATGTCATCAGGCCACCTGTAGTGGTCCCTTGCTCTCGAGTGAGGAGGGAAGCTACTCCATCTCATTATAGGCAGACAGCAAGTAACAGTCTATAGGAGACACACCGGCCCTCTGGGCAGGGCAGAGCAGTGTATGATTCCACAGCCTTCTGAGTTGGGGTGAGCCCACAACACAGCTCAGGCCTTCTGCCAAAAAGGGGGGGTTTGGCCACCACCCCAAAGATGGGGTCAGTGGTAGGGGACTGGTCTCAGACTTAATGGTGGATGGGTCCGCCACTGGGTCAGTAGGGATCCTCCCAAAACAAAACAACTATCTCTCCAGCAGCAGAACCGGACTAAAGTCTGGTTCCCCTGGGCTACTTCCTATCACAGTCTGGGTATAGGGCTCCATAGTCCAAAGCTCCTCTGTCTCCTCAGGATACTTGGCCACTGGCAGTCACCACAGCTCCTCGGGGCATTCTTTTGATGGCGGTCTGGACAGGTCCTCAGGATGCTTGCCCGTATCCTCTGACTGCAGGGCACAGCTCTACTTGGAGTCTAGTCTGCCCACCAGGGGGAGTGTAATGTTCCCTCGCTCTCCAGTTCAGAGGGAGGCAGCTACTCCACACTATACTACCATATTGTAGTCACCTAGTTAAGACTTTTTAGGGTTTTGTACCTTAATTAAAGGGTATATAATCACACATCACATGAATTTAAACTCTAAATACTATTCATACTATATAGAAGACATTAAAGCCCAAGCTTATACTCTTCCTTCTTAAGCCCTCTCTAGTACCTCCATTTTCCATTAAGGTTGATAATATCCATTTATTTGTGTGGCTTCCATTGCTGTTGTACTGGGATTGAAATGCCTCATACACAAATATTTATCCTCACAAGAACTTTGTAAAGGTATGGAAGTATATCTTCATTTTGTAGATGGGGACCTGAGTGCAAATGATCTGATCAAAAATCTGTTAAAGTCAATGGAAGTCTTTCCATTGACTTCAAATGCTTTTGTATCAGATCTAGAGAGACTGAAGGCCTAATTTATCAGAGATGTTGAGCACTCATTGCTCCTACTGACTTCAGCTGGTATAGTGGGTGCTCAGCACCTTTGAAAAATCAAGCTCTAAGATCATACAGGAATTCTCTGACAGAGTCCCACTTCCAGTACTTTAACCACAGCATCAGTCCTCCTGGTCTATAACCAGAGGATCATCTTTGATATTTCTCTCTCTCCTCCCTCAATTCAGGCTTTAATGAGGTCTGGTTGCTTCTTTTGCCACAACATTTCAAAAATGTACCTCTTTTTGAAGACAAATTGCTTATGCATTTCCTCATCTCCTCTTCTCATGTCTTTATATGTTACTACCCCGCCTCTTCCCCTTACTTTCCAATCTATCCGAAATATGAGTCCCTTCACTGGCTTCCCATAAAGTTTATTTTTTCTCCTCCTCACATTCAAAATCCTATACCACCCAGCTGCTGCCAACTGTACATCTCTGAACCAGTCTATTTTTTAGTTTCCTTTGCCCTTTCCACTCCACTAATCATGGTAGTCTCAAATTCTGTCATCTGTTGTCACAAAGATCTCTCTTCCTTTCTCCTTGCTTAGCATGTTTGTCAACTCTATGAAGTAATAAATAATAGTAATAATTTACTATAAACAGTATTACATTCTGCCCATCAGTGGAGTTTCATCAGTGTAAATAAGGGCAGAACTAAGCTCATCAACTCTATTTCAAGAGTACAGCATCTTTTATAATGGCTTATCAAAGTTTGACTCAGACTCACAGTTTATCAGACCACTCTGTTTTATTAGCAAAGCTGCTCTGCTAATACATTTAGAAGTGAGCCCCCCGAGTGGGGTTTGTGTCTTTTAATTTATACAGTTTTTTGGAGAACAAGTTACAGACAAAAGAAGAAAAAGATTTTAGTCACCACCCTTCGAGATCCCTGAGACCATTCACGTATCTTCAATTACCTGCCACCCTTAACAATCTCCTTTAACAGCTTCCAGTTAACTTAACTAATTGCCCTTCACACCTTCCATTCTGATGCCTGCTTCTTAGACGTGCTGGCTCTATCTTAATTGCTTCTCCATTCAAAAGCTAACTGTTCCTACGTGTGCTCCCTCAGATACTTTGTAACATGTTTTGGCATGCCCTCTCATATACAATGTATCCAGCATGTCCCCTTATACAACGTTATACTTATACAATGTTATACTTCCACAGGCTATTACTGGAAACAGTCTGGCTGCGCTCCATAATTTTGAACTAGTTATAGCAGTGTCTGTCCCAGGGTATTTGAAAGACAAGGTGGGTGAAGTAATATCTGTTATTAGACCTACTTCTGTTGGTGAGAGAGACAAGCTTTCGAGGCCCAAAGGTCTGGGAAAGGTACTCCCAGCATCACAGCAAAATGCAAGGTGGAACAAATTGTTTAGCACAAGCAGTTAGCACATATTGTTATGCTCTGAGGATCTTTCTCCAATTTGAAGAAGAGCTCTGTGTGGCTCAAAAGCTTGTCTTTCTCACCAACAGAAGTTGGTCCAATAAAAGATATTGCCTCACCCAGCTTGTCTTTCTAGTTTAAAATCAGCCTTGCCTCCTTTCATTTCCTTTTTAACACACTCTGCATATATTTTGAACTTTTCTCCTTTTGAAATCAATTAACTATGGATGATTCTTGGAATTTTATAGGGCTTTACATTCTGTAAAATGATTACAGTGACTTACAAGAGCTGCAGGCAGGGATACTGCAGCTGGAAACCATGTCATCTAACTTAAATCATTTCTTTCCATTGATTACTTTTGTTTAGTTCCTTAAAATTAAAACCATCCCCTCACAAGGTTAATATTGCTCTTATTAGCCCTGAATTTATGGATTGCATCCATCAGTAAAAAGACATTATCACAGCAAATACATTCAAGATCATAATCCTGGAATGCTTGGTGGTTTAACAGACTTGGGACATTGGTTAAATTATTGTCTGAAGTGAAGTATTTGTGAAATGATTGTGGTGGACTTGGATGAACTTTTAGAGGAATATAATTCACTTAGCAACCTCTACATGTGCTATTTCTACACAGAAATTCACAAAACTATAGTTTATGACATGGTGAAATGCTGTATTCAGTGTTGTGGTACTCCCAGCGCAACAGCAAAATGCAAGGTGGAACAGATTGTTTAGCGTAAATACTTAGCACATATTGTAATGGAGAAGAGTTGTAAGCTGTAATTCTTTACTGGAAACTGTTGCAAACTCCAAAACTACTGCACTAGAGCACTGAAATTGAAGTGCCATTTTTGAGACAATGGATTTGGGAAGAGATGAGATTCTTGCTAGAAAATAAGTTATAGACTTCCACCAAGACTTATAAACATTGAGGATATATACACTATTCCACCATTCACTATTATGTATCTTGTTCTCTCTGTGTAAATATTGTGACAAAGCTCGGTCCTTGCCTCCATGGGTCCCGCGTTTCCTGGCGGATTTTGCTAGCCTCAGAGGTTCACTGTGACCCTCCACATAACCCTTCTCTCTCTAGAGACAAGGATCATAGTCTACTGAGCCATTTTCATCATAAGCCAGCAAGGGAGGTGAGGAGAAGTTATCCTTCCTTGCAAAGTCTCTGTCTCCCAGTCTCAGTGATTAATCAGGGGGCAAAGGTGGTGGTGGTGCGGGGCAGCCCGGGCCCACCTTCTACTCCGGGCTCCAGCCCAGGGACCCTAATAGTATCAGCTATGGTAGCTGACCTTTTAGAAACACAACATGTACAATTCCCTGGGCTACTTCCCCCACAGCAGCCCTCACTTCCTCAAGCTCCACTTCACCCTTACCTCAGGGTCTCCTTCCTTGTGCCTGATATGGTGTGTACTACTCAGCCTCTCCAACAGCACAACTTCCTCCCACAGCTCCTGACATACACACCCACCTGATTAACTGGGAGGCTTTTAACTAGTTTCAGCCAGCCCCTGATTGGTTTCAGGTGTTCCAATCAACCTAGCCTTCTCCCTGCCTTCTGAAAAGTTCTTAATTGGCCCCAGGTGTTTTAATTGACCTGGAGCAGCTGCCATTTCACTTATCCTGGTGCCAGGGATTTGTTTAGCCTGGAGCTAATATATCTATCTCCCACTACTTTTCCATAGCCATCTGGCCTTGCCCCGTCACAATATATACAATGTATATTCATACATAATTACCTTCATACACTGGAAAATACATATTTGGTAGTTCTTTTCATACATCTGGAAGAGGAGTGTAGAATTTAAATGAAATGTGTACACTGATCATATTGTCTTGGTATATAATGTGCAGAAATAAATATAGTAAATTGCAGTAGTTTAAAATTGAAAAATATGCACTCAGATTCAGATTTGAAGTTCGGAATTATTAAATCTTGGTTGTTTTATGCTCATCTCTTATGGACAAATTCAGACTAGAAATAAAATGCACATTTTTTACATTGAGGGCAATTAATAATTGGAATAAACTACGTATGAATGTAGGGAGTTCTCTATCACTTGGAGTATTTAAATCAAGACTAGATGTCTTCTAAATTTTATTCAATAGCTCAAGAAGAAGGTATGGATTGAATGCAGAGTAAATTCTCTGGCCTGTGTTATGCTGGTCAGATTAGGTGATCATAATGGTCCCTTCTGGTCTTAAAATCTATAAACCTAAGTAATTGTAGAAAATATAATTAATAAATACTGAATTATTTTGGCAGAGAAAATGTTTTAAATTGAGATTTTGCATGTGTGTACATGCCCATCTGATTTAGAGTAAGGGGGTAGGGTGCATTATGGCTGGTTATATGCTGGAAGTGCAAAGTAGGTTGTTGTGGCCTTGAGGAATCTGAGAGTGTATTTGGCTTGGATAGTATACACTTCTACCTCGATATAACGCGGTCCTCGGGAGCCAAAAAATCTTACCGCTTTATAGGTGAAACCGCATTATATTGAACTTGCTTTGGCCTCAGGCATTTCCGTTATTAATAGTCCCTTCCAACCCCTGCCCCCGCTCCCTGTCCCCTGACCGCCTCGCCCCCAGAACCTCAAAACCATCCAACCCCCCCTGCTCTCTGTCCCTTGACCGCCCCCTGAGACCCTCTGCCCCTTATCCAATCCCTCGGCCCTGGCCCAGCAGCCTTAACACACCGTTCAGAGCAGCGTGTCTGAGCCAGACACGCTGAGACGCTGATCCGCCGAAGCGCACAGCCCCGCCCCCCAGAGCACTGCTTTACCACGTTCTATCCAAATTTGTGTTTTATCAGGTCGTGTTGTATTGGAGTAGAGGTGTACTTAGGAAACGAGGCATATGAATGAAGATGGTATTACCTGATGATTTTCTTAACTTTTAGTGATTGCGTGATGGTATTTGCATCTGAACAGCCTTAATGTCAACTAGCAAAGGGTGTTTGTTGTTTGAGTGACTGTATATAGTTGACTTTTTTTTGAATGAAAACTAAAATAGCTGTATTTCCCATAATTCTATTCTTTTTTCATGTATTGATGAAAAGAATGTGTATGGAATATCAACTTTAATCTAATAAAAGGAACCCACAACTTATTTTTTTATTAAAACTAATAGAATATCACTCTGATATGTTTTTGAACTAAATTTCCCTTTACTGTAATTGGTTTAATAATTCCTTTGATTATTTGGAAGATCAGCCTCTACCATGTCCTATTATTTCTCTCATTTTCCATTTTTCTTCATTTTGATCCTATACTGAGGACTTTAAAAGCAAAGCAATTGGCAAGTTTAGTATTACATTGGACCCACCTACTTCTGGTGTCACATTTCATAAATTGGTAGTAGGCTTAGAAGTTCAAGTTTTAATCAAAAGTTGTATTTTCAAATGCATTTCACATTTTTCTGGAAAATATCCCTGTGTGTAGTGTTTGTATTACTGCTTTGATACATTAATTACCCTAACAACCTGATTAATCAGAAATAATCTCTGACCTGGTCCCAGAAGTCTGTGGTTTCTGACTCCATCGAAGTCTGATCATTCTAGTAATAAAGTTCAGCCTGCTAAAAACAAAACAAAATAAACCCTACAAGAACAAAATTATCCCCCTTCCTCCATAAACACATAGTCATCCTGGGTGGTTTTTCAGGTCCCAGTTGATGAATTATTTATTTGACTAGCCACTGTTTGACTAGTTCTAGTGTTTACACCCTTAAATATATTTGTAGACCGTTAGCATGTCTCTCCTGAGCAGACACTTAACCAAGTTACGTGTATTTTGTTACATGTGTGCATAATGGCTGAGAAGAAATACAGTGGAGACATAAGTTGTATAAAACATTTTTAGTCAGAATGTTTGAGTCAGACTTTGCATTTAAACAATCAGAAACTTTTAAGTCAAATCAGAGGAGGCTATATATTAGAGTGTGTATATGTGGGAGATGGAGAGAGAAAAGCATTTACATCCTGATTTATTTTAAAATCACACACACCAAGCACATTATGGCTGGCACAGCTAACAAGACAAACTTTTGAAAAGAAGCAAAAGCGCAACGAAAAACATCTTGAGGTTGATGATTCTCTTTTTGGCGGCATATGTGTTCACTACAGCAAAATCCAAATAGCAACAGAAACAATGCAGCTTTTGGTGGGGTTATCCAATTATAGTGATGCCTCTCTGGCTGGAATTCTCCTTTACAATCTATTTGAATGGCTAGCCATAATATAAATAAATAAATTAAATAAAAAACCTGGTACAACTACCAAATTAGTTGTCTGTTCAAGATTATGTGATTTTGAGTGAAGAAGGTATCTAGGAGAATCAAAACATGTCTCCTCCTCCCGTATCAGACCATGTTTGCATCTCATCTGATCTTGGGATAGCTTTTGAACAGTGTTTTCTACCAGCTAATATAGGCACCTTGACATTAATTAAAGGGGAAGAATTAACATAAACCACAAATTCTTCAGATAGTACTTTTCTTCTTTTCTTTTTGCAGTGACTTTATTTTTTATTTCCTTTCATGTGTGTTGGTGTCAGTAAAAAAAATAACTGGATAGCTGAGAATAGAGGGAGCAAAAACTTTGTCTTCGGTTGCCTGGAATCCTTTTTTGGTCCTTAAAAAAACAAACTCGGCTGTAATCTCCATAAACCATTTTTAAGACTACTATTCCTGATGGAAAGCTCTGTTCCATTTCTGAAACCGTTTTGTTTTTGTAAGGTAAAGTGAGTAACACATAATAAAAGATTCTCTGAAGAGTAATTGTGTTGATTCAGTTTAACGAGCCCAGAGTACGACTGTGACTGGTCAACCAGTCTTCAGAGTATTCGTGTGCTTTTTTGAAACATATAGAACCATTCTACACAAGTATCTGTTACAAATGTAATAGAAGCAACAAGCCTCATTACCCAGTCCCCACTCTGAGCAACCATGAAAGCAGAGTGTTGCTGACATGATCCATTTATGAACAATATTTATTTAAGGATGAAACTTCAGATTTTCCTCAAGTCCTTTAACCAGACACATTGGGGAAATGTATCTACTTCATAACACTTGTGGAATCAGTCTCTCAAGATTAGTCAGGCTAGGCAACACATCATCTGTAAGACTAACTTTAAAGGACAATTTAGCAACCGGTAATTATAATAATACCATCCTGACTTCTGAGTGGTTAGGAATATTTGGACTCCAGGAGTGGGTTAGTCCCTTGTTGAGAGAGCATGAGTTGACACAATATGATGGATAGCTATATCTGATTTATTAATATTAATTTAAACTTCTGAAATGTTATATTTTCTATATGGAAGTCTTGTCCAATCAGCTCCCATGAGGTGCCTAGCTGGTGTGTCCAGACTTGTATTTTCAGTGCTGTGGACTGTGGAATTGTACAGAATAAGATTTTATAGATGGATTGTCAGGGCTATTTATTATGCATGTGAGGTTGGAAGTGTGTATTTGATAAAAATATTACTTATTGTGCATATATTTTTGTGCTGGGCCAAATGGGTGAATTAGACCCAATTTGGCTTTAAAAGATTATTTAACTGGTGTAGCCAGACCTCTGAATTTTTGAAGAATAGATAATATAGTTGTGTGTTTATACCAGGGCTGAGTTTCTACCACAGGCTTCCTGGGAGTTGGGACATACACTTTCATAAGTGGGGAATGTATGACAATATGCCCACGTGACAAACTGTATACTTGAGAGGCAAAAGGACTTTCTCATGTATGAGGTGTTCACTTAGTTGTGGGATCTAAATTAAACAAAATTCTGAGTCCAGTTTAGTGACACTTTTCATGGCGCCAACCCATGCCTAATTTTCACTGTAGTTCCTAGTGACTGGAATGGGACTTGTGGGTGGTCAGCACTTCTGAAAAACAGTCATTTTGCTTTTATTTCAAACTGAAATAGAGTGTCACAATCCTGACTAGCTCCCTTTTTAGATACTTACCAGACAGCTATATTTGGACCTACACATTGGATCTGTGAGATTTTTAAGCTCCTCTGGCTCTGGGCAGGCTCCAGTCACAAGATCTGGCCTCTCAGGCTCTCTTCCCCAGGCACAGACTCTGTCTGATTCCACTTTCAGGGAATTGGGCTTATAGTCTAGATGCCGTGAGCCCCCAGGACCGGTATTGACATGCTAACCACAACCTTCCCAGAAGTCCACCCTCACTGATGTAACCCATAGTGTAACCCTGCAGAGACACTTGGCAGCTGAAGCAAGGAAGACACAGACTTTGAAGAGGAATTTCTAAAGCAATCATTCTTTTATTTATAGACAAAGCACAGGAGATACTTCGATCTAGGCAAAATAAGAACACTTGTACATAATTTCCTCAGCACTGGAGAGTGTTCTTTGGGATTTGGTCTGTGCCTTCAGCGGTCTGAGATCCCTTCTCCTGGCTGAGGCCATGTCCACACTATGAGCACTCCAGCAACACAGCTACAGCAGCGCAGCTATGCTGCTGGTGCATCGTAGCAGAGATGCTTCCTACAGCAATGGAAGGGTTTTTTGTTTTTTTTGGTCAATGTAGGTAATTCACCTCCTGAAGCAGTGGTAGCTAGATCAATGGCTAGGTTGATGAAATAATTCTTCTGTGTCCACATCAGGAGTTAAGTTGGCTTAACTACAACTATGGGGGGGGGGGGGAGGGAGGAGGGGAAGTAGAGGGGGTATGTGAATTTTTTGTTTTGTTCCCTGAACCTCCCAGAGTCCATTTTTTAAAAAGCCAGTCCTAACACCTTGTTTCTTTGTTCCTTCTTTTCTGCTGGGCATTTTCAACTGCTCCAACCCCTGCTTCTGTAGACACTCTGGGTAAAACTGGTTTTCCGATATGCTGCAGCTACTCCATTGTTCTAAGGTGCCTCCAGAAAGGAAGGCTGTTCAGCCATTGGGACCCAACCTTATGGCAATGATCTTCTCTCCTGTTGATCTCCTCTCTGACTCAGAAGAGTTGACATGAAGTGCCATCGTGTTACACGTGAAATGATTTCTGTTGGTAGAATGCATCTGTAAAAGAGCACTTATCTTACCCTTCTCCTCCCTTTGGCTGTAACACTTGTACTGTTGTCTTAAGAAACCTAAACCAAAATAAAATTAAATAGGAATAGAGTTCATATTTAGGTACAGAATTTGGATAAATATTTGAGTGCTGAAGAACTATTAACTGAAAACTGGAAGTCCTTTTACAACATTTTCCACGCAGCAAATACTGTATGAGATATTTTAGGCAGCATAGCAAATAATTTCTAGCTTGAGCTGAAAAGAGCAGATTTCCTGAAAGAGGAAAAACTTAAAGGTACAAACAAATGGAAATCCACTCATTGGCTTTTCAAAATATTTTCATTATGGGCCCGATCCTAAAAGGGGTTTGCATTGCAAATTCCTATTCTCAGTGGGCCAGAGTCTCTATTGTGCTCCAGCCCTTTTGCATCATTCAGGTGGTACAGGGGACAGGTCGTGGTTGTAAATGGCCAACAGAGAATTTCTCTGGCAGAGAGGAACGCCTTCATGAAATAAATCTGGCAGAGCCAGTTCCTATGCCGTCCACCATAATGCAAGGGGGCACTGGAAAAGAGAGGGGGTGAATGTAAAGGAGAATTGATCCCAATGATTTCAATGGGAGTTCTGTATTTGGGCCCTAATTCTGCTCCTCTTTAAGACAATGACAGTTTTTTCATTGACTTAAATGGAAGCAGGCTCAGGCCTTTGGAGTACTTACAGGATCGGGCCCCCTGTTTGCTTATTAACAAAGTTAGTGTGTTTAAGCAATAGCTTTAGCACAGTGCCCTTCTCTTATTTGATTCTATAGTGAAGTCACCAGGCTGAATTTGTGACATCCCAGAGATATGGTGTGATCTATGCAGAAAGTGAATTCACCACAGTGTCAAGTACAAGAGCAGCTGTGCTGTGACAGAGTTCTTATTAAAACACAAATATCTCCATAAAAATCAAACCTGGAAAAATCCTGGTTAAGTAAACTTTTTGATATAAATGCATCTTGTCTTCAAGTATGATCCAATGTGAAAGCATCCTTGGAAGAAGTACTGCCTATACTGTAGCTGATTTTCTAAGATACTATGAGGGTGACAGATATTCATTTATCCAAGGCTAGGTTTGAGACACTGGAGTGTTTTATTCTGTCAATTTTGTATCTGAAATGCTGTCCTGTTTTCAGCTCAGGTTTTATAAGGGTATGTTTCCTGTCATGTTCCTTTTGAATGAATGTATTTAAATGTATGATTGATTGTATATTTTAAAACAATAAAAGTTATTTGTACCATATTACATGTAATTTTTAAACAATCGCTGCCAACATTTTGACAAGTGTGATTTTCGTTATTTATAATACATGAGTATATTACTAAAGTGCTGTAATATATTTAGTCAAAGTAACAAAGTTCTAGGAACATGAGTCTTTGCTGAGAAATGAGGCAAGTGTTTCAGGTGTCTGTTTGGATGTTTTTGTTTCTTTTTTTTTTTAAAGCAAGCAAGTGTGCCAGTTATTGAGTTGAGAATTAGTGATGTGCTACTGTGTTCACTGAAGTCTTCTAATTGGGGATAAACAGAAGCTTATTGGAAATATGGGCTGTGTTACACTAGACTTGCTTCACAAAGCTGGATTTTTTCCCATGTAATATTGGATGAGACTTACAGTAATGCCACCTTTCCTCTGCATAATACTATAATGATCCTATGAGGCCACTCTCACTAGCCCAGTACAGTAGACCTGCATTTCAAATTCCATGAAGTAATTATTTTAATTGCTTGTTTAGTTCCATAATGTTTTCTTAAATATGCTTTTAAATCCCCTTTTCACTATTGATTCTTCTACAAATGGCAGTTGCATTGGGAGGAAGTGCAATTACTATACAGCCAGCTACCATACCAGCTATCTTCTGCCCCATTCCCAAATGACCTCCTGTATTTCAGGCTGGAGTAAGGATTGATGTAGAAGAAGAAGAAAAAAAGAATAATTGGGTAAATTGGAAGCTTAACAGAGAATATGGGCCAAAAGAACTGGCAAGCAACACTGCCCAATAAATTAAAAAGGAAGACTTTTTCTGAGTCCACGCTAACATTTAAGTGGATACTTATCACTAGGATCCCAAAAAAGTATGTGGGGGAGAAGGGAGAAGTCTGATCTTATTGCCAAATACAGAACCAAGGTTAATTTATTTTGGGCCCATAGACATTATTTCAAGGGAATAATATTGTATATACTTAGCTGGTTTCAGTTATTCATGTGCAGGAGAAAAGAGACATCAAGTAGGTTGACAGTGTTATTTCTCAAACTGATTCTAACTTACAGAAGTGTAAGACACATAGAGATGTCAATGAAAGTGTTGCAGTCCACAGAAAGCAGTGTATAACAACATTCTCTATTTTTCAGAAACTAAAGCCAGCAAGATCACATGAGTCAATAACCAGGTCAGGATGTGGCAGGAGGAAATGTAGACAGTCTAATATATGTAGTTTACTAATTTAAGCAGGTAAAGGACATTCTATTGTATTATCTTGTAATTATAAAGTTTTCTTGAAAGAAACTGATTATTTTAGTTAATAAACTCAGCCATGTTTTGTGGATGGAACAAAGATAGTCATTTGCTTAATTCTCTGTTCCCTGGATATGGGTTTGAGATTTGTTTTTTTTGAGGGTTTGGAGATTTTTGGGTGCGTGGAACTCTGTCACTTTCATTTATCACTGTAAAAATTGGAGGAAGAGGTATTGGGGTTTTTTTTCCAGAGTTATCTTTTAGGATTTTATTGAAGATTTTTAGGACCAAATTCAGAGGTATGTGTAAAATGGTATAAATCAGCCCGCCCTACACTCAGACTTTCTTACGTATTGTAGCAATAGTAAGAGAGTCTAAAATGGTGTAATTTCCATGCCAAGGAGATTGAAGTAAGAATCATCCAGTGGTCAGCTCACTGGAATAGGAGTTAGGAGACCTGGGGTGAAATCCTGATCCCATTGAAGTCAATGAGATTTTTGCCACTGACTTTAGTGCAGCCAGGATTTCACCTCTGTTCTGTTGCTGCCTCTGCTGCTTACCCGCTTTGTGTCATTAGGCAAGTCACTTCTTATTAATTTGCATTACCATAGTGCCGAGGAGCCCATTAGAACAAAAGGGGAATACCAAAGGGGAATACCTGAGTGAAAACATTTGTACAGCACTATCGTTTTAGCCTCTACCCTGACATTTAGGCAGGCCCGCTCCAGCAAAGCGCTGGCTGTGACGGTGCCTGGGGCTACTCCCTGCCCGAGTCCGCCTGGCTGCTCAGGGCAGGAGCCGCTTAGTAACGGGTCAGTAACAGCCCCTGGACGGGGTCGCTGGGCCGGCTGCAGCGGCGCAGGGACGGACTGGACGCAGCCCGACCCTACGTCGGAAGAACGACGCGCCCCACCTTTCCAGGGAGAGCCGGGCGCATAGCGCGAGAATTGAAAACATCACGTTATCGGCGCCTGAAGCCAACAGCCCTTCCACCGAGGCTGCGGCGCCTTTAAGAGAAAATCCCGTAGAGCCGCTTTCTCATCTCGCGATATTTGGCTGTAGAGCCTGCCCCCGGAGGCACCGGCTGGAGTGGGGCAGCCGCAGCCCCCGGTCGGTGCGAAGCGGGTGAAGTCCAGGCAAGGAGCAGGGAGGGGGGTGTCTGTCCCCCGCGCTCCCTCCCCCCACGAGCGGGGAGCTGCCCTGGGTCCAGCCCCCCCCCCGACCACAGCGGGGAGCGACCGTGTCCGGAGCAGTCTCCCTCCCCGTCCTCATGCCGCCCCCTCCCACCCAGGGGGATCCGCTGCGGGGCAAGGGAACGGGGGGCTTCAACTGACCAGCGCCAGCCATACCCCCGCACGGGCGGGGGGGGGGGGGTTTGCAAACGCTGCCCCTTGAACTGTCCCCTCCTTATCAACCCATTCCAACCACTCCCCGGTCCCATAGGAGCCGCAGGAAACTGCCCCGTAAATTCTCCAGTTCCAGAAGTGTTTTAATATTCTCTGAAACACACTCGTAGCAGGGAATATGTTATCTTCCCCTCCCCCTCTCCCTTTTGCAATAAAGTGACAGATATTTGGGACTTATGCAGAACCTCTCCATTTAGATGTAAATGAAATCACGATGTACTTTGGAGGATTGGGGTGAGGACTGAGGAGGTGTTATGCTGTCAATGAACATTTTGTTACTTCCTAAACACGTCTGATTTTGTGATAAAGCGTCATGGAGAGGAGTGGGAAGAAGCGTGGGAATGGGTTCTTAACTGGGGGAAATACTGAAATAATTTAATAAAAGGTCCCCATCCTGCATTATTTGTGCACTTGGAGTTGTGAGTGCACAAGGAGTGCAAGACTTGACCCCCGAATGTGTGTATAGTAAGGGAGATATTTCCAGATCTGTTATATTGATTTCCCTTCAAATTTTAAATACCATTTTGACACAGGCTGTATTTATTTTCACCAGATTTTAATACTATCAGCATTTTTTATTTTGAAACTGATCACGCTACCTCAATTAAATTTTAATGGAGGGCAAAGACTAGGTAAGTATTGGTTAATATGAAGAGATTATGTGTCTATCTTTTTATTTGGTTTTCTTCAATGTCTCTATTTGCCATTTGTTCGCTGTAGTCTTTATTTTATGTTAAAATCTAGTTAAAACCTGGTATATGGTTTGTAAGAACAATTAGAGGTGAATTGGAAAATTTTTATATGTTTAATTCCCAGTTTGATTTGCCTGTTTGTCTGATGGTCTGTCCGGAAGAGGTGTATATACTCTGTTGGATAACATGAGTTATTTCCTCTGTTGTTTGTTAACAAGTGGGAGCTTGAGTATATATTAAAAGATGATTGAAAGATATTGCGTAAGAAAAAAAAAACAAGAGTACAGGTTTTTAGTAAATGCTATGATACCAAATACCAGGGCATATAGGAAAAGGTGATAAAATAGATGATTGACGTGAACATTGTTGTTCATTGGTAAGATGATTTAACTTATTAATAGGTTTCAGAGTAGCAGCCGTGTTAGTCTGTATTCGCAAAAATAAAAGGAGTACTTGTGGCACCTCAGAGATGAATAAATTTATTTGAGCATAAGCTTTCGTGAGCTACAGCTCACTTCATCGGATGCTTATGTTCAAATAAATTTGTTCGTCTCTAAGGTGCCACAAGTACTACTTTTCTTTTAACTTGTTGATGTTAAACTCTTTAAGTAGCATGGTGAAAATGCTTGCCTGGTCAGTGGATGTCTTAAGTCCATTTCAGCCCATGTATTTTGTTCACAGGGACAGCTTACTAGGATCCAAAGCATAGGCCATTGAGCATGTAGTAAGAACTACACAACTACTATATTGAGCATGGAGTAAGAACATCACAACAGGCTCTTGAGTCCCATCTTGATTGGTGTTATACCTTCAAAGTTGAGTGACTGGCTCCTTTTCCTTCCATCTCTGTTAGCATATGGATGGACTCGCTGACTTCTTTTGTTATCGTGAATGTCTGGATGTTCTAATTCATGGATGTCACAAGTGCATGTGTGGTTATAAATTGAAATGTGTGACAGTAGAGGTAAGTTATTACTTATTTACCTTTTAAGGGTACTTTGGATTAATAAATCCTGTACAATGCTTTGAAGATGTAAAATGTAACACTGTTAAGTGACAGGTACTGTAAAGGGTTGCATAAATTCTCTGTTCATATAGTAAAGTGATACTACTCCCCAAATATAAAAGTGCTTATATTGGTCTAGCTTATTCTCATACAGGAAAGGATATAAGCACTTTGATATTGGTATAACTGTGCCCACTAGGGAAAGTACCAATATAATTTTGATTTAAAAAACAACAAACAAAAACCCCACACTCCTGACAAATAGGTATACTGATACATAAACTGTGTGTGGACCAGATTTGAGTGAATCTGCAGTGTGTCATCTCAAATCACATTTTTAACAGCAAATTTTAGATTTATTTTTGTTACATGAAAACAACAAGGAGTCCAGTGGCACCTTAAAGACTAACAGATTTATTTGAGCGTAACCTTTCATGGGTAAAAACCCCACTTCAGATGCATGGTACAACTAAGATTACTGTAATTGAAAGATTACAGGATTTCCCCCCCTTTTTGTGGCTTTTTAACAGCATGTTGTATATAGTCACTTTCACTTCTTTGTTGGTTAGATTCACTTCTAATTTTGCATACTAGCATGAAGATTCATACTTTTTTTGGGGGGGGGTTACCTGTATGCTTTTCCTTAGGTACTCCAAACACATGTATGCAACAGTAACGATGAAACAAAGATTCTAATCTTTCAGAGATTAGATATATTCTTCTATGTTAATTTTTCATTTAATTAAGTAAACTTGTAATCTATTTCCAATTAATACATTTAAAAGAATTGTCCTGAAAATATATAGATCTCATAGGTGCCAGGGAAGAGAGCAAGAGTGTGTGGGTAGGAGAGTATTACCGCTCCCATGGATTCTTGCGTTGAAACCTAAGAGGGGACCAGTGGTCAGGTGTTTCCCCTCCCTCAGGACCCCTTCATGGTCCCATTTAAAAGAGCGCAGAAGCAAATGGATGGATATTTTCATTTCTCTGGAACCTTTGCATTGGAGTCAGGAGGAAGACAAGTGCCTAGGAAGATACCTTCCTACTCCTCATTGCTGTATCTCACAGCCAGTCTCTACTTTTTGGGTGCTCCTTCCCCACAAATAGTTCACGTGCCTGTCTCTGTTGCTACTGAAATTTAACATTGTTGTCTAAATCTACATAGTAGCAATGAAACTAATCAGTCTTAATTTCACTGCTACTGTAAAGGAGTACTGTGAGCACCACAGGCAATGAAACTGACTGTCCACAAACTCAGATTTGTAAGGCTTTCTTTACAATCATGATTGATAAATATTTCTTTTTAAAAAAAGCTTGAATTCTATGGAAATTGATGGGTTTAGGCCTTCTTGCCAAATTGGAAGTGGATTCTTCAAGCCCTGCTATACTGTTTCCTTCTGCTCTTTCCACCCTCAGTTAACAGTAGAGACATTTTAAAAGTTACCTCTGTACGTGCAATCTAAAAATGAGAGTCATGAGGCTGATATACCCCATCACCCTTTGGGGGAGGGGGGACAGATGCATTACAGCCCCACAGTTGAGTCTGTAGGGCTGCCCCTGGTCTCGGGGCTGTGCGACCCTGTGGTCTTAGTCAGAAGCCTGGCCCTGGCTAGCTGGGCAGTGCAACCTAGCTGGCCAGCGTCAATAGTGCTGCTGAGCTGGGCCACCACCCCAGGATGGGCAGTGGCCAGGATAAGGGGACCCAGGCCCACCCTCCACACCAGGTCCCAGCTCAGGGCCCTGTCGGTGGCTGGGTTGTCCACCACCAGCTCAGCAGGGATTCTACCAAAATATGCCAAGCCTGTCTACAGTTCTACAACCTCTTTCCCACAAAGTTGCCTTAGGTTTCTTCCTACCCGATTCTCTGCAATTTAATTTTTCCAGGTTTCCACGGTCTCTCCCTTCTCTGCAGCATCCCGAGCCTATGTTTTGGGGTCCATCTCCATCTGGCTAGCTGGCCTCCACGTCCTGAAGTGCAGGCAGTACACCTCCTTCCTCACTAGCGGTCAGCCCAGAGTGGGCTGCTCTGCTGCCTTTTATATCCTATCTCCAGCTGGAGCATGCCCAGTAGAGCCAAGTGGGCATGGCCTCCTCGGCCCAGAGAGAAGGATTAACCCCTGCTGCACTAGTGCAGTGCTGATACACCCCTTCACAATGAAATAACTAATTTTCAACTAAGTCGAATAGCTCTGTCAACATTGAGTTTGTTTGTTGAATGTAGAAAGTGGAACAGATGCAGTTGTATAAATGGGCCTTGTGTAAATTCATTGAGAATGTGATTAGGAAAAGAAAGCTGTCGGCAACACCACTCTGCTATATGTTTTTAAATTCATGTGCTGAGGCATATTTGTGTTGATTTTAAACAAGAGCTGCTTTTTCTCTTGTCTTCATGTTGAGAAACAAGGTGGGTGAAGTAATTTCTCTTATTGTACCAACTTCTGTTGGCAAGAGAGATGAGCTTCCTCTCTCACCAACAGAAGTTGTCTAATAAAAGATATTACCTCACCCACCTTGTGTCTCTAATACCCTGGGACTGACATGGCTACAATTACAGTTCATGTTGAGAGGCAAGATGATTTACACACTTTC
The DNA here is from genome assembly GCF_965140235.1 of Caretta caretta. NCBI lineage: Eukaryota > Metazoa > Chordata > Testudines > Cheloniidae > Caretta > Caretta caretta. Next base: position 89,850,584 of record NC_134210.1, on the reverse strand, counting down.
ATTAAGAAATAATTAATTATATCTACAGTAGTAATGTAAAGAGTAGATTCCTTGTTATCAATAGATCAGACTAAATTATATTCAGCAGAATGTCTTTCTAACCATGCCATCCTGTCTGATCCCAAACCTGTTGATTGTTATACAACAGTGGCCCTCCAGTACCTGCATGGAGTTCCACTGAAGTCGTCATGGAACAACTTGTGGGATTGAGGCTTTAGTCTTTATATTTTTTCATATATGTTTCATTGTTATTTACATTATTCAGTGCTAAATAGCCAGTAAAAACATAATTCTAGTGTGACTTTCATCCTAAGCTCCTACCTTATGTTATATGTAAGGCCCTTCGTTACTGATTTTTTTTTTCCCCTGAAAAATTCACAAGTTTTTGAAAAAAGCCAGTATATAGGATTTTACAGGAGTTAGGGGGTTCTCATGTTCTCACCTGAATTTTGGCTTTTTTGGGACTTGGGAATTTTTCACAGGGCAAGTGGCCAAGGCTGCGCTGAACGGCAGGTGGGGTCAGGAGGATGCTTTCTTTGGCAAGGGTGTCAGTACTCATGTGGTGTAGGCTTCTTATCCACTCCTGATCTGGTCCTTCAGCATGGCACCAATCTGCCTCCTCTGTGCTGTGGGGGAGTGAGATGAGCAGGGAGCTGGCTCCCAGCAACTGAGACTGCCCGACCACTGCAGTTACAGGCCTGCAGGGAGCAGAACACTGCACCCCGTGAATACTGGCCCCTGCCAGACAGAGCCCTCTCCTTCAGTGTGAGAGTGGATGGGGCCATGTTGAAGGGCTGGGATCAGAAGGGGACAGTGTCCGCCATCGGAAGCAGGGGGAACTCTGTATCGGTAGTCTTGGCTGTTGGGGCCAGGCTTCCTGCCCTTCTTGCTCCCCCACCTTGCAGCTGTAGCAGCCAGCTGCAGGGCACAGAGCCCCATCCACTTCCCCTGCCAAACAGAGTCTGTGCAAGAAAAGCAGAGGGGGCCATGCCGAAGGGCCAGCGGGGTCAGGAGGGCATTCTGTCTGGCAGGGAGGCCAGTATTCATGGAGTGCAGCCTTTTGCCCTTCTGCTGACCACCTCTTCAGCACTCCCTTGGCTGCCTCTGTGTCAGGGGCACAGAAAGAGAGGGTAGGGAGTAAGGTCCTGGCAGCCAAGACCTCCTGAGCACTGTAGGGCATGGAAGGTTTCCTCAAGCGCTACATGGTGAGTACCGTCCCCATGAGTACTGGGCATCCCTCCCTAGCACTTGCTGTCCTTTGTTTTTGTTTTTTCCAGATTTTCTCCCATTTGTAAAATTTTTAGAGAGAACAGGATAAATTTCCAAGAAACATATATAAATAAAAAACAAAAATGAAGGGCCTTATTTATATTTATTTTCTCAGAACAGTGTTTATAAAATAGTGTGAACAGTGTTAACAAAAGCGTAATAAGTATAGCACTTTTTTCACATAGTTTGCAACCTCATCTTTTTTTGGGTGTTTTTGTTTTTAGACAGGTGGCATGCTGGAGAGAAGTGTCTTGCCCCATCTCCTGAAAGTGGGAAACTTTGTGAAGCCACAATAAAGTCAGTTGAAACAGACAAGAATGGGAAATCATTTGCAATTGTATCATTTTTGGGGTCTGAAGAAAAGAACATATTAATAACGAAACTCTGTAAAGCCAGAGATCCCCGGAATAGCTTAATATTTGATGATGAAGATTTGGAAAAGCCTTATTTCCCTGACCAAAGGCTTCCATCTCCTGCTGTTGCTTTTGAGTTATCTGGAGATGGGGACTGTATCCCTTATACAATTAATAGGTATCTGCGTGATTATCAAAGGGACGGGGTTCAGTTTCTCTATGGACACTATGCTCGTAAAAGAGGATGTATTCTTGGAGATGACATGGGACTTGGAAAAACAATACAGGTATTTTGTCATCTTAAACTATTGGTTCAGATATGACTATGCTTTATGAAATAGATTACATTTAAGGGTTAATGATTTTTAAAAGGCACCTATTTAAGAAGTTATAATTGTATATCTAGCTAGAGACCCAGTGTTTGTCTTTGTATTTCATATATTTTGAGAATTACTCTCTGTGCATCATAACAATGATTATAAATGGGGCTTTACACTTTTAACATGCACAGAGTGGATGAAGTTGTTTTTCATTTATTGTCTAGACAGCAACAGTTTTGTGCTGCTCTTGAAAAGTACTTCAAGTATACTCCAAACTTTGGAGACCCTAGCCAGATTTATATTGTAAAATCCAAGATATTTCATTCCATTGTTGTCTTCCAGTCAGAAATGTAAGTGTTTGATTTAGGCTACTATTCCTATAAGTAAAGATGACAGGTAATGTTAATGCAAAAGATACAGTATATAGTAGCATTTTTTCTTATCTGTTTTGGATCATCAGGGTTGAATGATTCAGTCAAAATTAGGACATTTTTAATCTGGAGGGAGGTTCTTACCCCTCCACGCCTTTTATTTAGTTAGCGGGTTGATTCCTAAAGTATCTAATATATGATGCCCTCTTCTCTCTCCCCCCTTTTCCCCCAACGGACTGCTCCATTGTCTAATTCCTTCCAGAGCCCCACTGATCCATCTACTCCAGTGTAAAATTCTCCCCACCCCCACTTCTGGGAACGTTAACTGAGAATTTTCTTTACTCACTTTAGCATTGTCTCACACTGTAACATCATAACCCTTTTCTCTTTAAAAAGGGAGAATAAACTAAGTGTACTTTTGGCAAAGTGTCTCTCTAGGGGGAGTATTTATAGGTGTACCACACAATGTGCGTCTTCCTCTTAGTGCTGTAACATTCTCAGTTTGAATAAAACTGAACTGCTTGTGTTTGCATAATGCTGCACCTGGTTGTGCCTGGGTTTATTGTTAGCATGAGGTTGAGAGCAAAAGGAACTAATCAGATGCACTCAAATACAGTAGATGTAGAAGTATTTTTGTATTCTAAACTGCAAGTATCTCATACAATCTAATAAAAAACTTATATCCAAGGATATTTGGCAGTCAGTTTCAATACCACTAATATTTAAATAACCATTTTGGGTTTCTGCAATGTATCATATTTCAGTTGACTTGTGTCAACATTATGTTGGTAACATTCTTTGACATTCTGCCCACTCTACAAATCCCTCTCAAAGGAGAAGGAATACAAAGTAATAACACATGTTCACTATATTATTTATTGTGTTTACTTTTAAAATATAAACTAAAAAGTTCTTAAACTTTTTTCTTAACCTTGATCAACCTGTTTAGCTAATGCTCTATAATACCATCCAAACAATGAAACTAATTCTAAAAGTGCAATGTCATTGATAATTATAATGAAAAATACTTTCATCAAGCTGAATTTAAAATTTTACTTCTGCATATAAAGTGCTAGAATATCCCTTTGGATATACAAACATAGACTATTTTAGAGAGCAGGATTCCTAGAAGTTTGAATATCAAGCAGTTTGCCTGAAAGAATGGAACACATAGATGATGCTGGGTGATAGTGAGTGGTGTGCTTGCTGAGCTGTATAACTGTATGGAATAGTTAATTATTATGAAGGGGTAGACGGGAGACAAGCAAGCTTAGCATGTTGCAACAACTGATTTTTATGTGGTTGTTTGGAATTGGAATGTGATAAACTTTCTAACTGATACACCAACTTTGAAGAAGAATGCATCATTAAAAGAGTATCTTATATATTCCCCTCCCCAAAAAGTCAGTCTTTGTACTCTGCACTTTGAGCTGCAGGAAGGGCTATGCAGTGCATATGAAAGTACAAAAGAGGCAGGAGTCTCACTTATTTGTGTAGAAGACATTACTGTTTTCAGACAAGTATTATGTATATTCAGTCACTTTAATTAACCACGTAACACATATCAGAAAACCTAATTTACAGTGCTGTAAAAATCTCCTCCTCCTCATGCTTGTTTACATGCTGAACTTCCCATCCCTGGCTCAAATTACAGTGTGATTCTGGAAGATGGCTGGGATGCCTTTAGGAAATACTAATGCACACAGTGAGAGATTTTTTTTCCACTTCTGAAGACTTTTTTTATTATAATGAGGAGATGTTCAAAAGCACTCGTGCAAATGTTTTATAAACAAGTCTGATTTCCCTTTTCCCCTTCACATTGGCCAGTTGGAAATGTTATTGCACTGTTTCCTAGACCCTGGTATATAGTATCTATTGCTAACTGACAGCGTATAAGGAAAGAGCCTGTAAATGTTTCATTGTCAGCATGGGGAAAGATGCCTGTAAAAAAAAGCACTTCCCAGAATCATAATTTGGTCTGTCATTTCAGGGATGAAATACCATTCTATCCTATGACCGATTCAGAGATTAGATTGTAGTTTGGAACACTTATTCTGGTTGATTTTATTCTTTTGGGATTTCTTTGAGGCTTAATTTAAACTTTGTTCCATAATGAATAACTTGGTTTCTGTAAATGATTTGTTAAACTTCTATTCAATACAATTTATTTTAGCAACCCCCTACAGTGCTGCAGTAGCTTAGAAACTCCTGACATTTTCTAAACTTCCCTTTTCAAAAAGTGTGTAATTCAGCCTAAAATCTCATTTTCAGTTGTAACATTGCATACAAATTCTCAAGATGACAATTCATTTCTCAACTAAATTTCATTTAAATCAGTTGGGCTCAGTTTTATTTTCAAAGTCAGAGTTTGAATATGGAGTATTTTATTAACTCTAGGAAAATACTGTTGGTTTTTAATACCACAAGAACATGAAGGAGGCACTGCATGAGGTTAAATTAGCATATTAAAGCTCCAGTCCTGCAAACTACTCAGAATAGGTGTACCTCTGCTCTTCTGTAGATCTTCACAGAAGTCAATGGGGCTCTGGGCGGATCCCTGTTGAAGTCAGTGGGACTCCATGGGAATGGAGGTCTGCCCATGTGCAGCAGTTTGCAGGTTTTGGTTTTAGGAGTGTAATGTTTAAACCTGATGAAGTCTTGAATTTCAGAATTACTGTTTAAACTCCTCCTTCACCTTCCCCAAACATATTATCCTACATGGGGCTGGTGTGTCTGATGTAAACTTTAAAAAAAATTCATATTTCAAGCAGCCACTTCCTCAATCCATGTGGCATGCAGAATTACCTTCTGTTACACCATAGTCACAGTGGGGTGGCTTATGGGCAAAGTGCAGGCTTAATTTTAAATTTCCTTACATTTGTCCATTTAATGTTAAAAGAACATTGTTTTAACTAGGGCTATCAAGAGATTAAAAAAGTTAATCATGCTGTTAAACAATAATAGAATACCATTTATTTAAATTTTTTTTTATTTCTACATTTTCAAATATATTGATTTCAATTTCAACACAGATTACAAAATGTACAGTGCTAATTTTATATTTTTATTACAAATATTTGACTGTAAAAAACACAAGAAATAGTATTTTTCAATGCACTACAGTACTTGTATGAGGTGAAATCTATTTATGGTGAAAGCTGAACTTACAAATGTAGACTTATTGACAAAAAGAACTGCACTCAAAAATAAAACAATGTAAAACTTGAGCCTATAAGTTTACTCAGTCCTACTTCTTGTTCAACCAGTTGCTCAGACAAACAAGTTTGTTTACATTTGCAGGCGATAATGCTGCCCGCTTCTTGTTTACAATGTCATCTGAAAGTGAGAATAGGCATTCACAGGGCACTGTTGTAGCTGGCGTCGCAAGATATTTGCGTGCCAGAGGCGCTAAACATTCATATGTCCCTTTATGCTTCAACCACCTTTCCAGAGGACATGCGTCCATGTTGATGACAGGTTCTGCTCGATAATGATCCAAACCAGTGTGGCCTGATGCACGTTCATTTTCATCATCGGAGTCCGATGCCACCAGCAGAAGGTTGATTTTTTTTTTTTGGTGGTTTGTGTTCTGTAGCTTCCGCATCAGAGTGTTGCTCTTTTAAGACTTCTGAATGCATGCTTCACACTTTGTCCCTATCAGAGTTTGGAAGATTCTTAAACCTTGGGTTGAGTGCAGTAGCTATCTTTAGAAATCTCACATCGGTACCTTCTTTATGTTTTGTCAAATCTGCAGTGAAAGTGTTCTTAAAACGGACGACATGTGCTGTGTCATCATGCAGTACTGCTATAACATGAAATATATGGCAGAATATGGGTAAAACAGAGCAGGAGACATACAATTTCTCCCCAAGGAGTTGAGTAATGAATTTAATTAGTGCATTATTTTTTTAATGAGCATTATCAGCATGAAAGCATGTCTTTTGGAATGGTGGCTGAAGCATGAAGGGGCATATGAATGTTTAGCAAATCTGGCACGTAAATACCTTGCAACACCGGCTACAACAGTGCCATGTGAACACCAGTTCTCACTTTCAGGTGAAATTATCTCCCATAAATGTAAACAGACTTGTTTGTCTGAGCGATAGGCTGAACGAGAAGTAGGATTGCGTGGACTTATAGGCTCTGAAGTTACATTGTTTTGTTTTTAAGTGCAGTTATATAACAAAAAAAAAAAATCTACATTTGTAAGTTGTACTTTCATGATTGCACTACAGTACTTGTGTGATGTGAATTGAAAAATACTATTTCTTTTATCATTTTTACAGTGCAAATATTTGTAATAAAAAATAATATAAAGTGAGCACTGTACACTTTGTATTCTGTGTTGTAATTGAAATCCATATATTTGAAAATGTAGAAAAACATCCAAAATATTTAATAAATTTCAATTGGTATTCTGTTTAGCAGTGTGATTGAAACTGCGATTAATCACAATTTTTTTAATTAATCGTGTGAGTTAACTGTGATTAATAGACAACCCTAGTTTTAACTTATCTTAGTGGTGTCCTCAGGTATGAAGAAGTAATTTTACTTACTGATTTTTTTTTTTATGGAAGCAGGGGTGGTGCTGGTGGATAGTGGTGAGTAGCAAGATCTCTCTTCCTTTTCCAGCACACCTTGAAAAGAGGCTAAAAATGAAGTTAAAGGCCTGAAGAGCAAATAAAGTTTGAAGTCTTTATTTTTTCCTAATTATTTCCTTAAACTTGTGACCACCTAAGTAGTTGTGCTGTAAAATAGTTATTACAGAACGTTCTGAGAAATGGCCATGTCTGTTGTAGCAGGATGGATTTACAAAATAATTTATATATGTTTATTTTACGGAGTTCAAACTATATTGTTTCTCGAGGTTGTGTCTCCCCTATCTATCTGTTATGAGGTGTCTCAGACAAAAGTGAAATGTTTTTGGCTTCAGTTCCCCCTCCTTATGCTGTCTATTCTCCAGTTTGCTTCCTGCTTCAGTTGAAGGAGCAGCAGATTTCTCTGGCAGATTGTTCTTTTTCAGGCCTTTGCCATAGTTGCCAAAATGTGAAAGTTTGATGGGAATAATTCTTCAAATAAATGAAGAGTCTGGAAGCCACTAGAGGTTGTTATTATTTTCTGGGGAATTTCAGTTTATGCTTGAAAGGAGAAAAAAAAAAAAGTCCACAGCCACCAAAAACTTCTTATTAAAATTCACTGATATGCATACAAACTTCCAGAACTGCCTTACCCCTGATATGAAGAATTGTGCCTAAAATTCTGTTGCCTCCTCTGGCCCCTATGGCAGCTTTCCATTCTCCTGCCCCACATGGTGGCTTCCCCCTCTTCTGCCCCACCCATCTCTATCCTTTGCAGGTTTTTGTCCTCGCAGTTCAGAATTCCTTGTTGGCTGTCTCCCTCCTCCATTCCCTGTTGGCTACCTCCTTCTCTCAGTGGTGCTGACAGCTTTAGCTCTGTCCTGCTATGAACAGCTGTGAGGCAGCTGCAGAGGGAAGGGATGGGAGCTGGCTGCTGCCGTGAGCAATAGAGGAACTGCTGAACTTCTAAAAGATGAGCACTGCAGTGGCAGAACAGTTGCTTCTTACTGCTGCATAGTCCCTGGGACACCATACCCGGGTGGTTTTTAAACATGTCAGGTTTCAGAGTAGCAGCTGTGTTAGTCCGTATTCGCAAAAAGAAAAGGAGTACTTGTGGCACCTTAGACACTAACAAATTTATTTGAGCATAAGCTTTCACGAAATTTGTTAGTCTCTAAGGTGCCACAAGTACTCCTTTTCTTTTTTTAAAAATGTGACTCTTGTAGCCAAACTGTGTCTGTCAATAGCTGTGCTTTTTGCGTTCTGTTTGTTCTGGATGACCACTGAAGTGTAGCTCAAACTATGAGCCCCTAGCGTACTATAGAATGTTGCAGTGTATGTACCATATTACCTCAAGCCACCCACATTCCAAGCTGACAGATAAGCTGAAGTCAGCAGAGAATACTTTGCAACTGGGGCTTAACAAGGTGACCTTGCTGTACTTCAGGCCCTGAATCCAATGGAGAAAGCTAATCCTGTTGCTAGCCTCAGAGAATCAGAGGAGCAAGGACTCTATCGTGGGAAGCAGTGACTCTGAAAAAGACTTTGGGGCCATTTTGGATAGTCAGTTGAATGTGAGCTGCCAGTGCAATGCTGGCCCAAAGGACTAATATGATCGTTGGATGCATGAACAAGGAAATATCAAGTAGGTGTAGGCAGGTTATATTACCGTTGTATTTGGCACTAGTGCAACTGCTACTGGAATGCTATGTCCAATTCAGATGTTCACAATTCAAGAGGGATGATGCTAAATTGGAGAGGGCTCAGAGAAGAGCCACAGGAATGATCAAAGTGGTTCCTAATCTGTGGTCTGTGGACCTCTGGGGATCAATGGTCTATGCCTAAGCGGTCTGCGAAAGGTGGTTGTTAGCATAAACAGTGGTTTTCAACCTGTGGTCCATGGCCCCCGGGGGTCCGCAGACTATCTCTAAGATTTCCAGAGGGGTCCACACCTCCATTCAAAATTTTTTAGAGATCTGGAAATGAAAAAAAGGTTGAAAACTGCTAGATTAAAAGATTTGAAAATATGCCGTTATAGTGATTGAGCTCCTTGTGTCAGTCTATTCAGTTTAACAAAGAGAAGGTTAAGGGGTGATTTGATTGTAGTGTATAAGTACTTACCTGGGGCCCCAAAATTTGATATTGTGTTCTTCACTCTAGCAGAGAAAGGTATAACAAGATCAAATGGCTGGAAGTTGAAGCTAGATAAAAGTAGGCTGGAAATAAGGTGCACATTTTTAACATTGAGAGTAGTTAACCACTGGAACAATTTATCAAGTTGTGATGGATTCTTTGTCACTGGCAATTTTTTAATCAAGATTGAATGCTTTTCTAAAAGACATGCTCTAGTTTAAGTGGTAATTAATTCAGGAAAGTCCTGTGGCCTGTGTATACAGGAGGTCAGACTAGCAGATCATAGTGGTCTCTTCTGGCCTTATCTATGAAATACATAAGAAATACATATTAATAGGATTGAGCAACCATCAGTTTAAAACCCTTCCTTTCCCTTCCCCAGAGGAAACTTTGGACTGAAGTTTCAGGTGGACTAACCACATCTTTGCTGCTTCTGTTTTCCCGTTAAAGGACCCTATTTCCTCCTTTCTTTGGAAAGTTCCCAGGCATGCCCCTTCCATCGTTTCTCCCTATCCTCGTGCACTACATCTTCTGTATTTTTCAGGGATCTGTTTTTTTCTTCATCCATTAGCAAACATTCTAGTCCTGTAAACCTTTTTTTACCATCTGGCCAAGGGTAGATGATTCTCCAGAAAAAGGGGAGTCGAAGTCATATTTCAAGGATGAAGTCAACAAACACTGAGGATGCTTAGCACTTCCAGGATCGTGCTCTGAATGTCTGTTGTCTGAAGGACATATTCATATTTTGTTGCATTTTCTGCATATTCACTGTAAATTGCATTCTTTCTCTAGGTCATTTCGTTTCTGGCTGCAGTACTACACAAAAAGGGAACACGTGAAGATATTGAAAACAATATGCCAGAGTTTTTATTGAGGACCATGAAAAAAGAACCAACATATATCCCCAAAAAGGTAAAAATTTTAATTGATATAGATTTTTTCTTTGATAACATAAAACACTTATTTTTGATAACATAAAAGTTGATGCTGTTTTTTTTAATAAAAACTTACTTGCACTGCAAAAAATATGTTTGCATAAACCAGGTTTTGGGTATTATATAGTTTGCATGTGTAAATACAGATGTTCATGGATTTTTGATAATGCAAGTCAACCTCCCGTTTTTTTTAAAACCGAGACAATGCAATATGTAGGTCTAGTATTTATTTAACTATGCAAAATGTGAAAATTCAGTGGGAAAATTCAGCAGGATGAATCTAATGGTCTAAGTAGGTAGTGAAGCAATTGTCCGTAAAAGGAAAATTAAATGTTATGCTTTAATACATCGTATATTGTGTACTTAAAAAAACATTATTTAAGTTGCAAAGTCAAGCACTTGAAAGTTAGGAAATGCTAGTCTAACCTTAACTCTTCCATGTATGTCCTTTCTGTGCACTGAATGAGTCAGGTGTCCTATGGAAAACTACATGTGATCATGTAGTTAAGACCTATGAACAATGGAAGCAAGAAAAGGAAAATGGTTTATATCTGCAGAACCGAGTGTAATTTCATGAGACAAAGAAAAAGTATTTCTCCAGCCTAAGGGCTTTCCCTCTGATGAATTTCAAAATCCTGCTACAAATGATGGAGGTTTTAGCATGTCTCAAGAAAGATTGGAAGGATCTTTTATAACAGAAAGAGCTAGGCAACCTAAACATAGGGATAGCTATTGGTTCCCTTTATAATGACTGTTACAAATTTATAGGTCTTTTGGTGGTTCAAAATTACATTGTATCTGTGAAGTTTCTATAAGCTATAAAATGTTGAATGGTAGACACATGATGATTTTAGAAGTGGGGCTATATGATTTCCTGTATAATCTGTTATAATGCTAGCAAACGGATAAATTATCTAAAAGTTTATTTTAAATGTAAGACACACCTTCATATGCCTACATTGAAAGACCTAGCTGATTTTCATTTGATTGAGGTGATTGAGTTGCAGGAACCATCTTAAACCATTAAACCTTTTATTTAAATACTTATCACTTAAATATTTTTAATGGTTGGTTTGTGGATCCGTCTTCTTTTCAGGGCTAAATAAGCTGCAACTTAATATAGTTGATTTTATGGGACTCATGTTGTAAGACTGCACCAGCAAGTTTGCCACTGTTTTAAAGTAATGGCACTTATAATGCTAATTTATATATTATTCTGTAGCAGGTGTCTTTTGATATTTTATGTGTATCAATGTGTACGGAACCAACATAATGAGTAGCCAATCCAAATTATTATATGGATAATAATTTCAGTTTGACAGTTCATGAGTTGAGAGAGTGGAATATGTCTGTAGAAAGAGAACTTCTAAGACACATAACTAATATTACAAGTTACACCTGTCCATGATATAGCTGAAGAGATGTTCAACTAAGGGTATGTCTACACTACGAAATTAGGTCGATTTTATAAAAGTCGATCTTTAGAAAACGATTTAATACGGTTGATTGTGTATGTCCCCACTAAGCGCGGTAGGTCAGCGGAGTGCATCCTGAATACTGTGGCTAGCATCGACTCACAGGGTGGTGCACTGTGGGTAGCTATCCCACAGTCCCTGCTGCCCACTGGAATTCTGGGTTAAGCTCCCAATGCCTGATGGGGCAAAAACATTGTCACGGGTGGTTTTGTGTACATGTCGTCAGTCTCCCCTCCCTCCCTTCTTGAAAGGAACGGCAAAGAATCGTTTCGCACCTTTTTTCCTGGGTTAGCGTGCAGACACCATAGCACGGCAGGCATGGAGCCTGCTCAGCTCAGCGCTGCTGTTGTGAGCATTGTAAACACCTCACATATTATCCTGCAGTATGTGCAGAACCTGGCTGGGAAATGCCAGCACAAGGATGATTGTGAGGAGGACATGGACACAGATGTTCCTGAAAGCATGGGATGTGGCAATTGGGACATCATGGCAGCAGTGGGGCAGGTTGATACAGTAGAACTCTGATTCTGGGCCCGGCAAACAAGAACAGACTGGTGGGACCACATAATATTGCAGGTATGGGTTGATTCCCAGTGGCTGCAAAACTTTCGCATGTGTAAGGCCACCTTCATGGAACTTTGTGAGTTGCTTTCCCCCGGCTCTGAAGCGCAGGAATATCAAAATGAAACCTGCCCTGACAGTTAAGAACCGAGTGGCGATAGCTCCGTGGAAGCTTGCAAAGCCTGACTGCTACCGGTCAGTCGAGAATCGATTCGGTGTGGGCAAATCTACCGTGGGGGCTGCTGTGATCCAAGTAGCCAAGGCAATCAGTGACCTTCTGCTAGCAAGGGTAGTGACTCTGGGAAATGTGCAGGTCATAGTGGATGGCTTTGCTGCAGTGGGGTTCCCTACCTGTGGTGGGGCGATAGACGGAACGCATATCCCTATCTTGGCACTGGACCACCTTGCCAACCAGTACATAAACTGCAAGGGGTACTTCTCAATGGTGCTGCAAGCACTGGTGGATCACAAGGGACATTTCACCGACATCAACATGAAATGGCTGGGAAAGGTGCATGACGCTCTCATCTTTAGGAACTCCGGGCTCTTCGAGCAGGTGCAAGAAGGGACTTACTTCCCAGACCAGAAAATTACTGTTGGGGATGTTGAAATGCCAATAGTTATCCTTGGGGAGCCAGCCTACCCCTTGCTCCCATGGCTCATGAAGCCGTACACAGGCAGCCTGGACAGTAGTAAAGAGCAGTTCAACTATAGGCTGAGCAAGTGCAGAATGGTGGTAGAATGTGCCTTTGGACGTTGAAAAGCTCGCTGGTGCTGTTTGCTGACTAGGTTAGACCTCAGTGCAACCAATGTTCCCATTGTTATTGCTGTGTGCTCCATAATATCTGTGACAGTAAGGGGGAGATGTTTTTGGCGGGGTGGGAGGTTGAGGCAAATTGTCTGGCGGCCAATTTTGAACAGCCAGACATCAGGGCGATTCTAAGAGCACAGCTAGGCGCACTGCGCATCAGAGAGGCTTTGAAAAACAGTTTCGTGACTGGCCAGGCTATGGTGTGACAGTTGTGTGTGTTTCTCCTTGATGCAAAACCACCCCCTTTGTTGAATTTACTTCCCTGGAAGCCAGTTCCCCTTCCCCCGTCGACCACAACTGGCAAAGGAAATAAAGTCCCTATTGTTTTGAATCCATGTATTCTTTATTTATAAAAAAAAAAGAGAGAGAGAGATCACTGACAAGGTAGTCCTGGTGGGGTGGGGGAGGAGGGAAGGACAAGGCCACGTTGCTTATTGTAGCCACACTACAAATCAAAGCTGTTTGAATGACAGCCTTCTGTTGCTTGGGCCATCCTTTGGAGTGGAGTGGTTGGATGCCCGGATCCTCCCCACTCTGCGTTCTTGGGCGTCTGGGTAAGGAAGATACAGAACTTGGCGAGGAGGGCAGGTGGTTATACAATGGATGCAGCGGCGGTCTGTGCTCTTGTTGCCTTTCCTGCAGCTCCACCAGATGCCTGATCATGTCTATTTGCTCCCCCATTAGCCTCAGCATAGCCTCCTGCATGTTCTGATCACGCTCACTGAATGCTTCCCTGGCCTCTGCCACCGAATGCCTCCATGCATTCAGCTGTGCCTATTAGTGCGGGAGGACTGCACGAGCTCAGAAAACGTCATCGCGAGTGTGGTTTTTTCTGCCTTCTAATCTGCGATAACCTCATGGAGGGTTTTGATATGGGGAGCATAGAAACATTTGCACCTGCAAGGGGGATAAAAAGGGAGAGTAAAATTTAAGGAGATACGTTTCTGAGAACAGAAGGGAGTCTCTTTCACAGTGAACCAAGCCATTGACAGCAGACAGCACCTGCGCTTTAGGTACAAGGTCACATTTTGCATTTTATATTGAGTGCCTGCCGGTATGGTGACACATCACACACAGCTGGGCAACAGAATTTGGTTTCCAGGCAGCCATAGTAAGCCAAAGAGTATGCGGGGTTGGCTTTTTCCGCCTTCATAACATGTGGGAATGGTTTCAAACCAGCACCCTCCTTTCCCATAGTAAGCAATGCCGGTTGGGTTTGCTGTTTAAAAGGAGTGGCTGTGGTTTTGGGGTGGATGTGCAGCACACCCCTGTCCCCACTGTGTGGCTATTCTCTGGACGATCCCTTTTAACCAAGTGCAAACAGCCCAGCATGAACGGGGTCCTTTTACTGTTCCTTTACAAAAATTCCTGTATTTCAACCAGGTGACCGTGAATGATATCACTCTCCTGAAGCTGACACAGAAAGATAAAGACCGAATGTTGCATGAATGCGACCAAAATCCAGGACCATTCGCTGCCATGCTTTTGTGCTGCAGTGATTCCAGACTACTTGCTACTGGCTTGGCGTGGTAAAGTGTCCTAGCATGAAGGATGAAATAAGGCAGCCCCCGCACAGAAACCTTCTGCAAAGGCTTTCAGAGTACCTCCAGGAGAGCTTCATAGAGATGCCCCTGGGGGATTCCCACTCCATCCCCAGACATGTTAACAGACTTTTCCAGTAGCTGTACTGGCCGCGAATTCATCCCAATTCTTCAGGGCAAATCAAATATTAAACACAATTGCTTTTAACCCCTGTAGTGTAGTTACAAGTGTGCACTCACCAGAGGTGCCGTCTCCACCTTCAGTGTCCGGGAACCCGCCTTGGGAGGGTCTTAGCTCCAGGGTGATGAGAAGATCCTGGCTGCTGGGGAGAACGGATTCTCCACTTGCCTGCTGCGCATTCTCCTCCTCCTCCTCCTCCTCATCCACAAAATCCTCCTCCGTGTTGCGTGAGACTCCCCCCTTGCAGGTGTCCATAGACAGTGGTGGGGTACTGGTAGGGTCCCCCCTAGAATGGCATGCAGCTGATCACAGAAGTGGCATGTATGGGGCTCTGACCCAAAGCGACTTTTTGCCTCCTTTATCTTGTAGTAGGCTTGCCTGAGCTCCTTAACTTTCACACAGCACTGCTGTGTGTCCCTGGTGTATCCTCTCTCCACCATGCCCTGTTCGATTTTGGCATATATATATTCGCATTTCTTCTTTCTGATTGGAGTTCTGCCTGCACAGATTCTTCTCCCCATACAGCAATCAGATCCAGTGTCTCCCATTCACTCCATGCTGGAGCTTGTTTGCAGTTCTGGGACTGCATGGTCCCTTGTGCTGCTGAGCTTGCCACACTGAACAAACAGGAAATGAAATTCAAAAGTTCCCAGGGCTTTTCCTGTGTACCTGGCTAGTGCATCGGGGCTGAAAGCGCTGTCCAGAGCGGTCACATTGGAGCACTCTGGGATAGCACCCTGAGGCCAATGCCGTAGAATTGCACAATGCTGCATCTGCACTACCCCAAATTCGACCCGAGAAGGTCAGTTTTAGCGCTACTCCCCCTCATTGGAGAGGAGTACATTAGTCGATTTTAAGAGCCCTTTAGGTCGACAGAATAGGGTTGGTTGTGTAGCTGCATTGCTTATAAAATCGACCTAACACGGCTAAATTCGACCTAACCTTGTAGTGTAGACCAGGGCTAAGTAAAGTTATTTTTGAATTGCCTCTTTTAGTGTTACTTCATATTTGATAATTTTTGCCACAATGAATTTGTATATTTCCTAAAAATCAGTGTTTTGGAAACCTACTGTATGCAGTAGTTTAGACAAGGTGGAAACTTCCCTTTGTGGTTCAGTTCCCTGAAAAGAAAAAGAGAGAAAAATGATGACAAAAGTGTCACTGGTATACAATACACAAGTAATCCTTATTTCTCTTTTGGTTGGTGTAAACGAGTAATAAGTGTTATTGCTTGAAATAGGATTCTAAGATACATACTTTTATTCGTAAAGTTCTGATTTGTTCCTTTACCCAAAGTAATGTGCTAAATGGAAGCTTTTCAATATCTTGTGCATGAGTTGGTCCCACAATCCTTTGAGTGAGCATTTGTAATGGGACCAGGATTATAAAAGATTATGGTGGTATTAATAATACTTAATATTTATATGTAGTGCTTTTTATCTGTGTTTTTTAAACCAGTTCTCAACTGTGGTTAATTTAGTATTGTTCCCATTGTACAGATGAGAGAAAATTGAGGCACAGAAGTGAAGTGACTTTCCAAGGTATCACAGCCAGGAATAGAACCTAGTCTCTTGTTTCCCAGTCTTGTGTCCTATTCAATGGCATGTACAAATCGTATGTTTCTTTTTATAAAAGCCATGTACACATGCTAATACAATGTTCTTATTCTTCAATTAAGTCAAACGCTTACTAAATACAAAACAGTAGAGAGTCTTAAAGGTAAATTTGAAATACTTTATTAAACAAAAATTCACAATTGAATCCAGAGAATATCTACTGTATGGGAATATATGCATTGAACTAAAATACACGTTGTAAAAAGGTTGAAATCAGCTAACTGTATCTACCACGAACAATTTTAGTGTTCTGCATTTTTCCGGCAAAGGTTAATATCTCTAATACCTAAAATACATTTTAAAAAACAAATAAAATATGAATCAATATTGGCCTTTTGAGGTTAGTTGTAGCAAATATAGTTAATGGACTAATTACATAATTCAGTTGCAGGTGTCTTTTGGTTCTTCATTTGTGTCCATTCATAAGAACGACTGTGGTTTAATGGAATATGCAAGTAGATGGAAGAGAAAAAACCTGTATTCTGTTCTTGGCTATGCCATTAACTAGCTTTGTGACATCAAACAAGTTACTGAATAACTCCTGTGTCTCTGTTTTCCCATCTGTAAAACATTTTGTGATCCATGGATGCACATTCTATAGAAGTAGAAAGTGATGGTTGGTGTTTTCTCTAACAATCTACAGTCATAATTTTTCTACATTTCTTGCATTTCATCAGTTTTACTCTCTCTGTCCATATGAAGTAGATTTTTTTTTTGTAAAGCTTTACAGTATAACTTGAGTAAGTACCATTATTGCTTTGAAGCAGTACTCCTTCTGGGGACCATTTTACTGTATGTTTCCTCTGATGACCACACACTGTAAATAAACTTAGATTGATTTACTTTTATGAGTTTGTCCTCTAATTCTTCTCTTCCCTGTTCAGTTCATATAACGCTAAGCAAATAATAAATATCATTCATGGAAAATGATTAAATAGAATTCAAACTTTTAAATACTAAAACAATGCTCATTATTTTGATTTTTGCATGACAGCTCTTGATAAAATGTTTTTGACATGGGTTCTGCAGCAGTATAATGACAGCTGTTTGTTTTTAGACTTTCCTAATAGTGGCCCCTCTTTCTGTGCTTTATAACTGGAAGGATGAGTTGGACACTTGGGGCTATTTCAGAGTCGCTATTTTACATGGCAGTAGAAAGGACAATGAACTGAGTCGAATCAAGCAGGGAAAGTGTGAGATTGCTCTAACAACATATGAGACACTTCGCCTATGTTTGGATGAACTTAACAGGTAATGTAACATTTTCTAATGTTCATTTGTGCAAACACTGTTTTTTGTAACAGTCTACAGTGTTTTGGTTTTAAATTTTTTTGACAACTATTTAAATCCTGTGAATCTAACTCCTTACTGGGAGCTGGAATGAGGAGATACAGTACATCTATATCCAGTGAACTTACCAAACAGAATCTCTTTCTAATGGGTAACCCCCAAGAAGGTAGTTATTTGAATGATAGCTGTATTAAATGTTGAAATGTCAGGCAAACTAGTCTCTGTTTCTCCCATTCTGTCCCCCAAAATGACCATTAAAATACATGGGATGGCAGAGGCTTGATACCCTGAGAATCCCTGCCCTAGACTTATTTTTTCATTTGTATAATAAGATTCCAGGATTGTCACTTTGAAGTGTAAGATTTATATAGAATCAATGTGAAAGTGATGGGAACAGCTTCAAGCATGGTTGTGAGCTCTTTTTGTTCAAAATATCACAATGTTGAATCTTCAGCGTGATTTGCAGTCTGTTGAGTTCAGTTGTTAAGTTTTCAGCCATTTTGACTTTACGAATTACACCCATGTAAAGTCAGGCTGAGAGTCCTATTCCATTGCCATATCAGAGTTAATATCTACACCTAATTAGCATGCAACAATTTTATTGGTTGTATGAGGGAGACTGTCCAGATGGTTGATTACTGGGCCCAACTGCCGCAGTTTTTCAAAACCACCAACATAACTCTGCCCACACAGTAACCCCAAACACACACAGCCCCCACCGCCGGACACATCCCTCACTTGCCACCTGCACAAAGCTCCCATCACTACACACACATTTCCTCCAATCTCACTCATATTCCTGATGAGAACCAGGTGGAATGTTAGAGTCCAAATGTTCTGTGGTGGTTGGAATGTGACACTTGATCAGAGGAGGTGGGAGTGACAGCTGTGTGGGGTAACAAAGAGGTGGTGGTCCCTCCCAACAGGGAGCAGCTCTGTGCACAAACTTTGGGGAACATGTATTTTTTAAGTTGTCAGCCATTTTAACTTTACAGATTGCACAATGCAAAACATCCAAACACAATACCCTCACACAAATGAACTCAACTAGCTGTTATTCACCACCCATACAGCTCAACACAGTCTCCCAGTGCACACCCCTTCGACACAACTCAGCACAAATCTCCCAGAACACACAATAACCCCAAACACAGATAGCTCCTCACCGCAGCAAACACTCTTCATTCGCCACTTTCATAAATCAACACAAGATTTCCCAGCACAGTGCACATACTCTCCCACCCCCCATACTTGCCATAAACTGGAATGGCAAAGCTGTGGGTCATCACTAGTAGTAGAATATGCATCTAGGTTACACATCCCTGTTGCATGACAGAGGTCAGTATCCACTGTTAGTGGACCATGCTTTAATTGTCTCATGGACAACCTACTCTCATCTGTGATCCCACAGACAGCCTCACCTCCCATTCATGATCATATAATATTTTTGTTGCAATACAGCAGTTGCCTACATGGAAAAGTAATGATAGGAAATGATTTAATATGTATTTATTTAGTTTAGAATAGAACTCTCCATATCCTCCCCCCCACACACACACACATCCCCCAACAAGTCCTCACAGTAGATTAACTTCTGGTGTACAGTGCAAATAGTTGACACAGTGCAGTGTTTTTTGCCAGGTTGTGTTGGTCCTTTAATTCAGGAAACTTTAAGTAAGAGAGATATTGTAATATTTATGTTTCTTAATACCCCAAAGGACTTTATAGAATATGAGATCTTCCTGCTTTCCAATTTGTCTCTGCTATAGTTCATAACCTTGAGTACAATCAATTGAGCAAGTCAGTATTGACTGTTTAAATACTAGAGAACTCACAGTACAAACTTGCTGACAGCTTGACATGGCCTTGTAGTTTAAACAGCTGGGTTCACCTTCAGGACTAGTTAACAATTTAGATTGACTCACAGCTGAAGAGATCCCTATAGCTATCTCTGTCAACCTAGTCTTGTTTAAAAATACTGTGGTTTGAAGCAGAGATGTGAGAATCTGTGTGAGAGGGAGGAGTAATCCCTATACTCAGATCTCTTCATGCGTGAGCATAAGGAATGATTAGTTGAAATTGGTTACTTTCAAATATGCTCATTCCTGTTCCTACTTTGCATCTAGCCATGGTTTTATCTCTTATGTTCTCTTGAGAGTATCTGACTTTTCTTAAAGTAGATTTTTGAGATATAGGAGGCTGACATGGGCTACTTGATTTAGAGTATTTCAATAGTACTGAATGAAGGTTCAGTCTTAAAAATAAATTAATCTAAAATAGATTTTTTTTTAAATGGAAAAAAAACTTTGATACTTTAAAATGTGCCTGCTCCTACTTGCAGCTGCTTGATTGTATTAAAGGAACATCAAACTTGAAGTTAATGTATTTTGAAATTGCTCAAAATATCATTGTTTCAGAACTAATCTTCTACCTGCTTTATAAATTTGAATTTAAATAAATCTCTCTGGGGGCTGGATGACTCAGGATTAGCAATGTGATCTGAATCATTTCACCTTTAGGTCATGGGGTTTATTGTGTTCCAGACTGATAGTGACCAAAAGTTGTTACCATGCAATGGCTGCTGATATTGTTCAGATTCCTTTTGGAACAGTTGCCCATAATTCCCTTGCTGCTAGATATGCAGCTTTCCCTTCCACATCCCTCCAACCCCCCGATATCATTGGCAGTAGAGATATCAAAAAGAATAAACAATCCTGTCATCCCTACAGTTGATCCCTTCAAGTCATATTTCAGACTCATTGATAAGGATGTTTTTCCTGTTGCTGCTACCCATGCTGTACCTCTTGTGTGGGGAAAATGGAAAATTTCAGTAAGCAGTGTTCTCAATCTGCTACCTTTTTATAATTGTTAATTAACTTTTTAAAAAAATCTTTTAAAAGTGGAGTTAGTGATATTAAAAGCTGCTGGATTAATAGCCTAGAGACAGACAGCCTTTCTCTTTCACAGAATAGGTATAGCATGACTGGCAATAGTTCATATTTTTGGCCACAAAGCCTTTTCAGTGCGCTAAATTAATTTTTTAAGATAAGTCTAACCTTAGGAGAGGCAGGAGCCTACGAAAGCAATGCCATAGTTAGGTCCTTCCCAAATTCATGGTCCATTTTGGTCAATTTCACGGACATAGGATTTTAAAAGTAATAAATGTCATGATTCAGCTATTTAAATCTGAAAGTTCATGCTGTTATAATTGTAGGGGTCCTGACCGAAAAAGGAATTTTGTGTGTGTGTGGGGCGTTGCAAGGCTATTGTAGAGGGGGTTGCGGTACTGCTACCTTTACTTCTGTGCTGCTGCTGGCGGCAGCACTGCCTTCAGGGCTGGGCAGCTGGAAAGCAGCGGCTGCTGGCTGGGAGCCCAGCTCTGAAGGCAGAGCCACTGCCAGAAGCAGCAGCAGCACAAAAGTAAGGATGCAATGGTATGGTATTGCCACCCTTACTTCTGCACTGCTGCAGCTGGGCGCCCCACGGCTAGGTTGCCTCTGAAGGCAGCACAGAAGTAAGAGTGACAATACCACGACCCCCCTAAAATAACCTTGTGACCCCCCCCGCAACACCCTTTTGGGTCAGGACCCCCAGTTTAAGAAATGCCTGTGAAATCTGTATAGTATAGGGTAAAAACAAACAAAAGACCAGATTTCACAGAGGGAGACCAGATTTCACAGTCGTAACATGATTTTCATGGCTGTGAATTTGATAGGGCTCTAGCTATAATGGGTGGCTCAGCTAGCTGCCGTGTTGGAAATAGCCTAATTTCTAGTCATAACAAAGTAAATATAAACTACAGGTGAATAATGGATGAAAGTAATCAAATTCTCCTCATGCAAGCTTAAAAAACTTGATTAGTACAGTTTTCTGATGCATATTTTTCATTGCAGAGTTGATTTAATGCTCAAGAAAGGGAGCCAGATTCCTCTTAAACTACAGTTTAAGGCACACTTCCATCTTGAAATCTGAGGATTTTTTTAAGAGAATTTTAAAAATCTCAGATATTATACCTAAGTCCCATTGTATGTGATAGTAAAAACAAATTTTTCTGTTTTCTGAAACATTATTTCTCTTGCATTTATCTGTGTGAGGGATCTGAACAAATTGATTATAGTGAAACTGAGTACACACAACAGGATGTAAAATACATAAAGTTAGCTGAAAAAATAGCTGATATGTTTTTTTCACTTACAGTAATATTAAGTGGACTTGTCTTTGAATTTTTTTTTAAGTTGATGGCATTTCTTTTAAGTCACTTGCTTTTAGTCAACAATTGTGAGGAAGCACAGCTAATTCTAAGTACATGTTTGTGAGATAATGCAAGCGACAGCTACATGAAACTGTATTTCCTGTTGATCCACAGCCTAGAATGGTCAGCTGTAATTGTAGATGAAGCACACAGAATCAAGAATCCAAAGGCTCAAATAACCCAAACTATGAAGGCTTTAAAATGCAGTGTTCGTATAGGTCTTACTGGAACCATTCTTCAGAACAACATGAAAGAATTGTGGTGTGTCATGGACTGGTAAGTAAGAAGTTAATATTTTAATTAAGACTTATCCAGAGAAGTGACAGGGTGGTAATGGTGTGGGGCTCAGCAGTGTCCAGAAACTGTGCTATAGTAGGAATTCCATCACACTTTTGTCTTGTTTCTGCTGGAAGTACATGTGGTTTCCCACCAGGGCACTGCCCCCAAGCTGTTGGAATAACCCATCTTTTAGAGTAGTCTTAGATAGCTTGTATCTGGTAAACTTGGGGGCGTCCTCATCCCCTCACTCTTTTGGGTACTGGTAAGCAGGGGAGGAGTTCTTTTCTCTTATTATTACCCCTCCTAACTTCTTTCCAGTGGTCCTTCCTTTCTTTCCCTGGCCTGTGGTGCCCCCACTCCACCCCACATGTAACAGGATAAGAATAATTATTTAGCTCCCAGTCTCAGGCACTCTGCTCCCTGCTTTGTCTAAAGTGCACAACTCACATTCATGTAGATAAGAGTGTTGTGTGTCCTCCTGATGATTTCTATTAATATTTCAGTAGTGCCCAAAATGTGCTAGGTGTTGTGCAAATATATAGGAAGGGACAGTCCCTACCCCAAAGAACTTTAAAGAGGAAAAAAGACCACCAGATGAGGGAATAGAAAGTGCAAACAAAATAATCTTTTATTACTTACAATTTTAAAAATCTTAAATATGAAGCAATTGTGGGCTGAAGTGAAATGTCAGGAAGGGGATGAGTTAGTAGCAAAGCTTAATGTAAAATCCAAGCAACTAAAACATTAAGATGGTGTTAGAATGGATTACCCAATGGGGAGTATTTCTCAGAAAATGCCTAATGGGTTTAATAATTCCTGTTGTTTTCTTTAGATTCAGATTCATTAAACTATTTGATATCTTTATAACCTGATGGAATTAAAGCAGAAAGAATCAAAGTCAACATTTTAAAACCTGGGTGCCTAAACTTTAGGCACCTAAATCCTTAAAATAAGCTCCTAAATAATAGTAACCTGATTCATAACACCGGTCAGCATCCATTGGACGTGCAGATGCTGAGCTCCTCTGAAAACTGTGTCATTATTACTGAAGAGCCTGTATGGGGATTTAGGTGCCTAAACTTAGGCTGACAGTGAGTACATGGAAAGGCTGACTGTCTGGAAGTAGAATGATACATTTCTATTATATACATGAGTCGTATTTATTCATTTAACTGCTGATGATTGATTTAAGATCTGTCACTGTTAGTCAGGAGTATTTCACATGCTTTTAGTCAATGGAAGAGGATATTCTGCGTTTGCGTTCAGCAAATAACTGCTGTTCTTTTATTTCTTTTAGGGCTATACCTGGACTTTTGGGTAGCAGAACACATTTCAAGAAGGAATTTTCTGATCCAGTGGAGCATGGCCAGAGGCACACCGCAACTAAGAGAGAGCTAGCAACAGGTCGAAAGGCCATGCAGAAGCTAGCAAGAAAAATGTCTGGCTGCTTCCTGCGACGTACTAAGGCTTTTATTAGTGATCAGTTGCCAAAAAAGGAAGACAGAGTAAGAGTGGCCATTTTTACAAAATACTAATAAGTGTATCATATCTTGGTTGTTGTTATATATATCGTAGTGTTTTTTGTATAGTGTATCTAGTAGTTCATGGTTCTGTGGTCAGATTTTTCTAGAGTTCAGAGGTCCAGATTGTGAGCAAAAATGCACATGCAGTAGTACACTTCATTTGTTCACCTAATTACTATGACTGTATGTTCAGATTGAGTTATTTGGGCATGGAAATGCCCAGCAAGACATTTGACTGACCATTAACACATCCAGATGCTTAATTTATATGCACAGTTGTAATTATATGGCTAATATCAGCTTCACATTTCTGTGTGCAGGAGGTGGAGTCTGATAATATATAAATTAAGACTTGTTAAAAGCCAATTACTTTCAATCCTCCCCTTTTATGGTATTCATTTTAAAATTGTTTTTATTTTTTTTAAGTTAATTGTGACTAATTGTGGCTGTTTCTTTGGTGCTGGCATAAACATAATTTAAGAATTCATACTTTTTTAAATCATCATGACTAGGCCGTTTTGATGAATATGAGAATTTATTTAGCCAGCAAGCACAAATACATTTAATAAATTAAACACATTAGCTTGCAGCTGTTTTTCTAGATTTTGTTTTGCCCTTCATACAGAGCCTGTAATAATGTCATCCAAACTGTGTCTTCTAAAGGAAAGATTAACACAAACGTCAGTCAGGTGCTTTTCTAAATCTAGCGGGTTTTATGTCTTTTCATTCTCTTGTTAATGTGAGTATACGTTCAAGTTACTGTTGTATTATTATAGCACAGCATGGTGCTGCTGCTATGTGGGTGGCCTAAGTTCAGAAGTGATCTTGGGATTTTCTGTCTCCTGCTGGTTAAGACCAAAGATGTCATGGAGATGCCACCTGTGGTCTTTGGGAGGAGGGATAAGAGTTTTGGACACACCACTGTACAGATCCCTCCCCTGCCCCATTCCTGTGACTCTCAGTATCAATAGGTCTCTTAGATTTGACTGTTTTTTATCTCTCTGACTGTAGAAGTGTTCTACAATAGTTAGTACCAAAGGGTGGTGAAAGGAAAAGGCAAATAAACCATTCTGACTAAGTGGGCAAGAACCTTTATGGCTAGGTCTTTTAAACCTTCACTCACTCACTCAATAACCCCCCATCCCTCCCCCCCCCCAAAAAAAAAGCCTAAAGAAAATGTAGTGGAAGTAAAACTGCAGAATGATTGATGTAGTTTGATTTTAATACTGCTAATAGAATTGGTAAAAAAAAAATTGTATTAAAATTACCACAGTTACCTGTTGACCATATTTTCACACTTTTTTTCCAGCACATCAGCCTCCAGTTCTTTGTTGGGAGCAGAAAAATACCCTTTAACTACCTGTACATCTATCAGTTTATTTTCCATTTCCTGTAATTTTAGTATTTTAGCATTTTTGTGTTATATTCTTATTGAGGTCTTTGTTGTTTTTTCATGTATGCTGCATACAATTGTATTTTGGGGTTCTATCTTGGCAGACGGTATACTGTTCCCTGACAGAGTTCCAGAAACAAGTATATCAGGCTGTGTTGGCAACAGAAGATGTAAGCTTAGTATTGCGAGCACGGGAGCCCTGTAGTTGTAGCAGTGGCCGTAAAAGGAAGAATTGTTGTTACAAAGTAAGTATTTTCACAGTCTAGATTTCAGGATGTACAGTAACTTGCATCTTTCCACCCTGCTGGTTTGGACAATGTGAAGGAATATGCTTCAGGGAATGACTGGCCCTACCTATTTTGCAGGTCTTGTTCCTAATAGATCACCAAAAGAGGAGTTGCAGAGTGGAGCATTCCCCAAAACCACTGTTCCTCTAGACACACAGGCTGTCTCTCACCTTTGCTCTCACAACTTTTGTAGCAGTTGAGGGCAGAATAGAAATTCTTTGATCCCTTTTTATATTTGTTTAATAATCCAAGGTGGGGGATGAAAGGTACATTATTTGGTCATTGCCATTAAAGAGCCAATATTTGCTGATAGTTATGACATGTTGGTGGCTGAGATTCTCACATTCTCTGTCTTTAATTAGGGTAAGAGATAGCGGTAGACACTATTCACAAATGATTATTTCTGCTAAGAAGGGGCGTCTTAATCTGTATGTTATAGTTCACAAGGGAAAGTTGAACAAAAGGTAAATGTATATAAATACACTGGCAACAAAATCTATTAAACAATAAAAATTTGTTTTGAAAAACAGGGAAATCAATTTAAAGAACAAAACAAGGAAAATATACTGTACATACAGGAAAACTATTGAAAGACTGAACTTTAAGAAAAAAATGCAATTAAACTCCAGTTATAAATATAAATATAGTGTCAGTTAATTGGAGGTCATGGGGAAGAAACTAAAGTTAGTTATAGTTTAACTTAACTGTGTAATTTCAAGTTAACTCGGACTTAACAGTACCTACTGACCCCTTGTGATCTTCCACTCAGTACAGCCATTGCACTTTGCATGCAAGGAGAAAATGTTCAGAAGGAGGCTTTGATAAGAATTCTTTTTGTCAGTTTAAACTCAAGAACTGCATCCTGGATGGTTACTTCAGCAAACCCATAACCTTGTCCCTTAAAATGTCCTGGGAGTCCTGATGATTACATTTAAAATCATTTTACTTCAGGCAGCTTGTTAACTTAAAAACCTAGACAAAATAAATCAAACTGATTGAGACACAGGTCATCTGTAAACTATTGGTGGAAGTGCTGTGATGGAAGTTGCCTCAAGCTCCACTGGTCTTGCTGTTCCCTGAAGTAGTAATTGCTGAAGACTTCTTGTCTTTTGTCTGCTTTGAATGTATTCTTTTTTATAATTTTCAAAATAATAAACTGCACTCTTTTTGGCTGGTTGGTATTCTTCCCAGTCTTTACTTCTCCAATTTAAAGCAATGCATTTTTTTTCTAAATTTCCATGTATTCTATCTTTACATTAAATACTCTGTTGTTTTGTCAACTTCCCTGTTACTTTTAACTTACTGCAGTCTCTCACGT
Source organism: Caretta caretta (assembly GCF_965140235.1). NCBI lineage: Eukaryota > Metazoa > Chordata > Testudines > Cheloniidae > Caretta > Caretta caretta. Next base: position 89,824,099 of record NC_134210.1, on the reverse strand, counting down.
TTTCTTCCATGTACCCTATCACCCTTTATTGTCTAGGCATATCTGTGTCTCCAGGTCACTCAGTTTGCTCTGCCCTTGACACCCATATTTTAAGAGCTGTTACAGTCTGGGTTGAGAGCGTTATGGACAGCTTCTCTCAACCAACTGATTCAAATTTTAAGAATGGAAAAATTTAGATTGGATATCAAGAAAAACTTCCTTACTTGAGCTGTATTAGGTTGTGGAATAGCCTTCTTAGATCTGTGGTAAAACATTAGAAAAGGTACAGTCGGGAACAACCTGCATGGATAGGGGGATGGACTGAAGGACCTATTAGCTCACTTCCAGCTCTAAGTAATAGCAATAAATTCAAATTATAAGCATACATTTGTATTTACTCAGCAGAAGTTGTCCTGTAATGGAAAATCATTATTCAAATACACACTTTACAATAATAGTAAAATGAGCACATAATACTGGCCAATGACACACTTTTATATACTGTATTTATTCCTCATGTACATTATAAATGTTTTTCAGCTTTGCTTCAGTGTGATAACCCGATCTGTTTTATCTCTTGTTGAAATGCTTTTTACAGTAAGGCAGCTTTTGGATTGTTTATTTTATTAATAGATTTTACGTTATGAAGGTGTGCTGCTGGTTTTTCACTAATTTTAACATTAGCTGTTTCCATGCTTCTATGTCTCATGATGTTTTGTAGAGAAAAGTGACCCTCCATTTCATTCAGTTCGCTAATGACACCTGAAATTACTGGAAGCCCTTGGCCACATCTTGGATGCTTAAGTGTAAAATAGATTGCTATAGAATAACTTCCTGAAGTTACCCATGAAATCTAGCAATTTGAAAGGTTGTAGGGGGAAACATGTTTGAGCACTAGTTAAAATGTTATGGTAGGCATTTAAGAATAATATTGGAAATGGAGTGCAAGTGCTAAAGCTGTCATTTTTATTATTTGTCAACTAGTGACTTCAGTGATATGCACTAACTGTTATTTTTGGCATATTCACATGTTTAAAGTCAGTCAGCCATAACCAGGAAAACACAGTTATCTGATGTCATTGCTGATGCAGTAGAAAACCTTGCATAAACATTTAAAGTCATTTTAATTATATATTTTTTATTATTATATTATTATATTTTTATAATTTTATTATTATTTTATCTATTTAAAATATTGTTGAGTTTCTTTTCAGAAAGAAAACTATTAGCTGTTGTTGTGTAAGATGCCATTAAAACAGCTGTGATTTAAATTTGATTTTAAATTGTTTGTAACATTTCCATTTCTGTTTTTCATATGACATGTTACATGGCATCTTGGTTACCCTAACTTTCTATAAATTACATGTTCTGTAATATGTAAGAACAAATATAAACAACATTGTTGTCTTGAAGCAGAGGCGGTGCTAGCAGGAGTATTTTTGGAACCGCACACACACAAAACATACCAATAATTAATAAGGGGCCCCCTTGAGCTGCTCAGGGCCCTAAGCAATTGCTTAGTTTGCCTATGCCTGGCGTCGGCTCTGAAGAAATCTTTTCTGTTAATGCTATTTGTTACAAAATGCAGGAAAATTGTAAGTATTCTCTGTCATGCTGCATTTTTAACAAAATCAATAAGGTTCCCATATTAATCTATGTAGAAGAGGTTTTAAAAAATACTTGGAAATCACAAATACACTTTCTGCTGAAAATGGTAGTTCTAATCTTAGAGTTCTAGAACGCTGATTCTGCCAGTTGCCAATAAATGTGGTTAGAATATCTATAATTGTAGGATAGTCACATTTTTCTAGGTTGTTTGTACCTTTAGGAAGCATTATTGCTTTTTTTGTTTTGTTTCTACAGACAAATGCCCATGGTGAAACAATGAGGGCACTGTATTTCAGTTACCTGACAATCCTTCGGAAGGTTGCTAATCATGCTGCTCTCCTACAGACAGAGAACACCAGCAAACATCAGGTTGGTTTGGGTCTGCCTAAAGAGCAAAGTCTTGAAACAAAGGGAGAAACTTTTTAGTGAAAAGGTCTTATTGTAGCAGCTAGCTATAATTGTGATGGCCACTTCTTTTCAACTTTATTTACTCTCATCTTTTTGTCTAGCTAGCAGGAATTGAAGTATTTTGGTTAGTGCTTGGTGTCTGATCCTGCTCCCATAAAATCGAATGGCAAAACTCCCATTGACTTTTATAGTGCAGGAACAACCCTTATTCAGTAGTTTTCAACGGTAGCAATATTTTTCATTTAGTCACGAGTAATTTTTTAAAAACTGAATTCTGGTGATGTTGGGGGAACAGTAGATAAGTAGACATTTTAGTGTTCAAACAATGTCAGAGGTAACTACTTGTAACATATTTGTTTATCAAAAGAATTTCTCCAGGGTTGGCTTCTTTGTAAAAATAGAAAATGTTTTAGGGCATTTGCTTTCCAAAAGAATTGTTCTTTTGAGAGAGCTGAATTGCTTTGAACAGCACAAGAAGAAATACTTTTATTAAAGTAGGGGCAAGGAGAAGACAGTGTCAGCTGGAATTGTTAGAATGGCAAGGGGGAATTTGTGAATCTAAACTGATGTTGGCACACAGATATTTTCTTGGAATTCACTTTACTTCTTTCCTCAAGTGAAGACAGAGGCAGCATAGAAACTTTTTTTTTTTTTTTAAGTGTTGCAATATACCTCTAAGACCGCAAATGAGTAAAAAAGAAAGGGATGTTATCACCTTCATTTGGAGGCCTCAAGGGGATAAGAGTGCAGAATTCCTGGCTTAATCCTGGCCCCTCAAGAAGGCGGTCCCTCTTTGAAAAGTGTTACACCTCGCTGTCCAGGACTTTATACTTATACCTATCACCATAGTAAGTGCCTAAATGTCACTTTAAATATTGTTTCTGTCTGGCGTGCTTTGGAAGAATAGGTTTCAGAGTAACAGCCGTGTTAGTCTGTCTTTGCAAAAAGAAAAGGAGTACTTGTGGCACCTTAGAGACTAACCAATTTATTTGAGCATGAGCTTTCGTGAGCTACAGCTCACTTGCATCCGATGAAGTGAGCTGTAGCTCACGAAAGCTCATGCTCAAATAAATTGGTTAGTCTCTAAGGTGCCACAAATACTCCTTTTCTTTTTGGAAGAATAGTGTTCTTTGTTACGACAAAAAATTAAGAGTTCAAATGGTTTATGGAAATTACAGTGTGCTGTAGTGCTTGAAATAGTTACTGGTATGATATAGTAGGCTAGAATTGCTGTATTATTTAATGGTGAATTCATTTCCCATGATTATTTACTGTATGTGTAGCAGTTGATACCTGTCTGATTACATCTGTACACAAAAGACTGATTTAAAATGTTGACAATTAGTGCCAGTAAGCGAACCAGAAAATCCAAGATACTTGGGCTCTAGTTCCATCAGTCAGTATTTTTGAGCCTGGCCCTGCAAGCTACATAGCACCCTCACTCCCATTGAACTCAGTATCTCAGGATCAGTCTTAATGCTCTGTTGTCATCTCCTCCCATTCCTGCCCATTGCTTCCCCCTACCCCCCCCCCCCCCCCCCATGAAATCGACCTCCCAATCTGTTTGCCCTCTCCTTACTGATATTGTTCCTAAGGAATCAACTCTTCTTTGGAGCCAGCAAGAAGTAAAGTTATACTTGTAGTAATACTGATTTAAAAACCTTTCTTAATCTTCCCTCTGTATTTCTCAGTGTCTTCTTGTTTGTCCTTTGGATTTTAAATTCTTTGGGACAGGATATTTGTGTTTTGACCAGCTCCAGCTTTGTTTGTACTAAACAAATAATAAAGTCTAAAAAGAAAGGGGGGGGAGAGGGTTTGCGAGCCAGTCTGCTGCCGTATCTTCCATTGTGGTACTTGAGATCAGAAAATTAATGATCCTCATAATCTTGAGAGGTTTGGGAACTTCTCCATTAGGGAAAGAAAATTTTGCAATGCTCTCTTTAATATACGCCGAAGTCCACCATTGGTATTTTTCCAAGTGAGGCAATGCACTTTTATTTTTCTTAATATGGGAGAGAGGACTATCTTGTGTTTTGGGCAGACTCTAGTTACTAGAATTCTCATATTTAACCATGTAGCCTCTTATCCTTTAAGCTAAAACCTCAATTTTTTTCTTACTGTTGTCAGATGCTTTTGTACTGAGCACTTTTATAAATTTACTACTAATTCCAGCATCATCAAGAATGTGCTCTTTTAGCCTATTTCACTCTTTCACAGATTAATGCTGGACCAAATTATCTCTAATACTGAACTCCATGTTTCGTTTGTGGTGATCATATTTTCTGCCTTTTTTTTTTTTTTTTTTTTTACAGGAAGAACATATCAAAAGGATATGCAACCAGGTATTTTCCGAGTTTCCAGATTTTGTACAGCTGAGCAAAGATGCAGCCTTTGAAACAATTTCTGATCCAAAGTACAGTGGGAAAATGAAGGTAAACATATTTGGAAAAAACAGTGTTACATAATTTTAGAGATTGTAATATAGATGTGTTAGAAAATCTGCATCAACCATTTATCTAACCACTTTATAACTAATCCTTGTACCTGGATCATGAAAGTTACAGATTTAAAAGACCTAGATCACCATACTATTCCCTGGCAATGAAGGGTTATTCCTGATTAAAACATTTTCTAGTGCTTTGTCCATTCTAGTTCTTTGCAATGGTGTATCCAGTACTTCTCTTGGAAGACTCTGTAGTCAGGAAGCTTCCCTGCACCCCAATAGGAGTCTAAATTTTTACTTTTCATTCCATTACTCATAACTATAGTTGCCAGTTATATCTTCATAAATAATGTCACCACTTCTAGTGTTCAGTCTTTAAATATAATGGATTTATATCCATTTAGGTCTCCTGCCTATTGCCTTCTCTTACCCTAGCTATATATATTTAGCTCTTAAGACCTTTCCTCATCAGTCAGTTTTTTAGTCTCCTGGTTGCTTGAGTTATTCTTTTTCGGAATCTTTCTGAAAATGTATTGCCCAGAACTGGACTGATGTCTTATCTAACTAGAGTCACGTAGAGAAGGACCACTACCACCCTTTCCTTGATGTACTTGCCTGTGCAATCCATAAATGCATTGGCCTTTTTGCAGCTATATATACTGCAAAGTCATATTAAATTTGTTTTAACTATCATCCTTAGTTCTCTTCAGCATTACTGCTTCCCAGGGTTCTCCTTTTGTTTGAGCATCATTGTTTTCAGATTATTTTTTTTCCAGGTTGCTTAAATTTTTCTAAGTTGAATCTCATTTTGTTTTCTGTATGTTTCTAATTTCTCTGGGCTTGTTGGGGTTCCCATCTCCTTTCATTTTAATATCAACTCTGGAGTTCTTTAGCATGCTGATTAATACCTCTTTCAGATGATTAAATCAATTCTAACACTGATCCTGAGGGTACCCCTCTAGGTATATCTTCCTGACTTGATAATTGTAATCTATTACCTTTTTGTTTTTCTTCAGGTAGTGTCACTATGGGTGCTCCGTTTTGGAGGGGGTGGGGGTGCCCTGTGCATTTGGAGATTTTAGGTAGCAGTGCCTGTTCAACCTGCGCATATGCTCTGCTCAGCCTTGTGCTCTTTACCATGGGTATATACATCTGTGTGGGCGAACTGCCCTCAGTTCCTTCTCAATGATTTTGCCTGAGATGGAGCCTCAGGTGTGTCTGAGTTGAGCTTTCCTCCACTGTAGTTTCTCTCCCCCCATGGTTTCACTTAGCTTAGTTAGTTGTAGTAGCGTTGGTTAATAATAGTTAAAAGTAGTAAGGACCATTGTCCTTTCAGGTTTTTTCTCATGTGGGGAACTTTATTTAGATTTCTAGAATGGTATGCCTGTCTCTCTCAGTTTTAAATGTTGCCTTTCGTGCCACGAGTCTATCCTTCGTGCCAGGGGCCACTCCCAGTGCATCCATTTGCATGCTTTGGGGAGTCTGACTTTTGGGGGAAGTGTAATTTTTGTCTGGCGTTAAAATCAGGAACCAGAAAGAACTGGGAGATTAAATTGCATCTCCTCATGATGAACAGCTCCCTCCATTTGGCTTCTGACACAAGCCACGGAGACACCCCTGCCCTGCCATACACCTGTCTCTGAGCAAATAGAGCTCTTAAACCATTTCCACAAAACTTTCCCTTAGTGCTTCTAAGAGGAAAACTCGAATACTCTCAAAAAGTCATTAGAGAACAGAGCTCGGTTCCCAGGTAGGGAAACTATGTCAAGGAAACTGTGGTTGCAGATTGAGGCTGCTACTTTGGTATCTCCCCTCTACCCCCCACCCCTCCTCCAGTTCCTGACTCAGTACCCACAAAGATGCGGGTCCTCAGGTACTGTAAGCAGCACTAACCCCAAAGAATGTAAGGATTCCAGCTCCAGAAGTTCATTAACATTGTCAGGGGATCGAGGCAACAAGGAGAAGAAGACTACCTCTTCTAAGTCAGTACCAATAGAATAAGCCAGGCTCTCCGTACCTGCCATTGCAGCACTGCAGAAGATCAGAGTGTCATTTTGTGGACACACGCCTTGGAGCACATAAAGTCTGCAGTATTGTCTAGTTCCTCTGCCACAGTCATGGCTGCCACCTCGGTCAGTACCACAGGAGTTAAATTTTCATGAGATGTCACAGTGTGAGATGCCTGACACCCCTTTGATAGAGACCTCTACGTCTCCAGATATTCACCTAGTACTGATGGCATCACCATCTTTTTCTACCAGTGCTCCACTTCTACAAAGTCATGTTGAAGATGATGATAATGGGGATTTTTCATTGACTTCTCAAATGTTGCTTCAGGGCTCCACTCCTCACTATCAGACAAATATTTTTCTGGAGACTTCTAGGAAGATGGAACCTCTTTGAGAAAGACACCCTCAAGCTCCATCCTGATGGTCTGATGGCACTCATGGGTGCTCCCACCTATTCCATATTGACCCCCTCAATGGCTGTACTGGATCCATGAGCAGCATACCGCCAACAATTCTCTAGGACCCTTAGTATCACTCATTGCTCACAGAAGTAGAAAATTCCTCCCCATCCCCGCATTCCTCTTCCTCTAGAAGGCCTGACCCACAAGAAGAGACTTTGGAGGAGCAGGAGGTGAGAACAGACAGAGATCACCCTGCTAACCAATATCTCTTCTTCATCCCCAGATGAAGCAGTCATGCCTCCTCCACCATCCCTGGCTGATGATTTTCAGACAGTTCCAGGACCTTGTTAAAAGCATAGCAGACCCATTACAAATACTTGAGGAGATTAAGGCGTCACGACATAAACTGCTAGATATTCTGCATACAACGTCATCTACCCAAATTTTACTACCTATTAATGAGGCTCTGCTGGATCCTGCAAAAAGTAATCTGGTATAACCCAGTGACAGTTCTACCCATCTGTAAAAGGGCTGATAAGAAATTTTATGTCCAATCTAAAGACTCGGAATTTCTATTTCCTCATCTCTCTCCCAACTCCTCCCTAGTTATCGAGGCTATAAATGAACGTAGAAGGCAGCACTGTGTTAAATCAATGCCATACGGCAAAGATCAGAAGTGTCTTGTTTTATTTTGTTGCAGATCATATTCATCTGTGACTCTGCAGGATCACCAACTATTGAAATATAATCACAGCTACTACTCAATTCGTTTGTTGAGCATTTAGCACCAGGGCAGAGGGACCAGTTTCAGGCAGTCCATTACAAAGGGTCACCTTCTTGCCAGAATATCTCTGAAGGCCTCTCTGGATGCCCCTGAAACAGCTGCTCGCTGTGTTTCTACAGTGGGTGTCATGAGAAAGGCCTCCTAGCTTCAACTCTCAAGATTTCCAAGAGAGGTCCAGAATACAGTTGAGGACCTTCCCTTCAACAGATTAAAATTGTTTGTGAAGAATACCGTCAAATCTGTACATACTTTAAAAGATTCCAGGGCCACTTTGCTTTCTCTAGGAATTTACACAGCTGCTCATAAACGGACAGTTAGTAAGTCTCAGACAATGCAGAAATCTTGTCCTGTCTCCTGCTTCTAGAGCCCTTATGAACTCCAATGAATGAGGCAGATGTTCCAGAAGAAGAGTCTGTCTGCTGTACAGGCATCGAACTCTCAACCTTCATCGAAACACAAATTTTGATGGAGTAGTCAATGTTCTGAGTTCTCTCCCTTACTCCTTACCAGATGCAATGGTTCATGTGCCTTCGCTGCTTTGGGAACTGCCTTCCTCACTCCAGACAAGCTTTTGAGCATATTGCTGTGGACAAATGGGTTTTGGAGATCATATCAACAGGATACTCCATCTGCTTTACTTCTCTCCCTCCTCCCTTCAATTCCCTCTGTCCCTCTTCAGGCATTTTCCCTCTCACAAGTATCTTCTAGAACAGGAAATAGACTTCTTCCTGAACGTAGGTACTATTGAACTAGTTCTTGTACAACACACAGGAAGGTGTTTTAGTCCAGGTACTTACTGGTTTCAGAAAAGAACAGTGGATAGAGACCCATTCTAGATCTAAGGCTCCTAAACTGGCTCATGAAGATACAGCAATTCAAAATGGTAACACTTGCAGCAATAATACCATCATTGGACCCAGCGAATTGGTTCTCTGCTCTTGACCTACAAGATGCATATTTCCATCTAGCAGTTCACCCTTCCCACAGAAATTTCCTATGTTTTACTCTGTGTCAAAACTACTTTCAACACAGACTGCTTCTGTTTGGTCTGTCTTCTGCTCACAGAGTGTTTTTGATGGTTCTGTCAGTGATAGCAGCTTACCTTCTCAGAAAAGAAATCCTTATGTTCCCATATCTCAACAATTGGCAGTAAAAGGGATGCTCCTAAAGTGAGACCTCGTTCTGACCTTCTGAGTGGCCATTGTTATTTCGATGTCCCCCTTGACCCGGTGCAAAGATTGGAGTTTATAGAAGCTTATCTTGATACGGTAGCGACCAAACCCTATCTTCCTACTCACAGGTTTACAACCCTATCGAATTTAGTCACTACTGTCCAAATCAATTCCCAGACATCAGTCAAAAACTGTCTCCAATTATTGGGACATATGGCAGGTGTTACTTTTGTAATAAGCCACATGAGGTTGCACCTGCACTGCCTTTAGGGGGGGCTTGTTTATTCACCAAGCAAGCACAGCTTGAACAAACTACTGTCGGTTCCTTCTGTCATGAAGAAGTCCATCAAGTGGTGAAAAGACCCTCACAGTATTTGAACAGAAGTCCCCTTTGCTCAATGTCTTTAATGGTGATAATAACAGATGCATCCCAGTTGGGATGGGGGCACATCTCAACACTCACGCAACTCAGGACAGGTGGTCATCTTGGAAGACTACTCTACACATCAACTTCCTGGAACTCAGAGCAGTCAGGAATGCCTGTCTCCATTTTATGCCATTGATCGGAGCAAACATATGAAAATAGTGACCAACAATATATCATGCATGTTTTATATCGACAGTCAAAGGGGAGTGAGATCATCCTTCCTCTGTGCTGAAGCAGTCAAGACTCTGGAATTGGTGCATACAAAATCTCAGCAGCTTACTTACCAGGCATTTGAAACATCATGGCAGATGCCCTCCGTGGAGACCTCTCTCAGAATCACAAATGGGAGGTAGATCCCATTGTAAGCAATCACATATTTAAGTGTTGGGGCATCTCACGGATAGATCTGTTCATCATGGCCAGAAACAGGAAGTGCTTCCAGTTCTGCTTGAGAGGAGGACTGGGCCACAATTTCTTGGGAAATGCCTTTTTCCTTCATTGGATGTTGGATTTGTATGTATTTCCTCCAACTCCTCTAATATCCAAGGTGTTGATCAAGATAAGGAAGGACAAGGCCAGAGTTGTTGTGGTGGTTCTGACCAAGACAGACATCGTTTCCTTACCTCATCCAATGGCTGCTTGTCAACCAATCACCCTCCAGACCATCCCTCATCTTCTGTCTGAGGTTGCTGGTCAAGTTCTTCACCCCAACCTTAGGGTTCTTCAGCTCAAACCATGGCAGATTGATGTTTAACGGGACTAGAAACAGCCTGTTCTGAGGACGTAAGAAGAGAATTTATTTGTTATGTAGTAGAAAGCAGTGTACCCATAATGCTTACCGACAGAAGAGGATGAGATTCAGCCAGTGGTGTGACCTTTCACCTGTGTCATTTTCAGGTGAATATACTAGTTTGTATCCTGGAACTGAAGAAGATAGGTTTGTCTTTGAGTTCCATTAGGATACATTTGGCAGCCATTATGGCTTTCCATTTCCCAGCGGAGGGCTTTTCGGTGTTTGCACATCTGATGATGGTGAGGTTTCTCAAGGGGTTGGGGAATCTCTTTATACAAGTCAAAAATCCTGCTCTGGTTTGGGACCTCAACTTGGTGCTTAGCTGCCTTATGGGACATCCTTTTGAGCCAACAGTGACCTCTTCTCTACTTGACATATCTATGAAAACGGCTTCATGGTAGCCATTAGTTATTTTGAAGACCTGGGGAGATAGGGGCTCTGATGGCATATTCCCTTCACATTATTCTTCGGGGACAAGGCCACATTGTGACCACATCCTAAATTCTTACTGAAGGTGTTGTTTGACTTCCACATCAGCCAGTCTATTCCACTTGTAGTTTTTTCCCCTAAACCACGCCTGAATAATAAGGATATGGTAATACATACGCTCAGGTGGGCATTAGCCTTTTACTTGGACAGGACTAAGCCAGTTAGAAAATCTTCCAGGTTGTTTGTGTCTACTGCGGACAGATCTAAGGGATATCCAGTTTCCAAACAAAGATTCTCTAGATGGATTTCAGGCTGCATTACCTTTTTGTTATCAGTCTCATGGTCTCAAACCTCCTTCTAGAGTACTGATCCATTCAATTAGATCTCTTTCTGCTTCAGTAGCCTTTCAAATAAATTGGTTAGTCTCTAAGGTGCCACGAGTACTCCTACTCTGAAACCTTTCTTAAGAATGTTTCCATTGCTGAGATCTGTGGAGCTTCAACTTGGGCCTCCGTGCACACCTTTTCTGAACGTTATGCAGTAACTCATGACTCAGCTTCTGATGCTGTGTTTGGCTGTACTCTACTGTCTTCGATCTTGGATCCAACTCAGCAGCCCCCCCCCACTCCTTAGAGTGTGCTGCTCAGTTCTAGCTGAAGTGAAGCACCCATAGGAATAGTACTCAAAGAAGGAGAGGTTATTCTGCCTGTACATTAACTGTAGTTCTTTGAGATGTGCGTCCTGATGGATGCTCCATCATTTTCCTTTTTGCTTCGGAGTTCTCTGCTATGGAGCTTTGTGATGGAGAAGAAACTGAGGGTGGTTTGCCCATGTAGTTCTGTATGGCCAGAGCAGAGCATGAGGCAGAGTAGAGTGCGTGTGCAGCTGAATGGGCACTGTTAACTAAGATCTCCGATCAAAGGCACATGTGGTGCATGTGTACTTCAAGTGGAGCATCCGTAGCAAGACACATCCCGAAAAACTAGTTACTTCACAGGATGAGTAACCTCTCCTTTTACAATCTTTTAGCTAATATTCAATTCACATTAGTTTGCCTATATAGATATGCAGTAGCATAGTAGAACAGTATGTCCTGAACAGCATTCATTCTAAAACCTTAGGTTTAAATGTTCAGATGAAATGGAAAGTAGCTTGAAAGAGATCATTATTATATTTTGAATACTATACATAGGATTTATGTAGATTTGTTTGAGGTATTCAGTAAAGTTGCTGGGCAAAAACTAATTCACTCCTTGGCATAAATATTAAGGAGGTCTTTTCTTGCTCTGAGTGTTAATGGAAGAATAGATCCTAGTGAATTAGGTAGCATTCAGAATCCTGGGAGTCAACCAACTCTGGTTCTAATAAATATTGGGCTTTTCTGTTATCTATGGAAGTAGATGTGTAGTGGGTGTAGCTGCTTTTCTCAAGTATGGCTGTGAACCAATTTGATCTGCTATAAATGTTTGCTTTTAAGAGTGTCAAAATGAGATGAGGTAATTTTTGCTGTTGCTGAGCTGTCTAAATCTTTTTTGCTCTTTTTAAAGCAGGTTTTTCTCCTGTCATTTTTCTAGAATGTCAGTTTGGCATGGCAAGAGAAGTGCCTAGTCTCAATGCTTTCAAGATAGGATAGTACTATATATTACTATATATTAGAGGGAATGAGGGAAGTATGTCACACTTTAATGCTCCTAGCAATATTAATGATAAATGATATTAATGATAAAACAATGCAATGACAATAGTCTGGAATGCTAATTCTGGAAGAGAATGACTAATAGCAGGGAACAGAATGTGCTGCAAGTAGATCCTGTATAATATTCCCCTCACAATTCTTCACACCTGTTTTGTAACATTTCTTAGTCCTGAACCTCTATTTAGCAGAGACTCCTAGTTGTGCCAAAATCTGGGGACGGGGTGATGTCATGGAATTTATTTTCACTTATGAACAAATTCAGGATTTGAAGCCAGGTTTACAGAAGGAAGAGCCTAGAGCATAACCACATTGTGTTTTCAAGCCCCCTAATTCCCGTTTTTAACATGATAATCTGAGCATCTCAAATGATTGCTAACTTTTTCCCTGAAATAGCTTTATATTGTGGATGAATATTTTGTCACTATAAATTTTGGGCAATACTTGAAAAGAAAGTAGTAATATAATAGCCAATTAAATATACGTGGTTAGATTATGTAGTGGATTTGTGTATTAGCTTTCAAGTGTGGAATTTAATTCACACTAATTTAAGATGCAAATAAAAAATTATTCTGTTCTCATTCTAATCTCTGATATTTCAATCTGACCACATTGTAACATTGTCAAACCTCCCATTTATCACACCAAGTGGAATTGAGTTGCATTGTGATAAGTGTGTGTGTGTGTAAGTTTACATCAGCCATCTTTCTAGGTGGTCCATTCCTGAAAGTCCCTTACTTTCTTGAGTAACAAATCCACTTGCACACACAGTAGAAGGGAAAGATTATTTATTGAAAATACTGTTTTTATGGAATGATCCTCAGTTTACTTGACTTTCTCATTCCTGTTTTTCTCCACTAATGCATCATAACAATAGAAAACCCATTTCAGTGAGAGTCTTATTGCTTATTTATCTGTGAATTGTATCTTGGTTGGACCACAAGGCATTTATTTATTTAGAAACTGAGTTTAATAAAATAAAAGTGAAGATCAAATCATAAATGAACTTTTAGCACATCCTATGTTAGTCTTCAGTTTGGAGTCCATACAGTATGAGAAATTTAGGTTTCAGTTAATGTAGCCTGCAATATTGTGTGTACACTTGATTTCATTAATGTGAGTAAAAATGTAAAGAAAGGAGAATTAATTTTTAAAAATATATTGGAATCGTGACATGTTCTGCCCCTCTTTCATTTCAGCAGGAAAACTACTTTTTTTCAAAGTACCAAGAACACTGCATAACATAAAAGATTGAGATCGGGACAAGATGGCTAATTAAAGATTTATAGGTTGGAAAGGACTTGAAAGATTTTTATTTTGGCTACTAAGAAACTTCAAGCCTTCGATGAAAATTAGATTTGCTTTCTAATCCCCTTCAAGCTAAGGAGAAGGGTAGTTCCATTAAAACTATGATTCTTACAGATATTAAAAGTTCTCATAGTATTCTTTTACATTAAAGATCTTAAATTACTAATATTGTAATGAATATGAAATAAAATACATTTAATAAAACGTATAATGTTCCATGAGGAATTTGTGAAACCAAGGACCACAACACTGATTTGAAAGAGAAGTAGCTAGTTTGAAAAGCCATTGTTTCTTTTTGAGTAAACAGAACTGAAGATTTCAAATATTAATAGAAGATCTAATATTCATATAATTAGAATCTCAAAAGACAACACTAGTATACAGGAGTTTTTGACCTTATCATTTATTGCAGAGATGTGATAGTGATGTTGGGTTTGAGTTGGTGATAGCTAGCTTGTGTTTCCAGTATCATCAGAGGAAAACAAATAACCAGAATATTTATTGTGAAAATTTAAAAGAAATTTAAGAAGGAATCTTTCTATTCAGAAAGTAGGTAACTACAGAAATCAGACTTCCAAAACAAGCAGATATTCTTGTAAACTCACTTGAATGTGAAGAACCTCATTAAAAGAAGAGAGTGGAATATATTTTATGACTACAAGAATGATACCACTTATCTGTCTGGCACCTGGTGAAACTTCCATTTATGTTGAAAAAAATGACACTTCTCTGAGAGATGTGGATCAAATATTCCTTCTTTAGAACCTGACTAAAGAAATCCTAATTTTAAGATTACTTTCACAGACAAAAGTCATGAATTCATTACTTTAAGATATAATCAGCTTGAAAAGCTCCTTTGGATCCTTACATTTAAAGTTCTTTTTTTTTAAATGATTACCCTTGGAAAATAATTCCTTTGCCTAGTGGGAAATCTGCCCTTCACTTTGACTGGTTCTCTCTGTCAGAAAGTTTGAGTGATTTTTGTCTGTTTTAACTTACATTTTTGGCTTCAAATTTTCTTAGTAAAATAAAGCATATTTAATGTGCCCTTTTCTTAAAGTGTATCATAAGGCAAGCTGGGGAGTTGGATCTATAGGGTACAAGCACGTTTTGGCAGTAGTCACTTGAAACCTAGTAGTTTTCTTCCCCCTGGCCATTAGAGGGAAAATAGGAAAAACAGTGATCTTGTGTTAGTTTTTCCTTTGCTTGACTGCTTCATAGAATTTTTCCTTTGTTTTGTTTTACTGCTACTGTATTGGGCCGTTTTGCTAAAACATGCTTTGAAGAGATCCCAGTAGATTACTGTTATTCAGTCCTCCATCATGCCTGGTTGTTTCTGATGGTAATGATCTGACGTCACTGCAGAAACCTGCTTAATGACTGTTTTCATTTTAACCCACTTAAGTGCATGGTTGCAATATCTAAGCTTAAAAAAGTATATCTGAGGGTCAGTGGAATGAAACACCTGATTAAATGGAAAATAACGACTTCCTATCTTAAAGAGACCTCAGATTTTATATCACTTCAGGAAATGCATCTCAGTGTAGAACAACATTTCCAAAAGGTGTAATGCCATCCATATCCCAATGGAAGAAGGAAATGGTACTATATAGAGGATAAAAAATGAAGATGGGTGGGCCTTTAATAACATATGTTGGTCTTGTGCGATTGGTTTTATTTTCAAGAAGTGAGGGTTCAGCTTTCAAACTTGGAAATTCTGCTGTAGAAGATGACAAAATTTAATTGACCTGGATTATAGAAATTCACTTTATTATCCTTGCAAGTTTAATATTTTAAATGTTGCTATTTTAGCTCTAAAAATAAAAAACACTTTCAAATGCATCAATACTGTATCTTGACAGGTTTCAGAGGAACAGCCGTGTTAGTCTGTATTCGCAAAAAGAAAAGGAGTACTTGTAGCACCTTAGAGACTAACCAATTTATTTGAGCATGAGCTTTCGTGAGCTACAGCTCACTTCGTCAGATGTATACCGTGGAAACTGCAGCAGACTTTATATACACACAGAGATCATGAAACAATACCTCCTCCCACCCCACTGTCCTGCTGGTAATAGCTTATCTAAAGTGATCATCAGGTGGGCCATTTCCAGCACAAATGGGTGGAGGGTGAGAAAACCTGGATTTGTGCTGGAAATGGCCCACCTGATGATCACTTTAGATAAGCTATTACGAGCAGGACAGTGGGGTGGGAGGAGGTATTGTTTCATGATCTCTGTGTGTATATAAAGTCTGCTGCAGTTTCCACGGTATACATCTGATGAAGTGAGCTGTAGCTCACGAAAGCTCATGCTCAAATAAATTGGTTAGTCTCTAAGGTGCTACAAGTACTCCTTTTCTTTTTGCGAATACTGTATCTGACTTCATTGCTATAGTGGGTCAGATTGGCATAACTGAAAAATAACATTTGTGTTAAGTTCATTAAGTTAAAAATGTTTGACAGTAATTTTTTAATGCCAAGATGCCTTTTTAATGTCTGGTGTACTATATTTTTAAAATAGTGGAGACTTCATTGAAGGGTAATCTTTTTGAGAACAGATTAGCTAATCTGTTTTCTATTCTGAATAGGTTCAAGAAATTTTCTGAATATGTGATCCTGGGTGATAGCTTTTGTCTGTGAACTGAATAATCATAACAAATTAGACCTATACTTCCTGTTCTTCTAGACCTCAAATGTACAGTATTTTGAGATAAATTGTTTTGACAAGGCTGCTTCAAATAATATTGTGAACTTTCTTCTTGATCAGATTATTCTCTCTGATTGTCCCGTATGTGTTGCATTCTGAAAAGAACTATAAATCTACTATACTGATGGACTTTTATTATGAGAGAAAAGGTATCCAGGGGATCTCTGGTCTCTTAGGAAGCCTAAAAAATGCACAGAGAGAGGTCACCATTAATTAAGAATTGGAAGATATTTTATAAACACTTTTTTAAAATCAGTAATGAGACAAAAATTAACATATCAGTGGGGAAATAAATTTGACCAAATGTTATAAAACTTGCAGAAATGTAACTATTAAAGATTTTCTTGTAGTAGAATAACAAGAGGTGGAAGGTGTTTGCTTGCATGTGTGGTTGTTCAATAGTCTCCCTCCCCCTCCCCTTTTTAATAGCATTCTGTTTTCACTTCAGACTGTTTTGTCAATAAATGTAATACAAAAGCATTTGTTTAGATTTGGTGTAGTTGAACATGCAAGAAATAATGCCTGACAATATGCATTGTTGTGAGAATCCAGTACACCTCAGTTGTGAAGTGAGAATTGTGTAATGAAAAGACAAATGACTCGTCACTTTTGAAGTACAGTGCTTGTAGACTGCATGCTCTTGAGTATTATTCTACAATATCATTGACTTTTTGGAGGGGGGAGCAGGAGTGGTGAAACAGAATGGTTACACAGCTCTCTGAGTTATGCAATAGTTGTCCCATAATCACATGGGCCAAAACCTTCACTTGTCCGATTACTCCTTCAATTTTCCTCAAATTTTGGGTCTACCAATATTCACTGTGTATATGACTTTTAAATAAAAAATTATATTAAATACCTGGCTGTTAGAAAGAAAATGTAGTTTTAGAACTTCTTTTGTAATACTTTTATTAGTTGCAACTTTTTGAAAGCTTCTGTTTAGTAAGTATATGTCTCCTGGGAGTATACACGTCTGATTAAGAGATTGATTTTACTGGCTTCTTATTTTCTTCATTATTTAAGTAGGAAAATGCAAGTATCTCTGCGGGAGTACCATGTAAATGTAAACAAAAAATTAGGCCTAGTTTAGGTTGAGGGATGAATTATAAAAGCCCGTGTTTTACTTATTCCTGCCATGAATGCAGGGGACTGGACTAGATGACTTCATGAGGTCCCTTCCAGTCCTATGATCCTGTGATTCTATCTTTAAAACATCAAAAGCGGCATTGACAGCTGTACACAGTATAAATTGTAGTTGAAATCTAAGAGGTAAATATCAATATGGTGTAAAGTGATTTCACTGCAGGACTTCTAATAATCCTGATGGGAGTTAAATCCATGCTCACCATATTGAAAAACCATATTTTAATTGTAACATTATGTTTTTGCTTGAGTATGCTCACCCAGTTTGTGTTTTTCAAAACACCTACCTTTTAGGATAGTATTCCAGTGTGGGAACATATACTTTGTTTCACTTCAGCACAAAACCATTTAATTTTCTTTGTTTGTCGGAGTTAGTGCTATTATATTCCAGAATACCTAAAATCCAAGCAGACATGACATTGATTCACTTTATTTAAACAAACTGGGTGTATTTGTTTGCACTATCTCCTATAGAGAATTAATTACATGACCATATTTATTACTCTAATAATAATATTACAGGAGACAAACTCCTTTTACAGCTTAAACATGCTGCTAATTTTTCTGTCCTTTCTTAATGCAATTACATGAAATACAAATGTAGGACGTTTAACACAGTATATTTTACACTTTTTGAGTAAAATAAAGCTCATTTTGTCCATTGTACAACTTACAAATTATAGTTACAGATGGAAAACATGCAACTTTATATGATTTGTGTCTCTTATTTACCCAGTAATTGAATGACACTACAATACAGAAAATGTTATGACTATGATATTAGTATTTTGTGTTCAAGATTTTATCCAGAACTGTAAAATTAATACAAGCATTCCTCTATTATTTGAGTGGTTACACTTTTAGTGAAATTTGTGTAGATGTAACAGTTTAAGTAGTTATCACCGAATAAATAAAATAATTTAAATATTTATTGCCCAGTGGGAGAAGGCTCCAGCCACGGTGCAGAAAATTCCTTTTCCCCTTTGTGTATTGCTTCTGCATGGTACTCTTGAACTGCCATTGCCAGATGTGGACATGCTTCTTTTGAAAATAACTGTATCACTATTATACGCAAGGCTCTGGATTATTTGCTTCCCTACCAGAAGAACATTGTGTGTGGGCGGATTATTGGCATTTCAAGGTCTGTGCAGAGTCTGGGAAGCTGAGGCCTACAGTAAACAAAGCAACAGAAAAGAGGGGGAGTAGGGAGGGGCATACATCTGACTGATTATTTTAAGAAGACAAGTTCCAAAAAGTTTTGAACTCAGAGGTAGTGCAGCAAACTAAATAAGGTTAGCTCTGTTCAGAGTGGATGTACGGATTCATTAATTAAAAACAAAAAACCCAAACCCAGGGTAGAACAGTAGATAGGTAGTATTTGTTACAGCTTTGTAGACTAACTTCTGTTAAAAGGCAACTTGAAAGGTACAAATAGCTCCTTTAGAACTTAACTTCTGTTAGTGTGATACTTTAAAACTGCCCTTTCAGAATGTGTTCAGAGAAGGAGTTTATTAACAGTGTGTGTGTATGTGTTTATTTAGAATCTCCTTTTATTGTAGTGACATTTATGATACTAGGAAACTGTATTAGGCTTGCAAAGCCTCTCATTAGTGCCCGTTTTCCTTAGAAAATAGTATGAAATACAGACCAAAACTACAGCTTACTCTTTTTAAAGTTAGAAAATGTAAGTGTGTGTATATATAAGGTGTACTTGGGATGAAGTCAGTTAATTGCTGTTCTGTGGTTCATTTCCAGGTCCTTCAACAGCTTTTAAATCACTTCAGAAAAAACAAAGATAAAGTTCTTCTCTTCTCCTTTTCCACCAAGGTGAGCTCTATATGACTTGCATTATGACTGACCTCAGCAATAAGTCCTGAGGCATAAAGCACAGGGGACAGCAGCAGCTTTCAACCACATTTTCTTTCTCACATGCACTATGGGAAATAGTGTTGATATGGACAATGTGCAGTACTAAAGAAAACATCTTGAAACAATATGTTATCTCAAGGACAGTGGCACGGACAAATGTAGTAATCTCCTTTCTTCTTTGGGCTTGTCTTCACTGGAGTCTTAGCTGAAGTTGTCTCCACTCATTAATAGGGCCTTACCAAATTCACGGTCCATTTTGGTCAATTTCATGGTCAGAGGATTTTTAAAATAGTAATTTGCATGATTTCAGCTGTTTAAATCTGAAATTTCACAGTGTTGTAATTGTAGGGGTCCTGACCCAAAAATGGTGGTGGGGGTCTTCGCACCTTTATTATAGGGGGGCTTGCAGTGCTGCTGCCCTTACTTATGCACTGCTGCTGGTGGCGGTGCTGCCTTCAGAGCTGGGCAGCTGGAGAGTGGCAGCTGCTGGCCGGGAGCCCAGCTCTGAAGGCAGAGCTGGACCCCGAGTCAGTAGCTCCCACTCTCTGGCAACCCAGCTCTGAAGGCAGGAGCGCAAAAGTAAGGGTGGCATGGTATGGCTTTGCCACCCTTACTTTCCTTCAGAGCTGGACACCTAGTCACCAGCTGCTGCTCTCTGGCCACCCAGCTCTGAAGGCAGTGCAGAAGTAAGGTTGGCAATACCACCCCACCCCCAAAATAACCTTGTGATCCCCCTGCAACTCCCTTTTGGCTCAGGACTCCCAATTTGAGAAATGCTGGTCTCCCCTGTGAAATCTGTACAGCAGAGGGTAAAAGCACACAAAAGACAAGATTTCACAGTCCATGATGCGTTTTTCATGGCTGTGAATTTGGTAGGGCCCTACTCACTAGCCTAGCTCGCGTGCAACACAACTTGTGAGCTACACAGAATATTTGTATTAGCAGCACAGAGTAGTGGAGTCCCTACTGCTTTGGCATCAAGCATCAGCACCACTGAAGCATCAACCCACAGCCTCCAATGGGCCAGCTAGCTTGAGAGTAATGAACAACTTAACTTGAGCTAGACGCTCTGGGGGATGTGTTAGTAGCAACACTCAAGTATCCATCAAGCTAACAATGCAGTGAAGCCAAAGCCTTAAATGTGGTATTCTTGTTAGTAACTAATGTGGTTTCTGAAATGATGCAAACTATAACTCAGGATTATCTAACTAAATACTTTGCATGCCAACATAGATGATTACTGTAAATGACAGTTCAAGATCTCTGCTTTAATTTTATATCTTTTGTTGCTTTCAATTAAAAAACCTGTGAAAGATTAAGGTTTTAAATGCCACAGTACAAAACCAATTGTGTCATAGAGAATAAGCGGATAAGGATGTTAAATACCAATAGAGAGAGACATTTATATTCTCAAATGGTCTGTGGGCTATTAGAAATGATATTCAGGATACCTAATCTTTGTGGTTGTTATGGTGCTTATTTTAAAAAATACTAATAATGCCTTATCTCCCCATCTTTTTTTTATCAGTTGCTAGATGTGCTGGAACAATACTGTATGGCATCTGGGCTAGATTACCAAAGACTTGATGGAAATACAAAGTCAGAGGACCGGGTCAGGATAGTGAGAGAGTTCAATAGCATGCAAGATGTTAACATTTGCCTTGTTTCTACAATGTAAGAGAATTTAATTTGTACTGTGTGTCTGCCTTCAGCTACGTATTTAGAGGCTTGTAGTAAAGTTACTGTGCATTAACTTGATTGATCTTGCCTGGTGTTACTGTCAGCTGTTACAAAACTGTGGTGTCAGCTGCATCCATTATGGGTTAAGATTACTACAGTAGAAATGGGTCATAACACTTAATTTTTGTTCTTCACTCTCTCCTGTTGTTTCTGGGATCGTTGAGATTTGAACCTGGCGAGTGATAGTTTTAAATCCCCAGGCTAGCCAAGGGCAGTGGGCAACCACAAATTGTTCCTAACAGTCTAGTGCACCACTGCATTCTTTATTTCTGTTCTACTGTGCACATTAAGAGACAAACTTTCAAAGACTAGGCTTTTAAGTTGTGTGTGCAAAACAATAGCATGTGCGTTATTTTATGTGTGCATAGTGAACCCATACGGAAAGCCATATTTTTATCAGTAAAATTTTACACTTATGAATGCTTTTTATATGTGCAGTTTGAGCCCAGTTTCCTAACACTTGTCCCTTAAAACACTTATCTCAAACAAGCAATAAAATCTTACACATTCTATATGCCTGAAAGGGATCTTTTCATCAGTTTATGATGAATAGTGAATTCTACTGGAATAGGCTAATGAGATGTACGTGTTCAGCCAAAAATTATTAAAATAGTATATCAACCCATTCATGGCTTTCTGATTTAGTTACATAATCCTTTACCTTTTAGCTAAGCTGATTACTACTCCCAGGCAGTGGTGCAAAGGGAGCAGATATTGCCTATTTGTCCCTGGCTGTTGGGAGACTCCAGTGGGTATAGAGCCAGTATAACTGTCTCCTTTGCTGTTCTTTCCACAGTCCCAGCACAGGGTGCATGTTGGGAGCAGAGATGTGGAGAGGCCAGAGCACGATACATTCTGGCTGTGCTCAACCATCATAGCTCGTTTAAGACCACTATCAGCTGGCACACATTAGAACAGCCCTCAGGCTTCTCTAACTTGCATGGGTCTGGTATATAAGCAGAGAATCACGGCTCTAGTGATGTTCTCTTGCTTTGCTGAGCATAACCTCAGTGAATCAGAATATCTGGCCAGTGATTTCAGGGGACTTCTTGAATAAGAAATGATAAGCAGTTTTTGGTCCTTCTAGGTGAACAGAAAATTAAAATGAAAACAATCTTTTACAGGGCTACCCCTTCTGGGAGTTACTGTATCTGTACTGTTCTGAAAGGCTTTCTACTTATAGTGAATGTTCTGTCAACCTTATTTGTTTTAAACACTTTAGGATTAGCTTCATCCCCACAATCTCATAAATTCTGTGTTATGACATAGAGAATTCAATTAAATGGAAATGGAGTCTTGCTTCATTAGTAGTTTCTTCTCCCTTGCCCTTTTGAGTAGTAAAGGTGGTAAGGCAGGCCATGCCCGCCAGTGTTGCTTCATGCCAGCCACCTTAACTTATGATGATCCTATCTATACAGAGCTGAATACAATATCTTACATTTCAGTAAGTAAATTAGTGAAAAACATGCCTAGGACAATATGCAGCATAGTGTAAGTTCCAAGAGAAACAAAACGGTATACTCTGTATTTCTTAAAGTGTAGTTCAACACACACACATTGTACAACAAAAATGAATGTGTTTCTTCTTTCCTGAGATAAAGTAATCAAAGAGACTACAAGAGTCTTTTGTAACCCTCTGGAAATCTGAAGGTGCTATATCCTAGTAGCACTCCACGAGGGTTTCTGGTCTCCTCTAAATCAGAGTTTAGGCACACCAAACCAAGATCTTTTGTGCAGTCATCTGGTTGATGGAACTTTTCAGTATCTTATTTATTTCTAAACACATCATAAATTGACAGAATTGTGACATACTTTTCTGTCCATAGTTTCTTGCAAAGTTTTTGGCTGACTGCTCTGTGCAGTCAACTTCTATGTTCTGAAAGTCTCATCTGTCAAGGAGCCAAATGTTAATTTCTGACAAATCCACTTATGCTTTATTTTGGCTGAAAAAACGCATCTAACAAAGGGTGATGTCTCAATACAGTAGCTTTATTTTTTGTCATTTTATTCCAGTGGCACAATCAATATACAACTTCAAGAAGAAGCACCAGCCTATACAATTACTAAATGATGAAGCAGTAATAATGACTTCATTCTTAAAACAGTGACCGTTACCAAATTTATATTCTACCTTATGTTCTGGAGAAATAAATCCATTCTGCCTGAAATTTCTCCTGCATAGCCTTTAGCCAAAAAGTACCTTTAGAAACGTAAACTTTAATGGAATAATATGGTTTTGAGAAAAGGAGCTTTCAAAAACAGCTTTTCAATAAATATAACTTTATTTGTAAAGGCATATCTCCAGAACAACTTGATCTTAAATCCTCACATTTGTTTTAGATACTAGCATTGAACATAATCTTGTGGATATTCTAACTTTCAAAAATCTTTTGGACAAGTTATAAGTAATATGGATGGTTCCTACTGATCTTATAAATTTCTGGAGACCAGTAGCTATAGATTGTTAAAGATTACAAGGACAGACACTTGTACGTTCTGTGGAAGAAAAAGGTTTATGGCACATATTCCCGTGTACTATCTGTTGTCACTTTTCGAGCTCCATGACAGAAATATCTCTTTCATTAAGCCTGTGCTGGCAGAAGAATCTGTCCTGGGAGAAGAATAAATATGGTCCATAATGCTTAGAGTTATTGCTGGTTCTGGAAGCAAACAAGTTCAAGTTGTAAATCTCATGAGAAGTAGTGCTATGATTTGCAGGAGTTACAAACTCAGCTGGTAGAGCTTTCAGAGTTTGTAATATCTGTGATGCAACTTCGTTTAAGGGGAGGGAACTACAGCACTTGGACATTGGGCAGCGCTGTTCCAAAGTTCCAATATATCATGCTGGAAGAAATAAAAACTGCTAATATCCCCTCCTTCAGAGCCAAATATTAAATCCAATGCTTTACCTTGTCTTTCCCACGCTAATCTCCATGTGCTCAGAAATCCATTCATTTAAAAAAAAATAACCTAAATCTGCTTCTTGATGACAGCTAAGGAAGAGAGAGAACATTGTCATTTTTTTAGTAATGGGGGGCCCTCAGATACTAGAGTAATGAGGGTCATGTAAAATACCTAGATATATAAACATACCAAAAATAGTTAACATAAATTCCAGTATTCTGCATGTTCTTACAGACGTGCCTCATTACTTTAAACTTCTGTAAGGCCACATTTTAATTTAGCATGTTTGCATCCAGGCTGGTTGAACTAAAACATCCTGAGTCATTCTTTTGAAGACTCTCAGATCTTATAAACTTTTGAAGTAAAGTTGACACGATAATCTTTAGACCTACATTTTAGAGCTCACATATTTAGCAAGCAGTGCTGTGAATTGGACAGAGCCTCATGTAATTCACACATGATTGGCTAGTGGATCATATAACAGTCATGATCTTCAGGTTTTTTATCTCTTTGAGTCCTGCATATGTGATGCTTACTGCATCAATTTCCTCCTGCAGAGGTTGAAAATTCCAAGGAGATAGAAGTGAAGGATTTGTATATCAGTGGTCTTGGCAGTGCTGCTTGCAAGTGCCATGATATCTGAAAGCAATGTCTCAAGAAGGTTGTAACTTCTGTTTGCATCCCTACAAAGCCTGAAAAGGTTCAGTAGATCAACTGGAAACGCACCACATGCAAATGTATGCGTACCAGTGCAGACTTTGGGCTTCTCTGTAGATTTTTGGTATTTCTAATATTTTTTTCAGAATAAAATTTCTTTTAAAATGCAATTTTCTTATCCTTTTGGTAATGAAAATAACCTTTTCTAATGTGAACCAGTGCAATGATGTCTTCCTGAGTCTGCACACAGACCTGAAATAGTAGCTATTAGAGCCATGAGATTCCCTTTATTTAAGTGGAGTATTAATCCAGATACGAAGCCAGAAAATTAGGCAATGATGGGAGATGAGATAAATTGTAATGTAATATGCACTAGAAAGAATTTTAACTAATCTCACCTATTAGTGGCTTCTAAATTAAGTGTATATAAACTTAAGAAAATATTGTAAAGTGTGCATCAGCAGTTCAAAAGCAAAAAAAGATGTTAGGTTGTATAAAGGAAGGGACAGAGAAGAATAATGAAACTATTATAAAGTTATATTATATATTGTTGGTTTGTCCTTACCTTCAGTAGTGTATACAATTCTGGTTGTGTACAATTCTGGTCACTCATCTCAAAAAGGAAGTAGCAAGAGGGGAAGAAAAAAATCCAGAGCGAGGCAATGAGATGACTAATCATTAAAGATGTAAATAGTTCTAATATTTAAATCTCTCCTATTAAACTTTTGATATTAGACAAATAAGAGCACACAAGATAGAAGTGTGTAAAATTATTCGGTTGGTCAGGTGCTCTTACAGTATTTGCCCTTTCAAGTAAAAAGAAGCATCCAATTAAAAGATGACAAATTTTAAAATTACAAAAGAATTTTTTATGTACTATATAATCTTGTTTGTGGAACTCCCAGCAACAAAGTGATTTTGAGACACGAAGTTTAGGATCACACAATTCTGTGAATAGAACTAATTACTAACTGCCTTCATAGAAACTTCCCTCTGGCATGTTGTTTTCTAACTTCTGAAGATTATGGTACTGAGCACAGAGACAGGATACAAAAGTAAATAGACCATTAGTCAGATCCAATGTGCAGTCCTACAATACCATGAACTCTTGAAAAATAATGGTTTATTATAAGGCAATGTTGCAAACTCCTTAACAGAAGTGATGTAGCAGGCTGAACCATCTGAGCCATGAGTTCTCTTATAATTCAGTGTGATTTAAACATTACCTACTTAAATGACACTTAGAATATTACCCGTTTTTAATTATTTATTTATAATGCACCAACTCATTTCTAGGTACATTGTGTTTATGAAGGAGTCATAGGGGCCTTGTCTTCTGAAACATTGTAGCATACCTAATAATTTTATAAAACTTTTGCCCCTTTAATTTTTTTTAAACATCCTGTTTGATCTTGTCTTTCCTCATACTCAGTCTGTTATTTCCACTAATGAAATCTGAAATATACTTCATATTTCAGGTTTCAAATATTTGGATTTTTTTATTAGAAACCAGTTGGAAAAACATGTTGACTTATATTTTGGTCTGACTGCAGGGTTTGGTAAGAGCAGCTGAATTCCATCCCCTCTGATAAAAAATATTCCAAAATACAGTGGAGGATTGTAAAAAACAAAACAAAAAAAAAACAAAAAACAAACAGATTTTTATTCAGTATTTCAAACTTTGAGAATGCTCATCTTCTGGAAACCTCTGTTAACGTTGGCAAGGTCCCACATCCTCTCCTTTTCTAAATTTAATTAACCCAGCACTACACCACATTTGGAAGGAAAAGGCCACAACTTTATTTATATTAACAAGGATTCCACTAAGACCATAGGGTGGTGGTTCCCACGAATTTCTTTTTTCTTAATAAGGAAATGAATTAATGGGGGTAACTCAACCCTTTCCAACCACCTTAAACTAGCTTAATAGAATCCAAAATAAATTATTTAAAATATACACTTTTTAAAAAAACTTGAATAAACTTTTTCCATATTTTGGGGGTGTCTCATTGAGAACATGTAGTGGCTTGCTGCCACTTTCTTCTAAATTCTTTGGAGAAACCATCATTGACCATAAGATACCACTATAAACCTTATGGAGGGGATAGATCTCATCAAGAAAGACACTCATCAGTTAAGAATGGTATCCACTCAAATTGTGATGACCAGTCTGCCATACATACATATGTTACCTCACTCTCACTTGATTAACTGGTGCTACTTCTAATTATTTAAACTCTATATCTACCGTCTATATCCCCAGCAAGGGATACTGTTAGAGAGAGATTCTTGAAACCCCTTAGCATTTCCGCTAGATTCAGTCTTATTGACTACCAGCTGTCTGTTCACATCATACACAGGATGTGCCGAATGTGCTTTCTGGATCTGAAAAAAAAAACAACCCAAAATCAAAAATGGCATGTTTGAAATCAAAGCCCACCTCAAACAATCTCTCAGATACTAGCGCATTGGATACAAGCATTTTGTTTCCAGACACTTTCCAGAAATTTTCATCTCTTTTTGGGGGGGATTAGGAGGAATGTGGCTAAACAGGTACTAAAGATATTTCCAAGAACCAGTCCTGCAACTTGACTACTCCTCTCTTTGGCCCCACTCCAATAAACCGCTTCAGCATATGTCCAACTTTAAGAAAGTGAGTAATCCTTTTAGCTTCAATAGGGGAATTGTTCAATTGCTTAAAATTAAGCACATGCTTAATGGGTTTGCTGTATTGGGACCTTTGTTGTCTGAACAGCATTTTGGAGTAGTTAAGGTGTTCTGGAAGATGCAACCAACACATTGAGCCTAACTGTTCCCCAAAAGTCCAATATATACATATGTAATAGGACTTTCTTATAATGACCTTCACAGATATTGTGCATCCGATGAAGTGAGCTGTAGCTCACGAAAGCTTATGCTCAAATAAATTTGTTAGTCGCTAAGGTGCCACAAGTACTCCTTTTCTTTTTGCGGTTATAGACTAACACGGCTACTACTCTGAAACTAGAAGGACTGCATCACAAACGAGTGATGTTTTATCATTCACTTTTCTGTGCTCTTACTTAGCCCTCTCAATAGTTTTATTCAGAAACAGGCACCACTGCACTCTAGTACTTGTTTATCCTGCCAGGACTGCTGCACTAAGAATAGCTGGGAGAGGCATTACAAACTACACCTTGTTTTGGTGTAAGTCATGTAGCAAGTACTGCCAAAATCCATCTCCCTGTGATTCAAGAAACAAAACTGGTACAAACTCTGTAGTAAGTCTCTCTTTACATAAAGTCTCTTCTGGCTGTCTCATATGGCTAGAATTGACATAGATCTGTTGAAGTAAATGGAGCTATGTAGATTTACACCAGCTGAGGATTTGGTTCATATTGTTCACTTTGAGTGTTAAGGGGATGCAGCAGGTAGTTGGGCAGCACTTCTGTTATCAAGGTGAAAGCATTTGTTTGTAGTTGGGCAGGTTATAGAGTCTGCCTGCAATTTAAAGTATTGTGATTTTCTACAATAATCATGATTGTTAGTTTATTATGTTATTGTTGTGTTTTGTAAATAAAGCGCCAGCCCATTGCTACCGACGTTGGTATAATGCTGTTTAATTATGTTTGGAATGAGAAAAAATGTGAGCCTACCACTAGTAAGCCTAATTTTGGTTAAATAGATCCAGAGCTAGAAATCTTTTAATTTGAGTTAAAAAATGGTGGTACCTAACTCCTTTTCTTGCAGTCTAAGAACTAACTCATTTTTGTTAAAGGGCTGGTGGATTGGGTCTCAATTTTGTTGGAGCCAATGTCGTTCTGTTGTTTGATCCAACATGGAATCCAGCAAATGATCTTCAAGCCATTGACAGGTATAATCTCAATTTTAAAATTTAGGTAGACATAGTGCTCTTTTTGTTTTTTCATTTTGGAAATAGATTTTCTTATGCAAATTTTCTGAGAGAATAGGATATTCTTAGACACAATCTGATTTTGGCCGCATCAGACTAGATTTAGAAATGCCTGTTAATAATTTTTTTTAGCATTAATGTACTCTGCATACTGTTTAAAAAGTCAGTGAGAATTTCCACAGCTCCTTTACCTCTGAATTGTAACTTTTTTTATTTCCTACTTTTCAAGTTGTGACATCATTGGAAGAGAGAGGCATAGGACAAAGCTGCTGTTATGATAGTTTCGCTTTAAAAAAATAAGTGAACATATAGCCTGATGGCATTTTTCCTGAACCTGGAACAATCCCTGCTAGCCTGTTTAAAAGTAGAGAATATAAACAAAAAATACACAGTTAGTGATCCAGCTCAAGAGTGATGTTGAGAAACAGAGAATCCCTGAAGAAAAATAGTTGTGTTCTTATTTTGAAACCTCTGTAATATAGAGATGTCCCATTTCAGCATTCAGTTTAATGTCTGATAGCTTGCTGTGGTGACATGTGCAGGATTCTTATTTTATAAGTGTTTTCTCCTAGACATTCTAAACGTAGGATAGCATTTCACATACAGCTCATGAAAATACTTTTAGATAACTAAGGAAACACCCCAAGGAGTCTTTAAAATGTATAAAGCAATTGAGTTTTGATGAGTAAAAATACATTCTTTGTTCCATCCTATTTTATATTTTAGCTTTTAAGCTCCTCCATTATTTTGTAATTTCTAACAATATGGAGAGTCTATTTTTAGATACCTCCAGGAAGACATCTTTCTCCCCTTCACACTCCACAAATGGAAAAATGTTATGATGTTGCAGAAATGTGTGTCCTTGCAAGACTAGACTTTCACGGTACCACCTCTGTGAAGGTCACATTTCTCTGATGTCTTGACATTCAGTAAATCTCTTCTGTGGTTTCTGAAGTGAGGGCCATAAAGAGAGAAAATGTGAGCTGGGTAAAAACATTTAATTTCTAAACTTGTCTTTTAGGGAAGTTCTATTTTAAGTTTACAATATTTCCCTTTTATTGGAATTAGGATTTTACTTATCCCCAAAGGAACTCGTTGGCTAATAACCTGGCATTCTTCAAAATTACTCTGTCTTTGCAGAGCCTATAGGATTGGCCAGTGCAGAGATGTGAAAGTGTTTAGATTGATCTCGTTGGGGACAGTGGAGGAGATGATGTACTTACGGCAGGTTTACAAACAGGTAAAGTTCACACAGTATCATGGTACATGTAAAACAATAACTATTTTCAGCCAGCTGTCTGAATGAGTGAAAGCTGACCTATAGCAAGGTTGACTCTATGTTGGATTTATGACTTGCAATGTTAATTTATGCACTTGACAAGGAAGAACTACCCCATTTATTTCAGTGGGTGCTAACTCAGGCCAGTGATGGTACTTTAAGTGCCAATGTTGTTACTTATTTCAGCACTCAAAGCATGTGAGAAAGGAGATTTAAGTATCTCTTATGAAGATCTGAGACAGCCAATATTGAATGTCATTCCTTAAAATAAAAATGTAAGAGCAAGTTTTAAATTTCAGTTAAATATTGGTGGGCCTGTACGAGAAATTAAACTGAAATTTAAACACATGATGGGATTTCTTGTTTCTTGACTTTAGCAAAGCTTTTGACACGGTCTCCCACAGTATTCTTGTCAGCAAGTTAAGGAAGTATGGGCTGGATGAATGCACTATAAGGTGGGTAGAAAGCTGGCTAGATTGTCGGGCTCAACGGGTAGTGATCAATGGCTCCATGTCTAGTTGGCAGCCGGTATCAAGTGGAGTGCCCCAAGGGTCGGTCCTGGGGCCGGTTTTGTTCAATATCTTCATAAATGATCTGGAGGATGGTGTGGATTGCACTCTCAGCAAATTTGCGGATGATACTAAACTGGGAGGAGTGGTAGATACGCTGGAGGGGAGGGATAGGATACAGAAGGACCTAGACAAATTGGAGGATTGGGCCAAAAGAAATCTGATGAGGTTCAATAAGGATAAGTGCAGGGTCCTGCACTTAGGACGGAAGAACCCAATGCACAGCTACAGACTAGGGACCGAATGGCTAGGCAGCAGTTCTGCGGAAAAGGACCTAGGGGTGACAGTGGACGAGAAGCTGGATATGAGTCAGCAGTGTGCCCTTGTTGCCAAGAAGGCCAATGGCATTTTGGGATGTATAAGTAGGGGCATAGCGAGCAGATCGAGGGACGTGATCGTTCCCCTCTATTCGACATTGGTGAGGCCTCATCTGGAGTACTGTGTCCAGTTTTGGGCCCCACACTTCAAGAAGGATGTGGATAAATTGGAGAGAGTCCAGCGAAGGGCAACAAAAATGATTAGGGGTCTGGAACACATGAGTTATGAGGAGAGGCTGAGGGAGCTGGGATTGTTTAGCCTGCAGAAGAGAAGAATGAGGGGGGATTTGATAGCTGCTTTCAACTACCTGAAAGGGGGTTCCAAAGAGGATGGCTCTAGACTGTTCTCAATGGTAGCAGATGACAGAACGAGGAGTAATGGTCTCAAGTTGCAGTGGGGGAGGTTTAGATTGGATATTAGGAAAAACTTTTTCACTAAGAGGGTGGTGAAACACTGGAATGCGTTACCTAGGGAGGTGGTAGAATCTCCTTCCTTAGAGGTTTTTAAGGTCAGGCTTGACAAAGCCCTGGCTGGGATGATTTAACTGGGAATTGGTCCTGCTTCGAGCAGGGGGTTGGACTAGATGACCTTCTGGGGTCCCTTCCAACCCTTATATTCTATGATTCTATGATTGAAGATGAGCGCGATTGATTTTCATTTTCCAGAAGGGTGGGGCTTATTTTTCAAAAGTTTGGGAAATGCTGGGCTAAATGGACTTAAGAAGTGTCCATTACTCTGAACACTACCTTATTTGTGAGAGCCAGGCTCTTCTGTTAACTCCTTGATTCTCCAGCTCCTCATTTTGAGTGAGGGAGGAGGAGGAGGAGAACTGAAGTGGGGCAATCCCCATTGCCAGTATAGTAACTTGGACAGTAATGGCTGCTTGATAGCATCATACTTCTGAGGAAGCCCACTGACTTCCTCTTCCCTCCTATGGATTGTGGTGACTGGCAGGGTCATGAGAATTTGTAAGAAAGGTTTTCCCTTCTCCTAGTTCAACTTGTCCCAGTCTTGTTTCAGGACAGTTTATTGAGATCATCGGGGCAAGAGTAGGGGTTGTGCCTATCATGTGACACTTTCTGAATAGAAAGTCTGAGGAATGAAATCACATGTGTGAATTGTGTCCATCCCTAAGACAGCAGCAGAAAGTCACTAGTTCCTCACTTCATTTTTTCTCCAGTGTTTACTTTTACTTAATTGAAAATGTTCTGGTAAATGTACTGTGACTGAACTAGCAGAGTTCTGCTATATACCGGTAATCTAATTTTTAAAAGGAAATCACTGTATTTTTAAAGCGTCAATAATTAATTAGCATTTATTTAAGGACTAACATCTGCTGCTTTTTGTGCTCTATTCTGAAAAGTCTTAACATGTTTTTTTTCTCAAACGTACACAACTTTCTGAAAAACTTTTATATTCCCTGTTAATATCAGTATGTGTGTATGCTATTTTCTTGACTGTGACTTTCACAATGTCATATTGCTTTATTGTGTATAGGGGTTTTCGTCTTACTGGCAACCGTGATCAATCTGAAAAATAAACAGATAAAAAGATATGGAAGCTAAGACCTTTCAGTGGAGAACACTGTCAAAATAGGTCAATTTTTAGACCTACCAACCTTGACAACCTTTTGAACATCAGTAAACATGTTTTTAAACATCATGTATTCCTTTCTCCATTTCAGTGATTATCTGACATCTGTGACAGGGTCGGGCCAGATGGCTATAGGAGAGTAATAGAAGGCAGATATATTAGCCCCAAGCTAAGTAGGTCCCTTTTCCCTGGGTAAGGTAACAGGGAAGGTTCCAGAACAATCAGGAACCTTCTGGAGACAATTAAGACAGGCTGATTAGAACACCTGCAGCCAATCAAGAAGCTGCTAGAATCAATTAAGGCAGGCTAATCAGGGCACCTGGGTTTTAAAAAGGAGCTCACTTCAGTTTGTGGTGTGCGTGTGAGTAGCTGGGAGCAAGAGGCACTAGGAGCTGAGAGTGAGAACGCGGACTGTTGGAGGACTGAGGTGTACAAGCATTATGAGACACCAGGAGGAAGGTCCTGTGGTAAGGATAAAGAAGATGTTGGGAGGAGTCCATGAGGAAATAGCCCAGGGAAGTTGTAGCTGTCACACAGCTGTTCCAGGAGGCACTCGAGACAGCTGAGTTCCACAGGGCCCTGGGCTGGAACCCGGAGTAGAGGGCAGACCCAGGTTCTCCCCAAATCCTCCCAACTCCTGGTCAGACACAGGAGGAGTCGACCTGGATTGTGGGTTCAGAAAAATGGCCAAACTAAGGGCTTCCATGAAGCTCCAAGGCGAGCAAATCCACCAATAAGCGCAAGACCCACCAAGGTGGAGCAGGAACTTTGTCACACATCCTAATTAAATACATGTTTAGGAAACTTTAATCGAAAGCACCATGAAGAAAATTATGTGCTGTTTATGTACAAAATTTTGAGATGACTTTACAAAGACATTACTACAGTGTAAGGCATTCTTTCTACCAGCTTTCTCACAAAGCATAACGATTTAATTTTAGCAGGAATGTTTAGGGCCAGACTTGCACAGGTCTGTGTATGAAATTGTGTACATATATATACATGTTACTACTGAATGCAAAAAACTGTTATATTAGATAGATTATATAACTGGAGGGGACAGGCTGTATACACTACTCTGACCAATCAGGTACCTATTAATGTAGCTGAGCTTATTTGTATGCATACAGCTGTATGCATATAACTGAACATCTGTCTCTTAACTATAAGAATGGTCAGTTAAAATTTGCAAATCTAAGACTCAGATTTTCATTAGGTCTCCACTAATGCACGCTTAAGATCAGCAGACGCATTGGTCTGCAAACACCTGTGTATCTGTATGAACAGGTAAACTGGTACATAACTGTGAATTGCATGTGCAGTTACCTGATTTGTCTGCCCATGTGTAGGCTTTTCCATGTGGAAGTGAGGAACCTACAAATCTTATGTCTGCATTGATAGAAACCTGCTCAAAATTTTGACCTGATTATCCAGAACTTGCTGAAATTTTTTTGTCTAATTGGCCAAGTATATTTTACATAAAATTAGTCTACAGACAAAATATTGGAACTCCAGGGCTGGTTTTTACATCTAGATTTGAATTGCATTGACAGTTGAGTATCTAACTGGGCACACAATTTCCCTGAGATTTTCAACTAGTGTTGTTGAAGAGTATAAAAACATATTGTGACCATTAATGAGAACACAGAAACATGACCGCACCTGAACATGTGGCTTTCTGTATATGTGCAAGTGCATCTTCAAATAGACATATAAGCTGAGTTGTCTACTCTGTATTTAGTCAATATTTTAATATGCGTAAGTAATTGATTTTTTGAAAAGCAGTCTGTTTGTAATGCTTTGTATTGTGTTGTCTAAAGATGAACTTATTGAAGGATGTGTTTGATTTTGAAATTACTTTCACTTTTTTTTATTGTTTTTTATTAGTGGAACAGTTGTGGGAGAGGGGAACCATGTACAACCATTAGTGATTCAGAATATAAAAGAAGTAGAACAAAAATATAAAATTAAGTAAACAATATAAACTAGTTAATCTGAAATCTGTGGTGCAACCTTAACTATGATCATGATTGCTACTACATTTTTAGAGAAACATGTACATTGCACCTAGCAAAATTAGGGCTCCATCCAGCTATAGTTTGCCTTTGTGACTGATGACTATTTCAGAGGGGTACTTCTCCCTTGAAGGCAGCTGCATAGTCCTAGAATTACCATTAAGTAGCCCTCAAAGGCTACTAACATCCTAGGGACAGAGCTACAGAAAAATTTTTCAGGTCGAGTAAAGCCATCATTTCTTCCTGCTGTTCGTGCAGAGGATGTCTGCTATATTTGTACTGAACACTTGACGTCAGTTGAAGCACAGCTCAACCTGCCTGATTTAAAGAACATTTACATTTGATCTAATGCACTATTTACTTAACTTTTTCCAGCACAGTGGTGGCTCTCATTAGTCATTTGTACATTCCACTTAATCAGAGTGGATCAGAATTTA
This sequence comes from Caretta caretta, assembly GCF_965140235.1. Taxonomy (NCBI): domain Eukaryota; kingdom Metazoa; phylum Chordata; order Testudines; family Cheloniidae; genus Caretta; species Caretta caretta. The sequence continues at coordinate 89,789,524 of NC_134210.1, read as the reverse complement.
AATTTTTCCAGATCAATATTCATGATTCAGTGACCATATTCTTTTTCACTCTTGGTGTACTTTAAAGGCTGAATAACAATAATTTAAATATTTGTTATAAATTATTTGTAAACAGTCATGATGCAGTGAAGTACTGATACTCAAGAATAAGTTAGCAAGTTTCCAGTGTTAGGCATAGAACAATGAAGTAGGAGGCTTAGAACATTTTTTTTTTCTTTCCTATTCAATAAAACTAGTCAGATTAATATTATACCACAATGGCAACATCTGCCAGGTAAATAAAAGCAAAATATTCTTCCTTAGGAATTTCTGCCTGCTTTAACTAAAGCTGCATATATATTGTGAATGCCAGGAAATTCTGACGTGATTGGATTAAACATTTCTGAAATCTCTTGCATTATTCTGTTTTAGCAACTTCACTGTGCGGTAGTTGGAAGTGAAAATGCCAAGCGATATTTTGAGGCAGTGCAAGGATCAAAGGAACATCAAGGAGAGCTTTTTGGGATCCATAACCTCTTCAAGCTTCGAACCCAGGGGTCCTGCCTTACAAAAGACATCCTGGAGGTGTGAAGCTTTCCTTATGACTTTTGGATATTTGCTTTACATATTTTTTCCTCTTGAAGCATTTTACCATAAATATGAATGTAGTGCCATGCAAAGAAGTATGGTGAAAGTTGAAACAGCAAATGCCTACACTGTGCCTTAATGTAGGGCTGTTACTTTCTCACTTTCAGGCACACCAAAATAATTCCTCTAAAATAAACAAAAATATGGAAAATGTAGTCTTATTAAAACTTGCCAAGAGCTCAATGAAATACATTTCTGTTCCTAATAAAAATACCACAATTGTTTTTGGGACACCTTCTGCATTTATTCATCTGTGTTCACAGATGTATTTTATTTATCAGATACAGTATTTGTCCTTTAAATCAAATTTAAAATACTTTTTTACTATGAAGAAGGTGTTCTGATCTTGCTAACCTTCTGTTTAATGGTTATTAGTTCGGGTGGATAGACATTTTTCATATCATAGAATTATTGCATTTATGTATCATATGCATACATTTTTTTTAAAATGCAGCATTGAAAAGGTTGAGTGGGGCATTCCATTCTAAAATCCCTGTCTTTTGGTTGTTCTCAAACAGTGTATTGAGCCAGATTCAGAGAGTGGTGTAGAGAGAGGTAAAGGATGCATAACATGCACCTCTTTATGTCCCCAGTATGTATGTTTTGCCAAATAAGATTCCCTGAAACTGTTTTTCTTTCTCATATCTGACACCTCCACCCCCTTATATATCACTCCTCAGTCTGGTTTGTGGAGTCTGAGAAGGAGGTTAGGAGCTAAGCTGGTATAAATCACTAACTTTTTAGTTCATAGCATGTGTAGCAAAAAACCAAAATCTTTCATATGAAGATGTAAGAAGACTATGTAAGGTAATGTAAGCCACTGTGCACTTTCACACATATACCTGCTTTGGCTTCTTGATGAGTAAGATACCCCGATTTAAAATTCTTTACCCTTATGTGTGGATAAAGGAGTCTAATTTTATAATATGGGATGCATTGCCTCTGAAGTTGGCCCATTGTGTTAAGAACTCTTTTAAACTGCGAAAGCCATGACCCCGTCACAATCATTCTTAGTATTTGAACTTTGGAGATAAAGCTTCTTAGTCATAGTCTCAGCCAAAGATGAATGTTTCTAGAAAGTTTATAAACAAAATGTGTCTAGCCATATTTTGGAAAAGATACCTGTTTTTCACTTTGGGATACTTCAGCTCAAATCTGTTTTACTAGGAGGAAAACAATTATGTCTTGGTATTTGCTTTAAATAGTCTTTAGTGATGAAAATACTGTCTTTCTGAAAAAAATGTTTAAAAATAGTAAAATTTTGGATGTGTGTAGGATCCACTCAACATGTATAATATGTCAGTTTTCTTACTCATTCGAGGCCTGATCTAACTGTCATTGAGTGTTTCCATCAACTAAAGTGTGGCAGTTTATTTGGGCCTTAAGTGTGAGTGGCCATTTTACTTTTGAACATGTGCACTTCCAGATAAATATGGAAAAATTAAGCTTTGCCCTGTCTGCCCACCTTACCTTGAAGACCACACATGCTGCCTTATTGTGTTGGTAATTTTTATTATAAAATTTTCCTGTCTTGCATCTTTTCTCTTTTAGAGGGAGGGTCAAGTGGAAGCAGGAGTCATGACAGCCACTACATGGCTAAAGGAGGAGCCATCATCATGCAAGTTAGAAATGGTGAGTTGTCTTTGTGCATGTCATACATCAGGGAATGTGGGTGCTATTTTTTCTTCTTGGTCCAGTTAGTGTGTTGAGCAAACATCTTTGACAAAAATTAGACACAAAATTTTTTAAAAGATACAGTATGTAAGGGATAATATCAGAAAGAGAACATTGCTGCAGGATGATGGTCTCTTGCTACCTTCGATTAGAATTTTCAAGAAGATAATGAATATCAGGCAAACTTCCATTAATATGTTTAGTCTGTGGTAATATCCCATCATGATGCCTCTACAGTATTTCTTAAATACCATCAGACTGCTGTGCGTGTATATATTTTGTTAATGGATACTGTTGATGTAGAGGGACAGTTGCTCACTGAGCTGTTGTTGAAATACTGTATTCTGAATGACTTATTTGACAAATGATTTGTTGGACCCGAACCTCAATTGATGTAAGTCAGCCTAGCCCCAGTGATTTCAGTGTTTGTTCACACCAGCTGAGGAGCTGCCCCCACTGTACTTTGAACAGAGAATTTGAAGTAAAATTTGCTCTTTTGCACAAAGCCCAAATAGTTGGTTCGTGTGTTTGTGTGTCAGAGACTGGTTGTGCTCTGTGGTTAGACTGGCCTCGTAATTAGAACTGAAGTCAGGACAGGGTTACCTGAAAAGAGGCAAGGCTGGGACCAAGATAGACAGGAGCAGGGCTGAAACAGGAGCTATCACAGCTGTGGGCAAATGCTTTGCTTAGCCGCTGAACGCTGCTGCTGGGCTTAAGAGCCAGTCTGCTGACTTTTCCAACCGGTTGGGCGGTTTGGCCAATCAGACCCCTAACTATTAACTATAGTCAGTATTCTGTAGCCTAGTAACTGGTATAGTGGTCAGATCCCCTGTGCAAGGGGTTTGGGCTGCTTGCTCCATATAATTGCAGATCCAATAAACCCCCCCACAGGCCATCTTAATGACTTGTTCCTGTTTTCTGAACTTCTTTAGTTTTGTGCTTGGCTACAATAGTCCTTAAGTGATTCTAGAGTAGAAGGTTATATGCGCACAGTTCTTCAAACCATTATAAATGGGAGTGTTGGACCTCAAATCCTAAAAAGTTGGCCACCCTGTTATGTGTTTTCCTTATAAATGATTTGATTATGTAGTGTTTTGGTTTGCACTGTTGAGTTGCTTTTTAACCTACACAACTTGAAAGCTGCACCAAAATGAGTTCAAACTGTAAATGTAATGGTATGTTTACTGGATAAATGCAGGTTGTTCCCAAACAGACAAACAGTAGATAGCATGTGTTATTGTCCCAAACATTTAACACAGTTTACTAATATTGCGGGGGTTTTTTAATCGTCATACACGTGCTATTATTTGGTTAAATATTGTATTGCATACCAAAGCTTCCTACTTGCTTAATATCTGTGTATTGAATGTGTACTTATTTTTGTATAGATTGGGTTTTATAATTTAGTAAAAACCCATTATCTGTATTAGAGAGTCAAAGTTAGAAGTTGTTGTTCCAAATGTATATCTGTTTTAAATAGCTTTTTTGTTTTGTTGTAATGTTAAGTTCTGTGACAATGATTTTCAGTATTTATTTATTTATTTTTTTTAGCATGCAGAGCCAGGTTGTGAAGACGATAAAGCTCCTCTCAAATCGGAGAAAGAGGAATTTGATTTTTACAGTGACTTTAGTGATGATGAACTTGTGGGAAGCTCAAGAACAAAAAGAAGTAGATTTTGCAGTGCAAATGACATGCTAGTTTCACAGAAACAGCTTACCTTAATGCAGTGTGGTTTTCTTAAACTGCTAGAGAGAGAAACTAAAGCTACTGAGGTCACTGATAGTAATGGTGCATCTGATCATGATAGCTCAGATGCCAGGTCTGTGGGCCAAAGAGCAAATGTAGATGTCAAATGCATTGGTCTTCAGAAAAGTAGAAGTCATAGTATTTTGAGACGTCGGAGAACCACTGAATCACCAAATAGAAGTGAAAAACAAGATATGCATTGTGCGATTGTAGCCCCAGATTGGCCTGTTTCATCTGAATCTGAGGAAGAAAAGGACATTGAAAATAAAAATATAGATCAGTGCATTTCAAAGGAAATTGGCATAGTCATGGAGACTGAAGGCAGCTCAGAAGAGAGTGATGATGTCATCTTTCCTTCACAAATTCTAACTCACCAAGAAACTGCTCCTGCTAAAAGTGTTAAAAGAGACAAGGCTGTATCAGAAAAATTGGAAGGGTCAGATACAGAAAAGACCACTAAACATACACCTAAAAGAGACACTTTGGCCTGTAAACAATCTCTATTCCATAATACTAGGTCAGTCTTCACCAAAACAAAGACTTGGAAAAATGCCCAAAAGTCCACAACATATGTGAGAGGCACTAGTGACATAAGTGATGAGTCTGATGATCTTGAAATACCCCTATGGTCCAAATCAAGAAACCAGAAAGCCTTCACTGCTCTTACGTTGAAACAAAAATATGATCGAAATAAGAAGTTCTGTAATTCTTCCAGAACTGTGGTGCAGGCAAACAAGCCAAACAATGGAGAAAAGGAAACCGATTCACAGAATATAGGTGAATTTTCATCCTCTGAAGATGGTTTACCAGTCAAGAAAATTCACTTAAGTAAGCAAAACCACAGGCACAAAAAACAGAGACGCAGAATTCAGTTTGACCCCAAATCACCCTGTCGTGTTAGAGGTGCCTCAGTTATAGTTTCGACACCCAGTCACTCTCATGTGCACAAGACCTCTATAAGTAAGAGAGCATGTGTCAGTCAAGAAGAAAATGTGGGATCAGTGGACAATTTTTTAGGTGATTGTAAAATTTATTATGAGTTTTTGTTCAGCACAATGTAGTAGTACAAATTTAATATGGAGAAGTTTTTTGCAGATATATTAAAGGTGTCACCCTGTCCTTGTTTATATCTGATTTATTAAGAGATCTTTAATATTGTCCTTCCCTTTTTATAGGCCTTGTTGATTTCACTGATTATTTTTATCCTTGTCTCTTCTGATTTTGAGGGCCACTCTGCAATACAGTAGATGCTGCTTAATATCAACCTGGATATTAACAACTTCCAATTAATAGCAACATTTTGCTCGGAACGAATTCCATGCCATTGACATTAATGTTAATGGATTCAGATTGTTAATAGGATTGGCAACGGCATGATGCTTTATTGAGTTTTTTTGGAATAAAGACTCCAGCTGTAGGCAGGCAGGTTTGTACTGCTGCAGCATGGGAAGAAAATGCAGGGAGATGCCTTCCCTCGCTGCAGCCCTGCAAACGTGCTTGCACCTGCAGCCCTGCCCAATGGGGGACCCCTGCTGGAGTCCTGGCACTGCAAGCTGCGAGGGGAGGCTGTGGGCAGGGCAGCAGTATGGAGTTGGGGGCTGTAGCCTGGATGCCAAGGCTTTCCACAGGGAGTTGGGGGTGCTGACGTCTCACGGAGCAGCAAGATACCTCTCACTGCTGTTCCCCTCCCAGTCCCACTCACGAGGAGAGGTACTATGCAGCTCTGCACCCCTGTTCTCCTGATGCTGCCCTATCCGCAGCTTCCCCTCCCGTCGGAAAGCCCCAGCATACAAGCTGCAGCCACCCTCTCCGTTGCTGCCTATCCCCGGGCAGGTTTGGGGAGGTAAAGCCAGAGAAAGCTCATCCCAACACTTCCTTATAATCATAGAATATCAGGGTTGGAAGGGACCTCAAGAGGTCATCTCGTCCAACCCCCTGCTCAAAGCAGGACCAATCCCCAATTTTTGCTCCGATCCCTAAATTGCCCCCTCAAGGATTGAACTCAGAACCCTGGGTTTAGCAGGCCAATGCTCAAACCACTGAGCTATCCTTCCTCGCCCTTTCTGGCTGCAGCCCCACAAAAGTGCCCTTCTTCTTATTGGCAACTGCCAGATAATGGCAATTTTTTGTTGGCAATCCAGGGGTTGCTAATAAGCAGAATCGACTGTTTACATATGTTTCTATTTTTGCTAAACATTTGCAATCACTACAAAAAGAAGCATTAATGTATGATACAATTACATTTTCTAATTTGAGAATGAGTAAATGAGTTCTCACCATAATGTTAACTTTTTTCCTGTTATCAGTAACTGGTAATTTTATCACTGAATATTATTTGAAATATGTACTGTGGTATTGGTAGTATGTATAATATGGAGTAGTTGGGGCGATTAGTCCTTAACTTTGAGCGTTATTATTGCATTCATCTTTTAAAAACTTTGGGTGCCTTGGAGCAAAGTTTGCCATTTCTCGGTATGCAAAAGAAAATTTACTAAAATGGTTGCAGCACTTAAATGGATATTAGCACAACTGAAGGATTTAAGGACAAAGCCCTAGATTTTTGAAGGTATTTAGGTTCCTAAATCCCTTTTGAACATGAGACTTAAGCTCCTAAAGCAGTTAGCCATTGCAACGCTGAGTGCAACAATGCCTAAATACCTTTAAAAATCTAGGCCTAAGTTACAGGCTAACAAAATGTAGGATTTCCAAGTTAACTTTATTTTAACTTTTTCTTTTAAAATTTCAATAGATCTCTATAATAGAGCTGATATATCCAGGCAGTATTTTGGAATGGCCAAAAGAGTTTGATTATACCTTTCTTCTCATGTATTAGACGGTGTTCAAGAAGTGGCTTATATTCATTCAAACCAGAATGTGGTTGGATCAAGCAAGGCTGAGAATCAGATGAGTAACTGGGCAGTGCGAGATGTGTTTGAGTTGAAGCAGTTTTCCCAGCTCCCTGCTAATATAGCAGTCTACAGTGCCAAGGTAAAGAGGAGGATTTGGGAAATGTTGTTTTGTTCTATTTTTATCCTCCTTATTCTCTTTCTTCAAACTTGGTTTTTTGTTAATGGCCACCATGAATGATCTAAGACACTGATGGGAAGAGAAGGAGGAGTTTCAAGTGGAGGCCTAATAAAATAAAATACTGTGGCTACTTCTGTATTGGTCAGCTTTGAAAGTGTTGGGAACTGAGTTGAACAGCACCCTCTGCTGGTTTCTGTAAGACTGTCTCAGAAGTAATATGCTTATCTGTTTTAGAACAGAGATTGGGTACCTGAAATCTAATCCTGTGCCACATTTTCTCTGGTAATAGGACTTGATTTGAGGCCTGGAATCTTCAGTTTCTTTGGTCTAATTAATAAAGTAGCAAGTTACCAGAAAAGAAGGTTGAACCTTCATGGTATTCCAGAGGACTCCCTCACTAGGGCTGGAAAGTGTTTTAGTTAGAATCACTTAAAGTCAAATACAAGTTTGCAGAAAGAGTTTATGTCAAAACGTCTACTATGATTAATTCAACTTTATGGGTCAGTGTAGTCTTCGTTAATGTAAGTCTGAAGTTGAAAATTGAACGCAAGCCTGTTGGGAGCATTTCTAACACTTGCTTAATTTGTAGTGATGAGTATGTTTTTATGCTTTACAGCCATTACATTTCATGTTAAATTACATTTGGAATAGAGATAAGCCTGAGTCTAAACTCGGATAGATCTTCAAGTTTATGTTTCAGACCTATTCATAGAATCATAGAATCATAGAATATAAGGGTTGGAAGGGACCCCAGAAGGTCATCTAGTCCAACCCCCTGCTCGAAGCAGGACCAATTCCCAGTTAAATCATCCCAGCCAGGGCTTTGTCAAGCCTGACCTTAAAAACCTCTAAGGAAGGAGATTCTACCACCTCCCTAGGTAACGCATTCCAGTGTTTCACCACCCTCTTAGTGAAAAAGTTTTTCCTAATATCCAATCTAAACCTCCCCCACTGCAACTTGAGACCATTACTCCTCGTTCTGTCATCTGCTACCATTGAGAACAGTCTAGAGCCATCCTCTTTGGAACCCCCTTTCAGGTAGTTGAAAGCAGCTATCAAATCCCCCCTCATTCTTCTCTTCTGCAGGCTAAACAATCCCAGCTCCCTCAGCCTCTCCTCATAACTCATGTGTTCCAGACCCCTAATCATTTTTGTTGCCCTTCGCTGGACTCTCTCCAATTTATCCACATCCTTCTTGAAGTGTGGGGCCCAAAACTGGACACAGTACTCCAGATGAGGCCTCACCAATGTCGAATAGAGGGGAACGATCACGTCCCTCGATCTGCTCGCTATGCCCCTACTTATACATCCCAAAATGCCATTGGCCTTCTTGGCAACAAGGGCACACTGCTGACTCATATCCAGCTTCTCGTCCACTGTCACCCCTAGGTCCTTTTCCGCAGAACTGCTGCCTAGCCATTCGGTCCCTAGTCTGTAGCTGTGCATTGGGTTCTTCCGTCCTAAGTGCAGGACCCTGCACTTATCCTTATTGAACCTCATCAGATTTCTTTTGGCCCAATCCTCCAATTTGTCTAGGTCCTTCTGTATCCTATCCCTCCCCTCCAGCGTATCTACCACTCCTCCCAGTTTAGTATCATCCGCAAATTTGCTGAGAGTGCAATCCACACCATCCTCCAGATCATTTATGAAGATATTGAACAAAACCGGCCCCAGGACCGACCCTTGGGGCACTCCACTTGATACCGGCTGCCAACTAGACATGGAGCCATTGATCACTACCCGTTGAGCCCGACAATCTAGCCAGCTTTCTGCCCACCTTGTAGTGCATTCATCCAGCCCATACTTCCTTAACTTGCTGACAAGAATACTGTGGGAGACCGTGTCAAAAGCTTTGCTAAAGTCAAGAAACAATACATCCACTGCTTTCCCTTCATCCACAGAACCAGTAATCTCATCATAGAAGGCGATTAGATTAGTCAGGCATGACCTTCCCTTGGTGAATCCATGCTGGCTGTTCCTGATCACCTTCCTCTTATGCAAGTGCTTCAGGATTGATTCTTTGAGGACCTGCTCCATGATTTTTCCAGGGACTGAAGTGAGGCTGACTGGCCTGTAGTTCCCAGGATCCTCCTTCTTCCCTTTTTAAAGATTGGCACTACATTAGCCTTTTTCCAGTCATCCGGGACTTCCCCGGTTCGCCACGAGTTTTCAAAGATAATGGCCAATGGCTCTGCAATCACAGCCGCCAGTTCCTTCAGCACTCTCGGATGCAACTCGTCCGGCCCCATGGACTTGTGCACGTCCAGCTTTTCTAAATAGTCCCTAACCACCTCTATCTCCACAGAGGGCTGTCCATCTCTTCCCCATTTTGTGATGCCCAGCGTAGCAGTCTGGGAGCTGACCTTGTTAGTGAAAACAGAGGCAAAAAAAGCATTGAGTACATTAGCTTTTTCCACATCCTCTGTCACTAGTTTGCCTCCCTCATTCAGTAAGGGGCCCACACATTCCTTGGCTTTCTTCTTGTTGCCAACATACCTGAAGAAACCCTTCTTGTTACTCTTGACATCTCTGGCTAGCTGCAGCTCCAGGTGCGATTTGGCCCTCCTGATAACATTCCTACATGCCCGAGCAATATTTTTATACTCTTCCCTGGTCATATGTCCAACCTTCCACTTCTTGTAAGCTTCTTTTTTATGTTTAAGATCCGCTAAGATTTCACCATTAAGCCAAGCTGGTCGCCTGCCATATTTACTATTCTTTCGACTCATTGGGATGGTTTGTCCCTGTAACCTCAACAGGGATTCCTTGAAATACAGCCAGCTCTCCTGGACTCCTTTCCCCTTCAAGTTAGTCCCCCAGGGGATCCTGGCCATCCGTTCCCTGAGGGAGTCGAAGTCTGCTTTCCTGAAGTCCAGGGTCCGTATCGTGCTGCTTACCTTTCTTCCCTGTGTCAGGATCCTGAACTCAACCAACTCATGGTCACTGCCTCCCAGATTCCCATCCACTTTTGCTTCCCCCACTAATTCTACCCGGTTTGTGAGCAGCAGGTCAAGAAAAGCGCCCCCCCTAGTTGGCTCCTCTAGCACTTGCGCCAGGAAATTGTCCCCTACGCTTTCCAAAAACTTCCTGGATTGTCTATGCACCGCTGTATTGCTCTCCCAGCAGATATCAGGAAAATTAAAGTCACCCATGAGAATCAGGGCATGCGATCCAGTAGCTTCCGTGAGCTGCCGGAAGAAAGCCTCATCTCCCTGGTCCGGTGGTCTATAGCAGACTCCCACCACTACATCACTCTTGTTGCACACACTTCTAAACTTAATCCAGAGACACTCAGGTTTTTCTGCAGTTTCGTACCGGAGCTCTGAGCAGTCATACTGCTCCCTTACATACAGTGCTACTCCCCCACCTTTTCTGCCCTGCCTGTCCTTCCTGAACAGTTTATAACCATCCATGACAGTACTCCAGTCATGTGAGTTATCCCACCAAGTCTCTGTTATTCCGATCACGTCATAGTTCTTTGACATCACCAGGACCTCCAGTTCTCCCTGCTTGTTTCCAAGGCTTTGTGCATTTGTATATAAGCACTTGAGATAACCTGTTGATCGCCCCTCATTCCCAGTATGAGGCAGGAGCCCTCCCCTCACAGACATTCCTGCCTGTGCTTCCTCCCGGTATCCCGCTTTCCCACTTACCTCAGGGCTTTGGTCTCCTTCCCCCGGTGAACCTAGTTTAAAGCCCTCCTCACTAGGTTAGCCAGCCTGCTCGCGAAGATGCTCTTCCCTCTCTTCGTTAAGTGGAGCCCGTCTCTGCCTAGCACTCCTTCTTGGAACACCATCCCATGGTCGAAGAATCCAAAGCCTTCTCTCCGACACCACCTGCGTAGCCATTCGTTGACTTCCACGATTCGACGCTCCCTACCTAGGCCTAGGACGAGAACACCACTTGCGCCTCCAACTCCTTTATCCTTCTTCCTAGAGCCACATAGTCCGCAGTGATCCGCTCAAGGTCATTCTTGGCAGTATCATTGGTGCCCACGTGGAGAAGCAGGAAGGGGTAGCGATCCGAGGGCTTGATGAGTCTCGGCAGTCTCTCCGTCACATCGCGAATCTTAGCCCCCGGCAAGCAGCAGACTTCTCGGTTTTCCCGGTCAGGGCGGCAGATAGATGACTCAGTCCCCCGGAGGAGAGAGTTTGTTTGTTGGTTTTAATCTGCATTCCTGAATGCTTGGGGCATTCTGATTTGGATCCAGATTTCAGACACTTAAGTGGGAATGTTCACATCCAGGTTTTTGGTTTGGGGGTTCATGTTTAATTTGGACTTAGATGGACACCATCAATTTATCTATTTGTAAAGATGAATCTAACCATTCCCCAGTCATTTTTTTCCATACTACAAACATTTGTAGTTCCCCTAGGCTGATCCCCAGGATGAACCACAAATGTTTGTAGCCTAAAGCAAATGTTTGGGGTACATTCAGTTTAGTCTTCACAGATGTGTTTAGCTACCATGAATAAACTAACAATCATTTAACTCAAGGTAAAAACTCTAGTCTGGATCTACATATATTAGGTCATGCCCATGCATTTCCTCATTAACAGGTGTGCTTCCAGCACTATTGATGTAGTGTAAATAATTGTTCTATTAGCAAGGGGTGTTGAAGCAATATTATGCTGGGAAGATCAAAAAAGCCAATCAGCAATAAGTGAGATCTTTTCTATAGTAAAAGTATTTGTATTTGAATCTCTCCCCTAAATAGACCATCAGGTAAAAATGCGCAAGAATACCACAGAAAGATCCCAGCCCCTAATAGCCAGGATTGACAACATCACTAGAATGCAGGACAAATGAAAGAAAAATTTGAGGAGAGTACTGGGGCTTAATGACTCTAACGCCTGCTGTGTCTCTGATATTAGGCTATGGGATTTTAAAGGCTTTTCTGTTGTTCAAATGATTTGTTTCTCATTACACCCGAATTCAGAATTTTCATGCCCACAGGTGTTAACAAATTAATTTCTCCGATTAGCTGTCAATCGATACGTTTCAAGGGTATTTGGTTTCTTAAACCAGAAGCAACAGTAACATCAATTAACTTGAAGAGATTGAAAAAGGAAGGAAAACATCAATAATGGTGGGAAAAACTGCCAGTTGACTTCATTCCCTGTTTTTACTCTGACATAAAGGCATTAATTTAGCAGTAATCGCTAGATGTCTGTCTCTTCTAAAATATAGAGCTCTGAATTTTTCGTGCTCTTCTTAAAGAGCTGCTGATGCCTTGTAGAAAACTTTGAAAAATGATCCACTTTTAGGAACAACTTTGCTGCTACTTTTTCTGTTTTCTCCTTTCCTTGTTGCTTTATTTTTAATACAAGGACTTTGTATGAAAGGCAAATTATGGTTGCTCTGGTGTTCATCTCTTTTTGCCATTTATTTTTCACTTATTCAGTCAGTTTAGGACATTGTAAGGTGACGTGGCAAATACTGCAAAGAAAATTGTGAGGAATCAAATGAGGAATAGTCAAGAAAAGAAACATGCAAATTACTCTAGTGTTCTTAAAAACAGGTTTAAGTACTATCAGCCACAAAAATTCTTAATGAAAAAATCTTGTGGAGTCATGAGGAGTTTCAAGTATAATCCTGGTAGAGTTTTTGGTATGCTCATTTTATTCTCATAGTTCTCAAAACAAGGTTAGCCCTGGTCTACACTGGGTGCGGGGGGATCGACCTAAGATACACTACTTCAGCTACACAAATAGCGTAACTGAAGTCGACGTATCTTAGGTCGACTTACCTGGCCGTGAGGATGGAGGCAGGTCGACCACTGTTGCTCCCCCATCGACTCCGCTTCTGTCTCTCGCGAGCTGGAGTTCCGGAGTCGACGGGGAGTGCGTTCGGGGATCGATTTATCGTGTCTAGATGAGACACGATAAATCGATCCCCGATAGATGGATCACTACGCGCCGATCCAGCGGGTAGTGAAGACCTGCCGTTAGAAGATTTGGACAGAACAACTGAATGCCCTCATGAAAGCTTTGACTCTGCTCTTCAGAAGCACTGTCTTGGCATCTGTTTACAAGAAGTTTCCATATGCATTAATGTTCTCTTCGATTTCTATGTTCACACTCCTTAATATGATTTTTTTTTTTTAATATAGGGATTTTTTTGTGATCTCCTGTAGGTCTTAGTCCTCTCAGCTGATGCCTTCCTCAGGTACAACATAGCATGAAAATATCTGCAGTGTGTTACATTTTACCTCTGGCCTTTTAAATATCTGATCCGGTTTTATTGTTTTTTTTGGGGGTAGGGTTTTTTGTTTTATTTTTACAGTTTCATCTTCTTTTTTTCCCCTAAGCATCTCTGGAGAAGGATTGAACATCAGAATAATCTCATTTTCTTTCCTGTAGTGGATCAGTCTCTTCTCGTGGGCATTAACAAAATATCCCTTCCTATTCCCTTTTCCATGCCAACTTCATCATGTTAAATTAATGTTTTTTATAATATGTGTGTAATGTTACACTTCCAACTTTGTAAAGCTGAAATTTATAAACACATTTCAGAGATGATAGAAAATAGAGTTATATCTCTGAAAGAAAGGGATACAAAAATATTAAAAGATGTCTGACACACTAAGGGAATGGCCAACTGAAGTAGCTGAATTTTAGAGCAAGAAATAAAATGCTTGCGGAAAACTAGGCTTGATTGGAGATATTTCTTTATTTCTGACACCCTTGAGAAAATTAAATTGAAGGTGGAGAATAGTATACGTTATGAGTAGGGCTGTCAAGTGATTAAAAAAATGAATTGCAATTAATTGTGCGATTAATCGCACTGTTAAACGATAATAGAGTACCATTTATTTAAATATTTTTGGAGGTTTTCTATATTTTCAAATGTATTGATTTCAATTATAACACAGAATACAAAGTGTACAGTGCTCATTTTATATACCTTTTGATTACAAATATTTGCACTGTAAAAACAAAAGAAATAGTATTTTTAAATTCACCTAATGCAAGTACTGTCGTGCAATCTCTGTATCATGAAAGTTGAACTTACAAATATTGAATTATGTACAAAAAACCCTGCATTCAAAAATAAAACAATGTAAAACTTGAGAGCCTATAAGTCCACTCAATCCTATTTCTTGTTCAGCCAATTGCTCAGATGAACAAGTTTGTTTACATTTCAAGGAGATAATGCTGCCCGCTAAAGATTCATGCTTCAACCACCATTCCACAGGCATCCATGCTGATGACAGGTTCTGCTTGGTAACAATCCAAAGTAGTGCAGACCGAAGCATATTCATTTTCATCGTTAGAGTCAGATGCCACCAGCAGAAGGCTGATTTTCTTTTTTGGTGGTTCAGGTTCTGTAGTTTCAGCATCGGAGTGTTGCTCTTTTAAGACTTCTGAAAGCATGTTCCACACTTCGTCCCTCTCAGATTTTGGAAGGCACTTCAGATTCTTAAAGCTTGGGTCGGGTGCTGTAGCTATCTTTAGAAATCTCACATTGGTACCTTCTTTGCATTTTGTCAAATCTGCAGCGAAAGTGTTCTTAAAATGAATAACGTGCTGGGTCATCATCCGAGACTACTATAACATGAAATATATGGCAGAATGCAAGTAAAATCGATCAGGGGACATACAGTTCTTCCCCCAGGAGTTCAGTCACAAATTTAATTAACAGATTATTTTTCTAATGAGCGTCATCAGCATGGAAGCATGTCCTCTGGAATGGTGTCCGAAGTATGAAGGGGCATATGAATGTTTAGCATATCTGGCATGTAAATGCCTTGCAGTGCTGGCTACAAAAGTGCCATGCTAACACCTTTTCTCACTTTCAGGTGACATTGTAAATAAGAAGATGGCAGCATTATCTTCCGTAAATGTAAAAAAACTTGTTTGTCTTAGTGATTGGCTGAACGAGAAGTAGGACGGAGTGGACTTGTAGGCGCTAAAGTTTTGCATTGTTTTGTTTTTGAATGCAGTTATGTAACAAAAAAAAATCTACATTAAGTTATACTTTCACGATAAAGAGATTGCACTACAGTATTTGTATAAGGTGAATTGAAAAATACTGTTTCTTTTGTTTATCATTTTTACAGTGAAAATATTTGTAATCAAAATACTAATATAAAGTTAGCACTGTACACTTTGTATTCTGTGTTGTAACTGAAATCAATATATTTGAAAATGTAGAAAAACCTCCAAAAATACTTAATAAATTTCAATGGTATTCTATTGTTTAACAATGCGATTAAAACTGTGATTAATCGTGATTAATTTTTTTAATTGCAATTAATTTTTTTGTTAATTGTGTGAGTTAACTGCGATTAATCAACAGCCCTAATTATGAGTCAAGACAATATGCTGTAAAAATATTTACATATTAAATAAAAATATAAAAAAATTTAAAAAAATAAAAAAATGAAAAATATTTATGCTGGGAGTTTTCTTCAGATTATATTATATCATTCTTTGATTAACCCAAAACATGAATTATTATATGAATGCTCTGTAGTAAGAATTCAGCCAAATGCAAACTGGAAAAACTATAGCTAATAATATGGTAACTGGATAAACGTGACTGCAGCAAAAATCAATCAACAGAGGAAATAAGAAAAGCTTAGTATACACAAAAAGAAAAGAAGTACTTGTAGCACCTTAGAAATTAACAAATTTATTTGAGCATAAGCTTTCGTGAGCTTATGCTCATATGCCCCTTCATACTTCGGACACCATTCCAGAGGACATGCTTCCATGCTGATGACGCTCATTAGAAAGCTTATGCTCAAATAAATTTGTTAATCTCTAAGGTGCCACAAGTACTCCTTTTCTTTTTGCGGATACAGACTAACACGGCTGCTACTCTGAAACCTGAGTATACACAGACACTTTTCATTCATGTACTGTATAATCAGAAATATTCTGAATGTGAATGGGCTTATCAATCCTGCGTACCTGAGAAGTAAAGATGGGATTAATGCATACATTAAAAAGCAGAAGGTGGATTGGATTACAGCTGGAGTGAATTACAGAAATCATGAAGGCTGCTCCCTTAGTGGAGAGATGGGTGGCTTGGGAGAAGGAGCTGTGCCGTGAGCAGCCGGATGGGCTTATGGGCTATCCCACCTGTTCAGGAAGATGAGTTCCTGAATAGTAAATAGACTTGAAAGGGCTTAGTTGTAGCAAGCTTGAGTCTTATTATTTGTTTGAGATACACCAAGCTGTTCTTTGTTTTGTGTTTTTTCTAACCTACACTTAATGTGAAAGGGCTTGATTTAGCCTTTTAAAGTGAGCAACTGTACTCAACATTTACAATAATGAATGGCTAAAACATATCAAACTATTGAAATTTAGAATCTGTCATAACATTCTTAATATAAAGACTAAAATCTGAAATTAAAAAAAAAACAGCTTGAAGATTTGAGTCTTCTTTCCCAATTTTAAAAGTAATAAAACTAATACAATTAAATATACACTACCTGTCCTAAAAAAGAAATAGAGAATAAACTTTATCCAGATTTGCAATGACTATACTTCATCCAATGTTTCTTGGTATAAATATAAATCTTTAAAGCCAAACTAAATTCTGTTTCTTGGACACTAAGGTCTTTGAAGGCAAACTGTTTTGAATGTCTTTTGGACAGAGCAATGGTCGAGTCCAACAAAATTCTAGTAATCAGATAGAGGCAGGAAGGACTTTGGACTCTATAACACACAGTGTTATTGACCATTCCAAATTTGAAAGCATAGAAGACAGCAGGTACTCTAGAGTCTGAGCATGAGCCAAAATAGGTAGAAGAAGCAGGAGGCAAGATGGTAATTGTCAATCCTCCAATCCTTGGAAATGAACTTGACTCCCTCAGTGCTCCTTTATGTGGTAGAAAATTATGTTAATTTCTGGATTACTGCAAGAAAACAACAGTAAATGTTTCTTTGATCATAGTTGGATTACACCTTAGGCACTACTAAAGATTCTGTTAACCACCTTTTACCATCCCTCACACTGATGCAAGTCTGAGAAGATTGGGAGAAGTACACATCATCTCACAATAGTTCTGGGGACCTGTCAAGACAGGAAAAGGAACTTAGTATAAACACACATTGAAGCTCAGAGCGATGAGGATCTATACTAGCATGATACCATCTGAAAATATCTTCCAGCTATCTCAGCTGCAGTAACAGTAATTTACACAAACAAACAAGATTGGACCACAAATCTACAGCTAGACAGGGAGGTTGTGTGGTGTTTCCAATAAAGACTGTTTTTCTGTTACCTATGACTTTTGTACACCAAGGGAACCATCATAAATAAACTTCCTCAGTATACAGCAGCTCATCCTTGAAACATAATCAAGGAGGTACAGTGGTCTCCCTTAAAAACTGCAGTTTTGCTTTAAATAATGTGGTTATGTCAATATTTATAGTTTTGCTTAAACTGCTCTATATCTGCTACAAGTAGTACCTAGTATAAAACACATACGGAAATAAAAGTATTTACTTAAGAATTTTGGCAATTAAAATGCATCCCTCTGTATAACAGAGGAGACTCAGCAGCCTGAGATAATCTACGATGTATATATTAATAGCAAACCAGAATGTCAAAAGAAGGATGTACATCTCAAAGCGAAAAGACTTAAGGACAGCAGAGGTGCCTTCTCATAAACTGGGTAAATGTTATGTTAACTGTTCCTATGGATACAGCTCATCTAGATGACCTTGATCAAGGGGAAATTTCAATTTAGGCATTAATAACTCCAAATTAGCAAAGGAAGGCATAATTCTCCTAAGTGGAGATGGTGGTGGAGCAGCGGATCTTGCTGGAGATCAGAAGATACTGTTGATGGTATAATATGGATTAGTGATGCATGTCAGGCCAGCCTGTTTAACTTAAAAGCATAAGTATTTGAAGGATGAAGTTGAAGGAAAAGGTATTACTATGACAGTCACCTCAATGATCCTTACCTCTAGACACCTTCCACTACAGTAGCTCACTTGAAGAGATGAATCGAGCTTCCCTTTATTACAGGCAAGCCTGGGTGTCCTAAAGGTTAAGGTGTGATGTGGTTGGGATGTTGCTGTTCAGAGGTTGTGATTAAATATCCTGAAATCTCATTGTGTGTTTGTAGCCAGCATATTGGACTCATTGGACAAACAAATCATTTTCTGTCACACACATACTAATAAAAACACCTTATATCTGAAGTTGTCCATATGGAAACTCAACTTAGTAGGTTCTCTTTCATGTCCTACCAGGTTGTCTTTTGATTGGCCATATTAACAAGCAGTAGAATCTGATGCTCTATCAATAGAAAACTTTACCTCTTACATCTTTCAAAAAGATAACTTTATGTTAAAAACCACTTCCACAGATCTCAACAGCTTGTTATTCTGTGTACTTCCCAAAAACTTCAGTGTTCCGTACCCCTGAGCAAAGCGCTTTAAAAATATAGAGATCACTAAAGTCTATGGAAAGGCTTTGGCTTTGCTCCTCTCCTCCCAATAGTGGAGACAAAAATGTGCCCAGCTCTCTGAGAGCACAATGATGCAAGGCATAGATGGGAAAATCTCACCAGGCTTCAGGATTCTAACGACTTGATCCACAGTCTCCTGGGTTCAAAGGTCATCTAGCAAAAGAAAAATCCACAGCTGCCCCTTGTTCCAATGTTCGCATCTTCACAAAATAAGCTGTCATTTATTTAACAATAGATGCAATTTAAGATAGGCGGGTTTCCCCATCCATAGAACTGGTCTGAATGAAGAAGGTTCCTCTTGAAGAAAATAGTTTTCCTGTTAATTTTTCCGCACCTTACTGTGCTTTGCCCATCCTCAACTAATTTAATGGGATCCAGAGGGCCCATCATCTTCAGCATTTGTTTCCATAAAAATGATTCATAGTTCTGTTGTCAGTGCATGAACAACCACAGACTTGCTTAAAATATTGACATTATTACAAGGGGAGTTTACCTACGTTAATAATGTGTCACCATATGTTACAAAGAAAACCTGTGCTTGTATTCTCTGCCAGGGGGTGATATCAGATGGAAAGGAAGTATATTCAAATGGAAAAAGTTTCTGAAGGGGGAAAAATATTCAGTGCAAAGGAAGCAGTGGATTGGATAGCGTGTTCTTCTGTAGCCATCATTTTAGAAAAGATGAAGAACCCAGGTCAGTCCCCGCCTCACTGATTTCAGCCTTACTAAAGACAAGGACCAAAAGTCATGACAGCTATGCAAATAACAAAACCAAGCTTTTACACATTCCTCCAGGAGTGAGGTAAATAGTAGGGAGAAAATATAGGTGATCACATATTTCTTCAGAGCTGACATGCCCACTAAATATTTGCACAGTTTGCATTTCCATTTTTCTTATGCACAGGGTGACTAAAGACTGTAGCAGCCTAGCAGATTTTCAGTGGTGGATGTTTGATTTATTTCCCTTAATATTCTTTTGCTTTTTTGGACTCCTATTAGTGAACTTTTTTTTTTTTTTTTTTAGTTAAACATAAAAGAAATAAAAGCTTCCCAGAGCCAAGATGAAATGTCCTCTTCTGCTGTTTCCAGTCTATTCTGAATTGAATGTCTGGATTCCATAATTAATTCCCTAATTAATTTCAGTGTTAATTGGCAAAAACAGTCTACATGAAAATTCAAAAGTAGAGGGGTCTGGGATGGCCTTTCTTTAGCTCTTTTAAAGCTGATTTTTACTTTTATTTTTCTGAAAGGATTTTTTTTTAAGCGGGGGAAGAAGAATTTGAAGAAGGGGGAAAATTTACTTCACAAAACAATTATAAAAACAGGGGCACGGCATATTTAAGTATTTTGAAAAACTGATAATATCCTACATTAGAGCTAATTTGCTCTCAAAAATGGAAATGCTTTAGTCACAAAACTTGTACTGTACCTGTGGGTTATATGGAGCTTTGGGGTTGTGGGGGTTTTTTTTGTTTTTTTTTTTTCTTCCAGTCAACTGCATGTTTTCAACTTAAGTTTACTTAAAGTTTTACTGAAAAGAAATGTACAAAGACAGCCATTCAATTGAGGATTAATTACTATGGCAACTGAAATGTGGTGACTGAAAAGGGGGAGGATGTATTCTCCCCTCAACTTCCTGCCAGCTGTCATATTCAACCTCTGCGGCATGAATCCTGGCCAAAATATAGAGTGTGACCAGCTCTAAGAAACTATATCTGTATTTTTATAAATTGGTACAAGTATCACACTATAAAAGAAGACTTAATCCCCTGAATTGGATGACAGACACTTGGCACTCTTGCCAGTGTTTGACAGAGAAATAACTGGATGCTTTGTAGTAAAACCTGGATTAATGGTAAACCCCTCTTTATGTTATTGCAGTGTGGTGTAAATGAGAGAACTAAGCATGCTGTCAGTCTAGAAAAAAATGTGCCCTTTGTATACCCAGTGCAGGTTTACGTGCTGCTCAGAATACTGTAAATACAAAAGTTGTGTTATTAAGAACTCCTCTTTATCGTATTTGTAGTATATTGGCATTTTTTAGATTGCTTAAACAAAGGATTTCCATCAGCTGTAGTAGATTTGATTGCAATATGTTTATACAGCTTTTTCATTCATCCAGGAAAGATAGGTTGTTTACAGCGAGTAGACATTGGGGAGATAACGTTCCATTATCCTGCCCTTTTAGGATAGGGAAGGCTATTCTGCTTTAAAATAATTGTTCCCAAATGATTGACCTGTAATGTTGTTTCGTTAAGGTTACTATTTCAACGTATTATGGAATTAACCCTTTCAGTGTAATTTTTAATGTCCTATACACACAATTTTGTAAAGCTTATAGCTGTTGGGTAGATGTTGTTCTGGGCTATCTGCAATAATCAGGAAATGTGGTTTTGAGGTCTTCTGACTTCTAATAGAATAAGCAATTACCAACTGGTCTTGAGATCTGAGACAAGCTAGTGGTTCTTCCCCTTTTTCAACAACAACAATGATTATGATGATTGATTTGTGGTTAGGTTTTCTGATGTACTAAGGCGATATGTCACTTGAATGAATTAATCCTGTTAACCAGCTAAAAAGGGGAAAGAAATTGCTGCTGCCCCTGAAAATATGTTCTCTCCATCTGACTGGAGAAGAGGCAGTGAAAATTGTGCAGAGCAGAGAGACATCTGTCCTTGGTTGACCTGGTAGCCTATTATGAGCACTTCCCAGTTCCAAGCTTGAGATCACAATTTCAGGAATGGTGTCTCAATCTATGGCTGATCTGAAGTTGAACATGCCAGAAAGGCAGAGCGTTGAATGTTGCATGGAAGGCAAGGAAGTAGAAAAGCTGTGTATTGCTCTGAGGACTTCTGCCTCATCTGGACTAGTTTGGGCTGTTCCTGTCCGGACTAAAGAATGTTTCACCTCTGTAGTTGATGGGAACATTCTTGTTGGACAGTTACAGGTAAGTCTAATTGAGGAGTAGTGATTTTTTTTAACTGATGAAAATACAAAGTAGTGGAATGCTGGCCCCTGTATAAACTAGTCTAGTGTAAATGGAGAGTATGGCTGTATATAGACTGATATTGTGATGCCTGTCTTGGATGTTGGCAGAATCTGTTGATATCTGGACCATAGCCATATAAAAAGGAACTGGGGCTAATATTATGGGAAATGGAATCAAACCCAGTCCCTTCACAGAGAGCCACTTGCTTTCATTGGTTTTTCTCAGCGCAGTTCCCAAACAAAGAGTTAAAAAATATGAATGTTTCAGAGGACTTCAGTTAACAACCAAAATTTCTTCATCACTAGCTATCTCCCCACTCAGTTAGAAGGGGGCAAAGGTGACAGTTTATCACCTTTGTGCCTCACTGGTCCCTGCAGTAACTAGAGGCTGGCTCAAGTTCCAGCAAAAGTTAGAGTAGCCTCAGCGATGCTGCAATATGTGCCATTTGATAATTGCTCCCAAGGGGCTGTTACACTAGCTGGGGGATCACTTGAGCAACAAAGCATTCCAGCCCCATCCATACCCTCAACCATTTTCCTGAAATGTCTTCTACAGTGTGGGGCAAATGGTGGTGACATAAAGCTGGTTATACTAGCTCTTTGACACCTAAGGAATCCTTATCAGCTCAGTAAGGGCAGCTTTCTGCCTGCTTTGCACCACAGAGGGGCTGAAATAAGGCCGGGGTCTGGTCCTTACTGTTGTTGGTTTTTTTTATTTTTTATTTTTATTGTTACATCTTTAAGGAAGTCTTGGAAGTAATTTAGTCCCTCAGTACATTGTAATTTAGAGTTCTGTTGGTTTCTTCATAGTGTGAAGAATATACTTCTATTAAAAGGATTCCGCTGATTGAACTCTGTGGTATTATGAAATATTAATTATATGGGGACAGACTCAGAACCCCTTGCTCACACTAGTGAGCAAGTGCTCTAATTGACTTCAAAAAGTCTATCACAGAATTAGGTCTGATAATGGATGTGAAATTGCAGGGAGTTGGTTTCCTTTTGGAAGAAATTAAGTTGAGGAATCGAATATTGGGGTTTGTAATTATATTAAGAACCTTCCTAATATTCTGTATTACAAGTACAACAGATGAAAACAATTTTAGCAGCTTTTTTTTTAACATGTAATTTTAGTCCCCCTTACTTAAAGACAATGATAACTTCATGAGCCATTTTAAACATAATCCTTACCGTTTGTATCTTGAATATTGTGGGGACAGACACCTTAGATTAGATAGACACTAACACTTGTAATTACAGTATTATCTTCATATTTGATGAACTGTAGATAAAAGAACAATTCTGCTTTCAGACTACCAGATGTGAGGCAAGTGTATTATGGTATAACAGTAGCTGTTCCATGGTTCTTGATGAAGCTAGCTATATTGTGATCTTGGCTGTATGGGTATCGTGTTGAAGAGGAACTAGATAATGCATATGATCCGTAAGGAAGAGTGATCCTGACTACATTATTCTTTGAGCAGCTTCTTGCTTGCAGAGTAGTGGAGTTTCTTAGAGAGAGAGCCTTTCTTCATGCTTATCTGTCTGGAAGTGGGTGGTAGAAAAAACCAAAAATGAAGTGAACAAGAGTAATCTAAAGTTGCAGATTTCATATGTTCTAGCAAATACAGAAAACATACCCAAATACAGTGAAAACTGTGGATAAGAAAGTTTCTTAAAAAGTATAATGAAAGGTGGCAACAACTCGTATGTAATGTGAGAAAAGCCACTGGAAAGAAAAGCAGAGGAAATTTTTAAGGAGAGGAAAAAATGGAAGTAAACAGACTATTTGGGACTGTGAATGAGTCCCATTGGAAAATTCAGTGGTCCAAAGTCTGTGGACCTTCAGGACATGGTGCAGGCTCCATCTGTTCTGTCAGTTTTTGAAGGGATTGGGGTTAGGCATGAGGCAGAATGGGTATTTGCTTGTTGTTTTATTGTGAGTAGATGTTAACGAGACAGTCCGACAGGATTTCTCTACTATATTTCATAATTTTGTCTGACTGATGGCAGTGCACCTAGAAGTTTGAATAGTTACAGTTTTGTTTGTTTTTAGAAATGAAAATAATTAGATAATGAAACTGTACAAGATACGCATCCTGCGTATCTGGGGGCAGTGATTTCATGTGTCCTTTAAGGAAGAAACTAGATAACACTGCTCTGGCTATGAAGGGGGAAAGATGCACAGTGGAAATGATAGCTGGAAGCCTGAATGTTGCAAGAAAACTGCTGCAGGGTGATAGTTTAGGTGGGTGAAGAGGCAATAAGTTAGAGAGAGAAAGAGCCTCAGACATAGTATATTTATGCTGAAGTACTTTAACGTGAAGTCCCACAGTTTTTGAAGGATATTCATTGTCATTGAAGCAGCCTGGAGAAATGAGGAATTGCCACAGGGTTCGAAACTATCTAGAGATAATTCCCATTGCACAATCACCCGTTTAGCTTAATGTGTCCCTACAGCACATGTTCATGTAAAGTACCATCCCTGATGCCCCCATTTGTAGTCTGTTCTGACTCCAGCACTAGCAATCTATAGCAGCAGTTCATTTTGCAGCCAGATTGACTCAGTCATAGGTGAGGAGGGAGCTGAATTGGCCCCCACACTTATTTGCCTGAGGTTCCATAACATGTAGGGCCAGCCCTGCTTGGTGTACAATAGCGTGCCCCTTGCAAGAAGCAAGTATATGAAAGTTGTATGCCTTCTAAAGAGAACATGGATATGATCGCAGAAAATAATTGTTTACTATAGGCCTGTTATACATTTTAAAATTGACTTTGGTATTTAGATTATCACACATTGCTAAAATATGTCTGTCTGGTTGAGGATTGAAGATAGAATGTCAAGCTGGAAGCAATGACTATGAAGTCACCCACTTTGTATCTTTGTATTTAATGCCCCAGTTTCACTCAACCCTTCCCTTCTGAAAATACATGTGAACGTAAGGATTGAGTGAAGGCTGTGGAACTTGAAATATGCAGATGTTGCTGTTTTTGCTGGACCTTTGAGAGTTTTCAAAACACATACACACATCCACTTATCTTCCTATCACAAAAGACAATTTTCTCTATTCATTCTTCATTTTCTATGTATGTGTCTTCTTCTCAAACTTATAAGCAAGGTTTTGGTCTTTGGAAAATTGATGTATGGTATGTTTTGAATACTCTATGCAGAAGAAGTGGACTATGAAGAGGTCAAAATAACTGCTTTCTCAGGAAGTATTTTTAATCAATGACATAGTCTAAAGGTTGTAGAGCACTTAAAATAATTCTCCCTGACCTTCCCCAGTCTTTCTTTGCTGGTGCAGCACAGGGAAGTCTCTTTACAGCAGGTACTGTTGCACAGTCATGGAAGAGATAGTGAAACAAGAGGAAGGTGAGAAGGGAGGAATGACTGAGTTGCCATATGCACCTTTCCCCACATTTAACTGGGGCCTCACAATCGCATTTAATTGTGCATACAGCAGCTCTCAGTTTGAGATGTCTGTCTAAACTCAGTTTCTTATCCTTAACCCTCACATTTTTTCAGCACATGGCTGATACTTTCCAGTTCCTTAAGGTTTATTTCGTTAAGTTAACTTTATAGGATGCAAAAATATTGGCTGATACTTGAATTGGTAGATAAAGGGCTTTCATCTCTGACACTGGACTTTACTCTGTAGGGTTTTGTTTGAAAATATATTGTCAATCTTTAGTGATTCAATTTAGACTACATATGGCAGATTTTCCTCTGACAGAGCGTGGACAACTGTGATGAACTAGACTGAATCTAGTCAATTGCAAGTAAATAATTTCTTGCTTTCGGTGCTACAGAGGCAACATTACTTTGCCATGGCACTGGACCTATCCCCTAATATATTGGTTTGAGAGGAAGGAAAATGTGAGAAGTGTAATAAAAAAAAGAGAGGGTTTCAAATAATTTAGCACAGGTGCAATTAATTTGATGGAGGACAGATAAGCCTATGATCAATTATTTAAGGGAAGCTTTAATCTTTTGGTTGGTAGTGTAGTTACATGCCCTGCAAATACATGTTGCAGCAACACCGAACTTATTGACCTCATCAGAAGAGTGTCAATTTGCCACTCTGCTGGTTGCTTTCTTTTTCAAAAATATGTATTGGATTGAGAGCAAAAGACAAAGTAAATACATTTAAGCAGACTAATTAGAAAATGTGGTAAACTGTACATAGGAAAACTTTTTAACATGGAAGTATCATATCTCTGAATGATAGTGTATTGATTGACCAGAATCCTCATGGGTTTCCACATTCTGTCTTCAGATGTGTTTCAAAATATTTTGCACATCATCATGTATTTGGAATTTTTAAGCATATGCATTTTCTTTCAAATAAATTGGGAAAAATGGTTGAACACATTACTTCAGATCCAGGTGTTGTCTGGAATCCTAATCCTGGGGAAAAGAACCCAGGCTGTGTATGGCAAAACATTTGAAAGTTTGTAGATACTTATTAACTCTTGCTTCTGGTTTAATGCAATAGAATGCCACTTTACATTTCATTACACCACACTACCCAAAATTCACATGCACAAGTCAGCAGTAGTCTTCCCACTTTTCAGCAAAGATCTAAAAGATTGGGAAGTGAGGACTTATCGCTAAAGTTTTGTTACTCTTTCAAAATAGCCAGCAGCATATTTACTAGTTTTATTATACAGTAGTATTAAAAAAATCAGAACTAAACTACATGCACAAAATATGACTTGTGATACAGGATTCTGGCTTTTTTATTGTTTTGTTCATTTCTTCACTTGGTCACAGAATTCAGTAATGCATAATGGGTCTCCCATTCACTAATGTGAATTGGTATGGTTCTATTGGTGTTTGTAAGGTTTTAATATAGTGATATAAAATATGCTTGCCTAGATAAGAATTTGCTAGCCCATTTAAAAGATTTTTCTCCTATGGGCTTACATAAGAATGGCCATACTGGAACAAACCAGTGGTCCATCTAGCCCAGTATCCTGTCTACTGACAGTGGCCGGTGCCATATGCTTCAGGGGGAGTGAACAGAACAAGGCAATTTATCAAGTGATCCATCCCCTGTCATCCACTCCTAGTTTCTAGCAGTCAGAGGTTTTAGGGGACACCCAGAGCATGGAGTTGCATCCCTGACTATTTTAGCTAATAGGAACTTATGTAATCCTTTTTTGAACCCAGTTATACTTCTGGCCTTCACAACATCCCCTGGCAATAAGTTCCACAGCTCGACTATGCATTGTTTGAAGAAGTACTTCCTCATGTTCGTTTTAAACCTGCTGCTTATTAATTTCACTGGGTGACCCATGATTCTTCTGTTCTGTGAAATAAATAACATTTCCCTGTTCACTTTCTCACACCATTCATGATTTTATAGACCTCTATCATATCCCTCCTTTTTTGTCTCTTTTCCAAGCTGAACTGTCTCAGTCTTTTTAATCTCTCCTCATATGGGAACTTCCATATGCATTTTTGTTGCCTTTCTCTGTACTTTTTCAATTCTAATCTCTCTGCTTTTGAGATGTGGCGAATAGAATTGCATGCAATATTCAAGATGTGGGCGTACTATGGACTTCTATATGGCATTATGATATTTTCTGTCTTAGCATCTGTCACTTTTTCCTAATGGTTCCTAACATTGTTAGCTTTTTTTTGACTTCTGGTGAACATTGAGCAGATATCTTCAGAGAACTGTCCACGATGACTCCAAGATCTCATTCTTGAGTGATGACAGCTAATTTAGACCCCGTCATTTTGTATCTATGGTTGGGATGATGTTTTCCACTGTGCGTTATTTTGCATTTGTCATATCATTGAATTTCATCTGCTATTTTGTGGCCCATTTTTGTGAGATCCCTTTATAATTCTTCTCAGTCAGCTTTGGGCTTAACTGTCTTGAATAATTTTGTGTCGTGTGCAAACTTTGCCACCCCCTTTTCCAGATCATTTATGAATATGTTGAACAGCACTAGTCCCAGTACAGATCCTTAGGGGATGACACTATTTACCTCTCTCCAATGTGAAAACTGACTGTTTATTTCTACCTTTTGTTTCCTATCTTTTAACCAGTTACTGATCCATGTGAGGACCTTCCCTCTTATTATATAACCTCTTTATCCCATGACTGCTTACTTTGCTTATAAGAGCCTTTGGTGAGGGATCTTGTCAAAGGTTTTCTGAAAGTCCAAGTACACTATATCAGCTGGATCACCTTGGTCCACTTGCTTGTTGACCCTCTCAAAGAATTCTAGTAGATTTGGTGAAGAATGATTTCCCTTTACAAAAGCCATGTTGACTCTTCCCCCACATCTTATATTCATCTAGGTATCTGGTCATTCTGTTCTTTATTATAGTTTCAACCAATTTCCTTGCTACTGGCCTGTAATTGACAGGCTCGCCTCTGGAACCTTTTTTTAAAATGATCATTGCATTAGCTATCCTCCAGTCAGCTGGTACAGAGGCTGATTTAAGTGATAGATTACATGCCACAGTTAGTAGTTCTGTAATTTCATATTTAAGTTCCTTCAGAACATCTGGTCCTGGTGACTTATTACTGTTTAATTTATAAATTTGTTCCCAAACTTCTTCTATTGACACCTCAATCTGGGACAGTTCCTCAGATGCATCTTCTAAAAAGAATGGCTTAGGTGTGGAAATCTCCTTCTTATCCCCTGCAGTGAAGACAGATGCAACAAATTAATTTAGCTTCTCTGCAACAGCCTTGTCTTCCATAAGTGCTCCTTTAGCACCTTGATCATCCAGTGGCTCCGCAGATCATTTGTCGGGCTTCCTGCTTCGAAAAAATTACTTAGTTTTTTATTTTGCTACTTGCTCTTCAAATGTTTTGGCCTGCCTAATTATACTTTGACACTTGTCTTGCCAGAGTTTATGCTCTTTTCTGTTTTCCTCACTATGATTTGACTTCCAGTTTTTAAATTGATGTGTTTTTGTCTCTAACTGCCTCTTTTATTCTGTTTTAGCCGTGGTAGCATTTTTTGGTCATCTCACTGATTTTTTTTTTTTTACTGTTTTTTAGACATGTCTTATTCCAAAGTCAGAGTATTCTATAGAGTATTGTAAGTGAGCATGGCATTTTACAAACATGATGGTCTCTGTACCAAGGAGTTTGCAATCTTAAAGTCCAATCTATAAAAGGATATGATAGTATCAAGTCCCATGCAGTTCAATCCGTCTTTGCAGGAATGGTGTGTAATTCAGATGTATACAATATATGAGATAATGCAAAGGAAAGAGGCCAATGGTGTAATGTCAGCATGGAATTTGGCCTAGAAGGACTTATAACAAATGATGTGGGTTTGAAGGTGGAGCAGAAAGGTCCTTGAGGAACAAGAAGAGGGCAGCTGTTGAAAGGAAGTTGCTGGCAAGAAATAGGCTTGAAGCAGAGGGTAAGAGAAGAAGCCAAACAGCCGTTAAGAGAGTGGACTGGAAAGAACATCAGCAATGTGAGAGTAAAAAAGGAGGAAATGAGAGTAGGCTTGATGAGAGTAATACATAGAAATCCAATTCAAAGCACAAACAAAAGAAGAAAGGAGCAGCCAAAATGTTCCTGTGAAGTTTTTGGCTATTTTAACAGTAATTACAATATGAAAAATTGATATTTGGAAGTAAACAAACAACAAAAGAATTTTTCAAATTATGTCAAATGATTCATGAAATATTTTCACTTACCTACGTGCAAAACATACTGCTGCATTTAGGCCTTATCTCAGCTATAATTGAAGTCCATGGTCTTTGGATAAGGCCCTGAGAGAGTTTGAAGATTTCTTAAGAAAAGCTACACTATAACCCTCTGTTCTTGCCTAAAAGTTCATGTTGGTCATTTTTGAAAAGTGTTATTCGGGTTTAGACTTGGGTTTGAATTTGATAAAATCATGAACATTTTCATAAATTCAAATAATGCCAGTAGTTCTGTATCAACATAAGTTGGTGGTGGGTCCATTTCACCAGTTGGCTTTTGTCCAGAAGACTGAATTAAGACATTCAAATGTAATTCATAGTTGCTTTAGGCTTCCACTAGCATTAGCTCTTGGGAAATGGTGTTTACAGTAACTTTTTCTACCTCCATGCAGAAACCGTGACCAGTTAATTTGGGCAGGATAAGAGTTTCACAAACTTTTGTAAACACACTTAAAAGTTTTTGTCCTTTTTAGAATTACAGATGCCATTTGTGAGAGTTTATTTACAGTAAGCAGTATGTTTTTACAGTAATTCTGGTTCTTTGCAAAGACTAGCAAGTTTATGACTTTTAGTGTGTTTACAGGATTTGGCTTTTTCCCAAAGAGAGAGATTTTTAATCTTTTGTGTTTGAACAGATGTGTAAACCAAAGCATTGCTGCCTCATCTATTCCATGTTCTCTAATGAAAGGAAATAAATGAATGAAAAATTAGGGAGTTATAAAATACTTTTAAGGAAGACATTGACATGACTAGACTAGTACTGTACACCAGCTATGTTTGTTTGCATTATTTTAAATTATATAATTTTAATATAACTCCTGATTCCCTGAGGAAGAAAGATGAATACTAGACATTTTCTGAGAGCATTCTTTCTACTGTAAATATTTTGCATTTAAATATCTGACCCATCAAAATAATTTATTTTGAAGCTAACCTTTAGGCTTTCTATTAAAATGTATTACAAATTTTAAATTAAAATTCTATAGCCATATGTATTCAAACAATAATTATACAATATGTAAATATTTTAAAATATACACAGAGTAAGATTTTAAAAATATTTGTAATTTATTAGATGTTGTTTATAATTTGTCTGTTTGCTGAGTAATATCATTATACAATTCCCTTTGAGAACTGAAGACCTTGTTTTTTTAACATAGTTAGAGCCTTGACTTCAGTTTTGGTAGTCTATGTAAGAGTTCACTGCAGCATTGATGATGATTGGAGTTGTGCACTTACCTTGCCAAAGTAAAAGTTTAAATCTTTGGTCTCTTAATTTGTTTATCTTCATTGTCAAAGCCTCCCCGTCCATGCAAATTGGGTCTGTATTTTGCCAAAGTAATATAATGAGAACAGATGTGAGATCCTAGGGTCTAAGAACACTGCAAACAGTCCCATGGAAGTTAGGAAATTGGCACGCATCAAATAAAAATTGATTGAAAATCAAACTTGGGTATTAAGTAGCTGAAAATTCTGCACAGGGCAAGTATACATGTAACAAAAACATTAATAAACAGAAACTAAGTGCAAATTCAGATGACCCAT
The DNA here is from genome assembly GCF_965140235.1 of Caretta caretta. Lineage (NCBI taxonomy): Eukaryota > Metazoa > Chordata > Testudines > Cheloniidae > Caretta > Caretta caretta. The sequence goes on along the minus strand of NC_134210.1, from coordinate 89,758,792 downwards.
ATAATCTTGCGAAATGACGCAAGACAGAAATGAGGATGTATTTGAGTCAATACAATAATTTTAATGTGTGAATAGGTTCTTTGTATTCTGATGCAGGTTCCAACTGAGATTGGGACCCCATTGTGCCAGGCATTGTATTAGCATTTAGTGAAAGATTCAGTGTATTTATCCTCACTACCCTCTTGTGAGGTAGGGAAGTGCTATTATCCCAGTTTTACAGGTGGGGAACTGAGATACAGTGACTTGCTCAAAGTCACACAGGAAGTTTGTGACACATCAGGGAATTGATGTTGGGTCTCCTGAGTCCCAGGCTAGCATACTAACTGCTAGACCATGGCTAATTGTGAAATTAGAGTGATCAGAACAGAACTGCTACATATTTTAAAAAAACCCTCTTCTATGAAATATGGACAAATAATGTTTTCTATTTCTCTTTTTGTTAGAGAGAGAAGGAAACCCAAGAAGCCATATCAGCAAAAAAGAACATTAAGAGAGAACAGCAAATAAGTGACAAGAGTAAGCAGTCTCACCTTTGTATTGCACATCCTGCAATCCAGAAGAAGAAAAAGGTACACAGAGTAGGTCCAACTACCTTCTTGATTGGAGAGACACCCAAAAGCATTCGCAGGTGAGACTCGTAAGGTGGGAGGATGAGGAAGAAGTAGAAATTACAGAGAACTTTACTTTAGGAAGTTGTGTAATTTTTTCATTTTGTCAAATAAACTTTAGTCAGACATGGGTGGGCAAAAGCAGGGCTGGGTTATTGATAACTTTCTGTTACAAGAGCAGAAGTAATTGGAAACTTAGCCTTTATACTGTAGCTTATACAGCACACTTTTGCCATACTGGCTGAATTAAAATATAGACATGAATTATTTAAAATGGCACACATGTTGTTTTTGTGTTTTCAGTTAATATTGTGAAAGTTGATAATTTTGATAATTTTCAAATTGAGGTAATTTGAGGACCTCCAACTGTATTTAGAGGGCCAAAATAATTCCAGTGCAACTTGTGTAAAGTCAATAGATTTACACCCGGAAAGGATTTTGGTCCATTTTGCTTTGGTTTAGAGCAGTGGTTCTCAATCTGCAGCCAAGCCCAATCAGCACACAGTTGCAGCCCATGTGACATCCTCAGGGCCATACAGATATTATATATATTGTGTGTATGTGGCCCACATAGCAAGTAGTGAGCAGCATACGTGGCCCACCATGGTAAATAGGCTGAGAACCACTGGTTTAGAGACTGTGCAGTACGTGCAATTAGAATCTTGTTTTTTATGGGTCCAGTTGTTAGGCAAAACTCCCATTTAAATTGCTGAGAGTTCTGACTAAGGATTGCAGATGTGGCCCCTCAAGTGCGTCTGCCATACACAACTATATTATTTTCCTTAATCTGAAAAAAGCAGATCAATACCCTCCTACCTTTCTCACAAAGGTGTTGAGATTCAGTGAATATTCTCAGATAAAAACTATTAATGTGAGTTGAGGATGAAAGTGCTTATCAGGAAATTTAAAATTAAAAAAAAATACCTGGATGTAATTAATCTCAAAACAAGCATTATAAATCCATGAAATTAAGAGTTACGGTTAAATTTAAAAGTAATCCAAACACTGTTAAAGAGTGGGAAAGTAACAGCTATGCAATTATGATTGATACATATTTTGTGCTTGGTATCTCAGATTAGAAGAAACTGACTTTTAAAATGTATTTGGTTTTTTTTCATATTTTTAATGCTGTCACTGCTAGGTAGAGTTAAGATTGTTTGGACACTTCTACGCATTTAGATTTCTTTGAAGTTTTTAACTCAGGCTAAGTGCTTCAGGAGGATGCAATATATTCTTCATACATTACAAAAAAGCTGAATCCCTGCTTTAAGTGCAAAGCTCTCCTCTTCCTTACCTATGGAAACACTCACAGTGCATCCAGAATTTGTGAAGTGGTTTGAAATCTTAGGTTGTAGATTTTATACAAGTTGTTTACTTAAAGTACACACGGTTTGCCTCTGCTTTTAAATTGACAGAAAGAGGGTAGTAACTTGTTGATATGTCAAAAGATGGTCTTTACTAGCAAAAATTGTTTTGAAATGATTGTTTTACCAGTCCTTTAACTCTGAAAAGCCTGAATTTCACTTTTTCCAGAATAGAGATGAACTGTTTAAGGATTTTACTTATTAACTAGGACTATAACTCTACGGTAAACAGTTCTTTAAAAAAAATTCATTATGGAACAAACAGTCGTGTTGACAAGAGATTGATGTTCTGATTTTTGGAAAATGCATATTGCCTTTTCTAGGGGAGTGAATATTTAAAACCGTTCAAGAATGTGCAAGGTGTTGTGATTTGCTGTCTGTCAGGTGTAGTTTATGACTTGGCTATGAAAACATACTTAAGGGAAAATACATTCAGGATTTTTTATCATCTACAGGAAGTTCTTTTTTAATTTTTAATTTAAATCTGAACAGTGTTTATTTTACAAATGGAATTTTGGCAAGTGATGAATCTATAATGTGTTTAACAGCAAGTGCCAGTGTGTGGGAGGGAAGGAAGGTGTAGTCTTCTCCTTGAGGGGGTAAGGCTTTGAATTTCTCTTTTCCTGCTAATTTGAAAATGTACCCTGACAGTAGTCTGATATTTCACTGCCAGTCAGGATGTATAAAATAAATGACTTGTTGAAAATCATAATTTTGGATTCTTAAACAAATTTGATATTCCAATTCTTGTTGAAACTTAAATGGGAATTTACAGCCATCAGTCTTGAGGCTGAGCTCAAATGGAACCACCCACAAACCATTTCAACATGTTGAATCAACATGTCATGCATTACATATCTGTGCAGATGTCATCCTAGCAGGATTCATGGTATGTGCATGGTACAATACTGCAGGTTAATTTATTAAATTGTATAAAATGAGATTTTATAGCGTGGATTGGAGACTGGCTACTGGTATTATCCAGATCTAGTCTCTTTCAGCTGAAGGGTACAAGGACTAAAAAGTTGGGTTTTTCTTAAACACAGATTCAAGTTTTCCAAAACAGGGTATTTTTCTGTGCTGCTGCTTCCCCACCCTCCCACATCTCTCTCCCCCTGCAAAATCCCAGTTTGGAAAAAGACTCATTCTAGTTCATTCTCTCTCTCCCCCACCCCTCCTCCAGTCCATCCCCCACTCCACTCCACCCTGTCCCTCCTCACTATTTAATACTAATTAGCAACATTTAAATTATAATTGCGAAGAGAAAAAGAAACATTGTAGCAGATGTCAAGATCTGCAAAGGAGAAAGTTCTCATAGTAACAATGATCAAAGAGCATGCAGAAATAGAAAGGTATAGGCCATTGCTAACTAAGCAAGGAGTTGAGAGAGAGAATTTATGAAATCAGCTGAAGCAAGTGCATTATAGAAACAAGGAGGTCAATATCAGATTGGATCCTGAAGTAAGTGGGGAGCCAGTAAAAATTGTTTAAGGATATACTTGTAATCAAGCTGCTTTCTCCATTGAAGAAGGTATGCAGCATTCTTCTGTAAATGTTGGAGTCTGGATAGCTGCTACTGGGAGAAGCCCAAGAGGCATATAACTAGTAATATTAAAACAGAGATGCTGTTGTAGATGTTCAAAATATGTTAACTATGAATTTCTTTTTTTAACAGAAACAGACTGGTTCACTGTCCAAACTAAATAGCAGATTATCTACATCATAGTTAAAACAAAACAAAAACACCCTCCTGATCTGAAATTGGAAACTTGGTCTGAATTATTTAAAGGTCTTTCCCAATAATTTGAAAATGAGCCTAAGTGGATTGACATTTTTAAAATATATTTGATAAGTTTAAAGTGAATTTTTAAATACACCCTACCCGTGGGATTCTTTGCACTTATATACAAAATGTGCAGTGTATGTAACTTTTAGGAATATTTTAATACAGATTTTTTTCACTAAATCTCTTTGTATTAGTTTTGTACTTCTAAAAATGGATTGTTTTATGGGTGTGAGAGGGGAGAGGAAAAAGTGGAGCAGCTGAATATTTGGATAAACTATTTAGATTGGAAAAGCTCTATATTTTTTTAGAGAGTTAAAGTGAAGTGTCAGAGAGTATCACTTACGTAGTCTAGCTTGATAGTGATAATAAATCTTCAGATTTTTAAAAGCCTTGAAAATGGATTTAGAAACGATTAATAAGCAAAACCAGTCTTATTTCATGTAAAATTAGAGCAGGGGCCTCTTAGGGCTTGTTGAATCCTGTGTTTTAACCTTCCATTTAGAATGGTGCCAATATCTTTGGACAGAAATCTGAAAATATGAAATTTTGCAACCAAATATTCTACCAAAGCTGAGAATGGCTGGAAATAATCTTGCGGAAAACAGTAGCTGGTTGCAAACAGACTTGTGTGAGATGCTGCTGCTAAATGCTGGAAACTCTCAAGCTTTTATTGAAAAGAGGCCCAACTGTGGGGATGGGGAAGGGAAAACGGGAGTGTTGGCTGCATTTAGAACTCAACTAGGAGAAAAGATGACCTCTTTACAAACCTTCTGCATTTTATAGAAAGTGTCTAGTTTAAAAGAACCAACAGCAATATGTCTGAGACTCAGGGCCTAGTCTGGTACAATCATATTCTTGAAGATTGTTTTCAGTTTTAAATGGCTGTAGATTTCAACTTTCTAAAGGTATACCAAAGTGACTGACTTACCAATGAGTTAGGTATAGGTAATGCAGTGGCCACATGCTCATTCATGACTCCCTCACAATCTAGGACATAAGAACCTATTCTGTGTGATGTTTTTTGTTGTTGAGATAAATTTGGCTGAGAAGCCAGGGTTAAGTGCTATTTTTCTTTTAAAATTGCCCACAGGACCCCTAACTTCAACATGAATAGCCATCAAAGATTGGGCAAAGGGAGCTTAGATTTAGTATGTATTCTGATGGATGGCATTCTTGATAGTTCTGCACTTTGCAAGAACCACACTCTGGCCTGCCGACGTGGGGAGTCAAGGGAGCAATTGCCCAGGGGCCAGGGTGGTTTAAAAGGCCCTGGAGGCCCCAGGCACCACCGCTGGCAGTGCAGCAGGGCTACGGCAGGCTTCCTGCCCACCCTCGCTCCGCACCACTCCTGAAAGCAGCCGGCGGCAAGTACCTGCAGCCCCTTGGGAGGATAATCTCCGCGCACTGCCCCCGGCCCAAGCACCAACTCTGCAGCTCCCATTGAGCTCCTTGCAGTGCCAAAGGAGACAAGTATTCACATCCCAAAAATACTCTGATTGGCACCCTTTTGGGCAGTCTCAGTGGATTAAATCGGCTGAAGACTGAATGGTGGGTATGGGCACTGTACTATTTGTCATTTGTAAGATGGTCCCTCCAGTTTAGGGTTGATACACATTGTTTGAGCAGCGTGTGAAAAGCAAGCAGTGTTGCTGTCTGTGGAAAATATTACGTGTTCAACCAGGCTAAGTATAAACCTTAGAAAGTACATGTAAACTCTCTCTACTTTGTGTGTGTGCGCTACCACTCAAACCATTTTCACTGTTCCCACCACTCAAGCCTGAGCTGTCTATTGTCTAACAGTAGAGGGATGGAAGGAAGAAAATTATCCCTGTGAATCTTTCATAGGTATCAGCAAGACAGATTACTAGATAAGCTTAGAAAAATCCTTGTTGCTACTTTGCACTATAGTACATCAGGAGAACTGTTTTATCAGTAACAGTTTCCTACTTCAGAATTCCTACTGTTATTTTAGAAATAAAAAAAGCATATAAGAACAATAAGTCACGGCAGATATAACTTGCTAGATAGAATGCTCCCAGCTTTTTGTTGTGCCTCACAAATTATGTAAGGCATGTCAATACCTGCTCGCCTGAAGTTTTCTGTTGAATTCATAACATGTTTTAACTTTACTGCAGGATATTTTAGCTTAAAATATTTCATATGTAGCTTTCGTTCCAAAATAGCTTGTTGTCTTGAAAAGTTATATTTTTTTTATTTTAATGATTCTGTTGCACACAACTTGGTCATCAGCAGCCACTTAGATTGCAGAGGAGATTGAATCCCATGACTTTTCCTTATGATTTCTGTAAATACAAGATTTTAAAGTTTCTGTATTCTTCCACTGTCTAAGGTGGTAAAACTGTGTGAGTGAAAGTATGGACAAGTGTTGGTGAGAATATGAAGTTCCTTACCAAAAAAAAAAAATTACTTCTTGTTTACAAGACATTAATAACCAAGTTGTTACTGAAGCCAGGAAAGCTCAGAGTTCAGCAGTCCATAAATATTAGATTAATTCTTTGCAATGTGTCAATTATTACCATGATTTAGGTTTCCATGGCCTTTGGTACTTATGGGTTCATTTAAATCAAGTTGTTTAAAGTATTGTATCCAAAACAAACATAGGCTGGCCTTAGAGGTTCACAATGTTCTAAGATAAGTTAATTTTGAAAAAAAGATTTTGTTTATAACACCAATTTTTATGTCTTAAAATTCAGTATAAAGATTGTGTCTTATATTCTCAATACATACTTTTAATAGCATGGAGGTTTTTTGTTCTAATTTGGTAAGATCTTTCACCCAAGCTCCCCTCCATCAGACCAGATAGCATTTCAATATGAATTATTGAGTGGATGAATGGGCTTATCTCCTTCTATTGTTCTTAAAATGAGTAAAAATCAATATCCAATTTAGGATACTTTTCACTTTTAGGTCTCTGTTAATGAATTGCCCAAACATTGGACATAGTGTTTTGTTTTCAGAATTATATGTAGGTCTCCTGCTTTATCACCATACAGTATATTTTATCAAATTATAATTTAGTTTTAATTCTCTCTCCTTTCCTCTCATGAGAGGAGGAATTTAAGTAAGGTAGATGTCAAACCATAAACTAATACAAGTATCCAGCAAAATTTTATCCCACTTCCTCTCTCAAATTAACTGTGAATGTTAAAACCCAAAACACTTGCATTGAAAGGAACTCATTGCTAAAGGAACATTTCAATAATTTCTGGGTAGGCCAATGGTTCCCCATGAGCTGCAGCTGATCATTTTAAGAGTTGTGAGAAGTTCCTAATGGGCCTCTATATCTGAGCTTGCTCTCTGTTCCCAGAGCTGCATTCTCTCAGAAGCCTGCAAAAATGGCTGCTTACTATCTGCACCCAAAGGAGTTGAGCTAATTTCAAGCTTTAGTTCCAAGGATCAGATCTATAGAAAATGTATTGCATGTGTCCAGTTTAGTCAGAGACCTTTTTAATATTTGAGATTTTAAATTACTCTGTGTTCTGGAATTGGGTGGAAGACCAAGCAGTGTGTTATTGTAGCACTTGATATCTGAACCAGTGGCTGTGTAGTATTAGAACTCTCATCTGTACATGTTCAGACCTTTCCAGGAACATTTTACTCCCAAGTTTAATGTGACACATGGTGGTATGTCATAAATTATGCCTTCAACTTTTCAAGTGAATTTTTTTTAAGTGATTTTGGTTCAGTGGGTGCTAGGCACTTTTGAAAATGCCACTAGGTGCTGTATATGAAACTTTGATGTCTAAATACCTTTAAAAATCTGGCCCTTAGGCACCTAAAAGTAAGTCTATACGACAAGCACTACAGTGGCATAGCTGCAGCAGTGGGGTGTGGACACTTGCTACAGTGGCAGGAGTTTTTCCAGCACTGTACTAAATCCACCCCCTTGAGAGACAGTAGCTAGTTGACAGAAGAATTCTTCCGTCAACCTCGTGATGTGCACACTGGGTCTTAGGCTGTCTTAACAACATCTCTCAGGGCTGTGCATTTTTCATACCCCTGAATGATATAGTTAGATCGACCTACATTTTAGATGTAGGACCGGGCCTCAGTCCCTTTGCCTTTCAATAAAGTTTAGGCTCCTGAGTATCTAAGTCACTTTTGAAAATTGGACTCCTAAGGGCTTGTCTGCACGTGGGGGAAATGTGCTCTCCAACGTTGTGATTTCTAAAGTGCATTAATTGGTTGTGCATTAATTGGTCCCTGTAGACCCTGTAGCATGCTGGTGCATGCTAAAGTTTCCATAGTACAGTTTCACCTACAGCTGTTTCAAACAGTGCTATGTTAAATCACATCAGCAGGGTCTACAGGGACCTATTAATCAGCAACACGTTAGTGCCCTTTGGAAAGCACGCCCATGTAGAGCACATTACCCCACCATGATGTAGACAAGCCCTGTGTCACTTTGGCAACTTTGAATATTTTGCTCTTGGTCTTTTCCTTGCAGTTGAAGTCAGAACTAGTACTGTTACCAATAAGGGTATGACTTTCAGTTCTCATCTAGGTTTGTGTTAAATAAGTTAATTAAACTGAATGAATTGATTGTATCTTTATTTTATACTCTGTGCCTTTTAAAAAAAATTAAGACAAGATAATCATGTTTTTCTTTATTGATGGTGATAGGAAACAGTTTGAAGAAATGGTATCCCACTTTAACATGGCTTCAGTTGAAGAACTTGCAGAATATATTGCAAAAGCCACATCAGGAGTACGACAGAAAATGTTGAGAGATTTTTATGCTGGAAAGTGTCCAGAGTTAGAGGACCTATTTCCAGTCAAAGTTCCAGTACGCGTTTCAGATGGGTGTGAGGAAGAAGAGGTGTATATAAGTCATTGTAGAAAGAGAAGGGCCATTGTAAAATGTGGACAATCAAGGTCTGGTCCTTCAGCTGAAGATCCTCCCTGTGTGACTGCAGGAATATGTAGCCAAAAAAGACACAAAGGAGAAGCAAAACAGTTTCACAATGATTTCTGCATTCAAGATGCTGTGTGTCTTAATTCAAAAGATAAACAATTGTCCACTGTCAATACCCAAAATAGCTTCAGTGGGAGAAACAGTCAACCATTCAAAGATTTTATGGCAACTGACTCAGTAAGCAGTAAATCAGAAATAATAGATGTGCTCTCTGTAAATATCACTAAAGGACAGCAGGACTCGGAGGGGATGGAATCTCAAAGAAAAAGATCCCTGTCTCAGTCAGAAAACAGAGAAAGAGAAACTCAGACTTACAAGAAAAACTCTTTTGTAGACTTACTAGGAGACACCTCTGTTCTCAATGACCTCTTCAAAAGTAATGGAAACAGGCCTACGGAGCTGCCAAGAACATCTCTTTCAGGGCCTGCAGAAAAAGCAAAAGAACGACCAAAAGACTTCTGGGATGTGCTGAATGAGCAGAATGATGAGAGTCTCAGAAAGCTCACAGACATGGCCGTCATAGAGGAGTTGTGTGAAAGAGCACCTCCTATTGCTTTGACAAAAAAGAAGGAAGTTCATGAAAGTTCTCTTTGGAAACAAAATGATAATTTTTTATGGAAAAAATATAATCTAAGTGATTCAGATGAGTCTACATCTGGCACACACACCTTTTGATGTCTAAATATGAAAGACTGATCTTAAAGTTCAGGTAATAAATTCATCATTCACACAAATACAGCTTAAGAAAACGTACTGGTGTTAGTAGCATACATTATGGGACAGCATTCCATTATATCTTACTGTGACCATTGGCCTTGGGGCATACTGTAAGATATTCTACCCTATGTTTCTCTGCAATAAGCAAGGCGGAAATACTGGTGATGTAAATGTAGGATCTTAGTGTCATTTAAACCCTGGCCTTGTTTGTAATCATAAGGGGGCCCATATTTGTTTTGACTTCAGTGGACTCATACTAGGGATTCTGCTGTGATCATGGAGGCATAAAACACAACAAGATAGGTGTTACTTCAGTAGTACAACACCACAGGGCATGAGTTATGGTTTACTAATCCATGCGGTCTTCACAGCTATTGCAATCCATGAGTATAGGTACACATTAGCTCTATCACATCCTACTGTGATTTAACGCACGCTAATTTTAAATTACACTCTTTTTAATCGCTTGAGTTGTTTTCTTTTGGATGCTGATGTGCCTAAAGTTAAATGGAGCTCTTGGTATTTTTTCCTCTTGTTGAAATATGGGTGGCTCAGGCTGTGACTCTGCCAGCAGCCCCTCTGATGCTGCTTGGGTGGATCCCAGCAATCTCAAATAAGACTGCTGTTAAACAAGGTTGTGTTTAAATCAGAGAATATGTATCTTTCTAATCAGAGCTTTGCATATAAGTTTTAAATTATAACTAGAGAATTTTTGAGGACTGAATAACTCAGATAATGGAATTTGGAGCCTTTCACTCCTGCATGTCATTTATTGAAACTAGTCATTGGCTTGTGCATAATAAGTTGGAGGCCTCGCTTATGATTCCTCGTATTTCTCTGGTGGGCAAGTACCCATATTACAAAAACCTTCATCACCACCATGGTCTCCAGGTAGTTAAGATATTCAGTTAATACCACAGGCAGGGATGCTTTCTCTTCACTCGGGTTTTTTTCAGCCCATTTCATAATGAAGTTAAAGATAAATCCAGTTATCTTCAATATCTCAGGTTTAGTGTTTTCTCTTAGTTTATTTTAACATTTGAGTATCTAATATGAAAATAAATTGATGGGAAAATAACTTAGATCAAATATGGGTATTTTATAGGGGGGGGCGGGGAAGATAGTTCTTTCCACCCAAAAAATAATTCGGTTTACATTTTTGTAAGAAATGTGCTCTGAAAAGAATAAATGTTTTATATACAATACTGAGTTGTACACATTTATGTATAACATGAACAAGATATTTAGAAAAGGGGACATGCAATTATATGTGCAGATGACTTGTTAGATGTGTACTTTGTTACTTGCATGTGCAGTTACTGTGATTGCACTCATAATCACTGTATTTGTGTATGCATATTGCAGCATGTGCAATTGCCTGTACCTATTTATAAAAATGTGGCCCTAAAAACTGGTATTAATATTCACGCTTAAAACACAGCTGTGGTTACTTTTACTGTAGAACAATTACATTTCTGTTGAAGTAATTCGGCTGTTGAAATGAAGTCACTGCCTATAGTACAGTAGCTTGATCCAAAATGGCTGTTAACAAAGCAGTTTAATTGCACTCAAGCATAAACAGGTGAGCTGAAGAATTACATAGTCCAGAGGCTCCTGGAAAGAATTATGATATTGTAGTAGAGACACAGGAGTGGGATTCAGATGTGGTTTCTGTTTTCATTTCTGCCACACATTCTGTAACAACTTGGGCAAGTCACTGAATCTCTGCACTTCAGTTTTCCCATCTCTAAAACAGAGATCTACCTGTGTAATAAATTGTATTACATGGGCATGCAGGTTTTTGTTTCCTGACTCAACCACCTCACGCAGGTAAGAATTACAAAAGCTTACTATCTCTGTCACATGGATCAGTAATATGGATTGGAGTTGCTGTTGTTATACCTTCCCTTATTTTGAAAATCAAATGCTAACAAAACATAATACCACCTAGAGAAAAACTATCAACTAATACAACCAATTATAAGAAAAACAAAACAATGTCTTCTATTGAGATTAAGATAGATGACAAAAATTGGAATTATTTTGCCTTTTAGCGATATCTATTAGGGCTGCCAAGCAATTAAAAAAATGAATCGCATTTAATTGCAATGTTAATAATAGAATAACATTTATTTAAATATTTTGACGTTTTCTAGATTTTCAAATATATTGCTTTCAATTACAACCCAATACAAAATGTACAGTGCTCACTTTATTTTTTATTACAAATATTTGCACTGTAAAAAACAAAAGAATTATTTTTCAATTCACCAAATTCAAGTACTGTAGTAAAATCTCCTTACATGAAAGTTGAACTTACAAATTTAGAATTATGTACAAAAAAAAACCTTCATTCAAAAATAAAACAATGTAAAACTTTAGCGCCTACTAGTCCAATCAGTCCTACTTGTTCAGCCAGTCACTCAGACAAACAAGTTTATTTACATTTGCAGAAAATAATTCTGCCTGCTTCTTGTTTACAATGTCACCTCAAAGTGAGAACAGGTGTTTGCATGGCATTGTTGTACCTGGGGTCGCAAGATGTTTACATGCCAGGTACACTAAAGATTCATATGTCCCTTCATACTTCAACCACCATTCCAGGGGACACGCGTCCATGCTGATGACAGGTTCTGCTTGATAACCATCCAAAGCAGTGTAGACCGACAAATGTTCATTTTCATCATCATAAGTCAGATGCCACCAGCAGAAAGTTGATTTACTTTTTGATGGTTTGGGTTCTGTAGTTTCCGCATCAGAGTGTTGCTCTTGGAAGACTTCTGAAAGCATGCTCCACACCTCACCCCTCTCAGATCTTGGAAGGCACTTCAGATTCTTAAATCTTGAGTTGAGTGCTGTAGCTATTCTAGAAATTTCACATTAGTATATTCTTTGCATTTTGTCAAATTTGCAGTGAAAGTGTTCTTAAAATGAACATGTGCTGGGTCATCATCCGAGACTGCTATAACATGAAATATATGGCCAGAATGTGGGTAAAACAGAGCAGGAGACATACAAGTCTCTCCCAAGGAGTTCAGTCACAAATTTAGTTAACGCATTATTCTTCTAACAAGCATCATCAACATAGAAGCATGTCCTCTGGAACGATGGCCAAAGCATGAAGAGGCGTATGAATCTTTAGCGCATCTGGCACATAAATATCTTGCAATGTCAGCTACAACAGTTCCATGTGAATGCCTGTTCTCACTTTCAGGTGACATGGTAATGAAGAAGTGGGCAGCATTATCTCCCGTAAATGTAAACAAACTTATTTCTCCTAGCAATTGGCTGAACAAAAAGTAGACTGAGTGGACTTGTAGGCGCTGAAGTTTTACATTGTTTTGTTTTTGAGTGCAGCTATGTAGCAAAAAACCTACATTTGTAAGCTGCACTTTCATGATAAAGAGATTGCACTACAGTACTTGTATGAGGTGAAATTGAAAAATACTATTTCTTTTGTTTATCATTTTTACAGTGCAAGTATTTATAATAAAAAAATATAAAGTGAGCACTGTACACTTCGTATTCTGTGTTGTAATTGAAATATATATATTTAAAAATGTAGAAAACATCCAAAATATTTAATAAATTTCAGTTGGTATTCTATTGTTTAACAGTGCAATTAATCTAATTTTGATTATTTTTTTTTGAGTTAACTGCGATTAATCAACAGCCCTAGTATCTATTGATAGCCATTATTTCTGAACCACTGTGGCTTTCTGATTGTACAGCCGCTACTTCTTCTGGAAACAGCTACTTATACAGTGGCGTGTTTGCTGCTCCTCATAGTTGTCATTATTGTTCACAAACCAGACTTGTGTTTCTTCTGTGCACAAGCACTGTCAACAGAATTCTGGATGTTCTCAAGAAACTGAGCCAGTGTTCTCCTTTGTGATCTACTTATGAAAAGTGCTATGTAAGAGCTAGATGGTGGTATTATTTTGTTTGGCTCTCTCTGTTCCGTGTGTTGGATTGATCCCCAGATATGGATAGATAGAGCAATTTTCTGCAATATCTTTGGGAGATCTTCCTATATTAAGTGTATATATCATTGTGGGCCAGGGATGATGTGTAATTCCATGCAGGAGGGTGACGATAGCTCCTCCAGGAACTAAGAACAGTGTGGGGTGATTGGGAAAATTCACTCAGGCTGTAACACATCCAAAGAAGGGCTGCCACCTGGAGAGGCTCTCATGTGCTGGTTCAAACTGGATTCTCTAGAGACAGCAGACAAAGGACTTTTGGATAAATCACCTGTGTTTAAGGACTCAGGGTCTTCTGTCTGATCCAGTAAGTGGACAGGACCCTCTATCCAAGGGAGTCCCCAATCTTTCCTGGGAAGGGTTGGAAGCACTTTGTCCCACTGAATCGCCGTAAGACTGATGAGTGACCTCTGGTAATCTTTTAGCATGTGTATAGGAAACTTTATTTTTATATGTTTTCTCTGTAATACTTTTATCTTCAGAATAAATGTTCTTGCTTATAAAGAGCTGTGAGGTAGGTCATAACTGCTGGCAATTATGTTGTTCATAGCCTTTACAGAGAAAGCAAAGCACACACACTGGCCTGTTTAGGCAGCGTGGTTTGATGGGGATAACAAAGTGTAGGCAGGAAACTGTACAGCCTGGAAAATCCCCAGATGGGAGGGGGAGAGACGGATCTCCACCCAAAAGAGGTGATGGCTTAGGAGCCAGGAACCAAGAGTGTCTGTCCTTGAGGGACTACAGAGAGGGAATACAAGTGCAATTGCCCTGAACTGTGACAGTTATGACACCTGACCTTGGTGAGAATGGTATAGCTGTTACTGTGGCATATTGCCAGCCTTTTTCTGTTTGGAATTCTGTTTTGGTTTGGGATATTGCTGTTCTTGTTTCCAGGCACTTAGCTGTGTTGTAACTACTTAAGGGTTCTGTTTTACTTCAGAAGTTTGTTAAATGTTAGCAGTAAGGGTTTTTGTCCTTCACCTCAGGAACTTCTCAACTGGTGAAGGACAAAAAAAGTCCCATAACGCATTGTGAGGTGTTATTATATGGTACTAATGTTAAGTATGGCATAAACCAGCAAGATCAAGCTGTGGCAGTGGAAAATCTGTTTGGTGGGAAAGTACAGTGCACAAGCCACCTACAACTCCAGCTCAGCTAGATGGGCTGTCGCCAGCTGGCACTGCCCAGAAAGTGGGTTGAGTCAAGACAGTGGTGAAACAAACTTATTCAATACATACCACATTCAGTCTCCATCAGCGGGGTTTCTGTGTAGCTCTGGATAAAGTGGAATAGCTGGGGGAAGCGTAATGTGGTACTGCCACCTGCTGCCTAAGAATAAATCCTCTCTATCTGGGGCAACTGCCCGCATTGGGGCGGCGTATGCAGCTTGCCTCTTGCAACCTGAGCCTGTCTAGATTCTTGTTTATGGCAGTATGCGCCCGTATGCCTTTCTGACATGCCGTAGATCAAATATGCACAGTTCAGATCCATCTTAGAGGGCTGTGTATTTAAATAGATCTAGTCAGAACAAAGCCCTATACATTTCTTGACAACTTTTTATAAAATCATTACATCCAGTTTCTGTGACTTCAGTGACGACTACTTTACATGCAAAATAGCTTCAAATCTCTAACACCCAAATTACCTTTTTAATAATTTGTGCTCAAATGATTCAGAGCAGATGACTGCAGGGGATTATGATTAAATGTCAGACTGTGATGCTTCACAATCTAAAGACAAATGTATATGACCATCTTTCATGTATATATTATACCACGCTAGGGACATAGTGGTACCCCAAATATTGTTTTTATTTAAAGTAAACACTCAAAATGTAAGCTTTAAATATCTTCTGAATGCTAGTAACATAGTTATTGAAATAAACAAATCACATCTAAAGTATTGACATGCTTGTAGATGAACTTTTTGATCAGCCAGTAGTGTAAATATAAGAACATTTAGAAGTGTTACTAATGTACATGTATTCAGGTGTACGCTTAAAATCTTGAGAAACAGAAAATGAAAAATTATTCTTTCATTTATATTCCTGTTATTTCCCAAAGAAGATATGTGAATCTTTGCACTAATGGTTCCATTACCCAGAAGGCACATTCATTAGGTTCTAGGTAAAATATAAAGGTATCTATCATGCCTACTGCACACTGGCCTGCATTAAGGGGGGCAGTGTACAGCAGGACCAGCCCTGAAGGAACTCTGGCAAGCATTTTGCCTTAATAGCTACTAGTATACGGATGTAGAATGCCTTCTGGAGCTCTCTAATGCACATGAGGAGGCCATATTCCTAGTGTAAGCCCTATTGCTTGTTTGTCCCACTATGTGGGCCAGTGAGGAGGGAGTTTGGGGCCATGTGAACTGCCAGGAGTGCATTGAGACAAGTCCCTGCAGTCCCCAACCTGCATTCTGACACTGTGCTGGGATGGAGGGTACTTGTGTGCTCCCCCTGACCTTTATGCCAGTAAGGATGGCTGTATGCTCATGAGAATCTGCCCCACAGGTGTTTCAGCCAAAAGAAGTAGCAAGTACAGGATCTGAATGTAAATGACCCACAACAGGTAGTTATGGCTTTCTACATTAATGCTATACTAAGGCTGCAAATAAAGCTCTCAAAATCAAGGAATGCATAATTAAGATAGTGTTTAACCATAACCCTGCACCTTTGTACATGTGTCATGCACATGGACTATGTTTTAGATCACTTATATTGTTAAATGCCATGAGAGGTCATATAAACTGTAATTTCTTATTTAGTCATATCTGAAATACATATTGTAAGTACCCTGCCATACTATTCTGTATTAGAGCCTCTGCATCTAAACTAATATAACCTAATAGGACTACATAAATTGGAGATGGAAAACATGGTATAAGATTTCTTGCTGGGTTTTTTGCATGTAAAACAAATATGCATGTATGCCTATGTCTGTATGCATTCCATGTCTTTGTGTGTAATAAATGTAAATAAATAAATACTGGATCTGACCATTGGTCCATGTCTCGTCCCCTACTAGTGTTGCATACACTATGTATGGGGTGAGGGAATTCTTTCTTACCCACAAGTAATCATCTTACACTCTGAAACATATTGACTGAAATTAAATCTAGTGAAAAATTATTTCTCCAGGAGTAGAAAAATTGCTGAATGATAAGCAATCCTAATGCCTTCTATGCTGAAGCGTGTGTCATGCAGCTCAGTGCTATGGGGTCGTGTAATGTAGGACTTTAGCATAGTGTGTAGCTACAAGAGGCCCAGGTATAGGGCTGCCAAGGGAACCTTAACCGTGAATTTTCTGATGCTTGTAGGTTTTGAAATCTCAAAATTAACACGGTTTTAATAATACCAGGATTTTGCTTTGAATATAGTGTATAAATTGTTTTATGTGAAGGGTAAATGTTATGAAATTTTAAAACCTTGGACACTGACGCTACACAGCAGCAGTCTGTGAACTGTGGTGGTTTTTGTGGTCTGGATGAGTGCCCACTGGAAAATAAGCTTAAATTTGATCTGGAGCAGATTCCACTTTAGGTCATGGGAAGCTGTTATAGTCTTCACTTTGTCTCTGTGTTAGCCATTATGCACTTATTGTAACTGGATGCCATCTGAAAACTAAAATGGGAAATCTGACTTAAGTACCTGGAGCAAGGAAGCTGCTGTACTTAACAAATATGATGAAATAGTAACATGTTTAGGCTTTACAAGAAATTGGCATAAGCGTCTGATGTATTTCCATCACCTTTCTGAAACTGCATTCTGTTACCATTTTTATTATATCCCCTGGTGTTTTAGATGCAATCTTGAAGGCTTTGAATCGCTTAGAATTATGATAACCAATTGGGACACTTGAAGAAGGAGGTTTCCCTTACACAGGACAACAAAAGTAGCCTCAACAGAGGAATAGAAGAAAACTTGAATATCCTGTGATTTTGACTTATGCAGGCTTTATGGGAAGCAATATTAATCTGTGAGATGGACCCAGACCCAGGCCCCACATTTCTCCTCTCATAGTCATAAATTCCAATGCCAGAAGGTTTCAGAGTAGCAGCCGTGTTGGTTCTTTTGGCTACAGCATCACACTGGGCGTTTGTGGTCAGCTGATTATCCACTATGATCCCCGAATCTATTTCAGTCACTGCTTCCTTGAGTAGAGTCTGCATCCTGTAAGTGTGGTCTACATTCTTTGCTTCAAGATAAATACATTTACTTTTCGCCATACTAAAACACATATTGTTTGTTTGCACCTAGCTTACCAAGTGATCCAGATCACTCTGAATCAGTGACCTGTCATAGAATCATTGAAGATTAGGGTGGGAAGAGACCTCAGGAAGTGATCTAATCCAACCCCCTGCTCTAAGCAGAACCAGCCCCAACTAAATCATCCCAGCCAGGGCTTTGTCAAGGCGGGCCTTAAAAACCTCTAAGGATGGAGATTTCACCACTTCCCTAGGTAACCCATTCCAGTGCTTCACCACCCACCTAGTGAAATAGTTTTTCCTAATATCCAACCTAGACCTTCCCCACTGAGACCATTTCTCCTTGTTTTGTCATCTGCCACAACTGAGAACAGCCTAGGTCCGTCATCTTTGGAACCCCCCTTCAGGTAGTTGAAGGCTGCTATCAAATCCCCCCTCACTCTTCTCTTCTGCAATCTAAATAAGCCCAGTTCCCTCAACCTCTCCTCATAAGTCATGTGCCCCAGCCCCCTAATCATTTTTGTTGTCCTCCGCTGGACTCTCTCCAGTTTGTCCACATCCTTTCTGTAGTGGGGAGCCCAAAACTCAGATGCAATACTGTCCTCTTCATTATTTACCACTCCCCCAGTTTGTGGCTCATCAGTGATGATTTTTTTCTTCCACCCCACATCCATAGTGCGTGGGTCCTTTATTGATTGTTATAGTTTCCCTAATGGCAAGCAAGCTGCTGGCAAACCTTAAAAATGATGTGGTCCTTACTCAAAAAAGTAAAGGAGTACTTGTGGCATTGGTTAGTCTCTAAGGTGCCACAAGTACTCCTTTTCTTTTTGCGAATACAGACTAACACGGCTGTTCCTCTGAAACTCAAAAAAGTGTTTGACTTTAACAACCTTGTTACTTATAGCCCTTTCTGGAGGTAGGGAGTTCGATAAAATGGTAGCAAGCCAACTGGAGTACCATTTGACATTCTTCACTGCTCAGACATAAATCAGTTGGACATCAGACCAGGATGTGGTGTGGAGATGGTGTTGGTCTCATTGGTTTCTGATAGCATCAAAACAATTGAGATCAGATGTCCACATAAACACCATTAGATTTAACAGAGACTGATACCATTAAACATAAGGTACTTGCTGGTAGGAGCGGATAGATTTGGTTCATGGTAGCTCACCTTATTCCTTTTAGATTATTCTTATCACTCCATATGGGTGTAAGGGAGTATCTGCATGCAGTCAATTACACAATCAGGGCCCAAATAGGGAGAGTTCATTGGCACAAACCAGCTCTTGTTTTAATGAGCAGAGCTATCTGAAGCAATCAAGGAATGAGGATGCAGACCCATTTGTTTCTGTAAGTAGGCATATGTATAAATAAATCCAAACTTTCATAGATTGTATAAAAATAATTTATTCATTGATTCACCAACTCTCATTTATATGTAGAAGTGCATTAGTTGTCTGTTAACCTACTCCACAAGAAAATGTCTTAAACTAAGATTATCTCTGTATGTATTTTCCTCTTAGATTATGACATATTATACCTATGGGCATTATATAAAGCTGTAAATAATACTAGTTCCAGTGCACTGAGGATATGTATATGCCCTTTTTTGTCATGAATAAGATTTGTATATATTTAAGCTGGAATCTAAACTGGCTGGAAAGGAAGCGCTTGACCTTCACCGAAACTATTACTTGTAGGTACCCTTTGTCTTCTTGGAAATCTGTGATTATCATCTGGGTAGGTTTGGAAGTAAAGAGCAATTTGGGGATTTAATGTTTAGTGTTACAGGATTATGGCAGAGTGGAATGTGGGCAGCTTCCACTGGTACGTTCCTGCATGATTGCAATTGAGGTATTGGTTATGTGGAATCTGTAATAGCCTCACAGTAAAAGGAATGGTTTCATAATGGTTATCACCTCATTCCCTTAATAGAAATCAACTGCGAGGAGGAGGGCTCTTTTCATCATTGCTTTCAGGTTAAAAAGTTTTCAGTTACTTATTTCTCAACTAATTCTCTTTGCTCACCAGGGGTGTGCAGGTTCTCTCCCCTTCCCCTTTCAAAAAATACCAATAATCCTCATTGATTTATAGTTACTTGTATCCTGATTGGGAAGAATAGGACTTTGGTGAACTAATAAGAAATCTGACCCTGCCTACACTACAAATACAGTTGTGCTGGGAGCCTGTTTACAACAATGTCGTTACTGACCCCTGTTACGAATGTAAGAGGGGGAAATGTGATGATGTTCTAAGCTTGATTTGTCCTGTAGACTGGATCTTAACCATGCTTTGTGTGAAAGCAGAATGAATTATATTGAAATTAAATTCATTAAAGAAATGCTGCTTGAAAGGTTTGTTGAAATATAGTTGTCAGAAAGAGAAACGTTAAGGAGTGTGAGACAATGGGTCCTCAAACTAATTAACTTAGAGCTCCTACTGAGCTAGGAGATTGGTAAACGTTAGTATGCAAATAAGATATGTATATATATTTGTCAGTTTCTGCTTCCTTTTGTCTCCTATGTTAAATTGGCTTTGGCTTATCTGTATAAATAAGTTAGCTTGAGCTTTTGCAGGGGGCTCACATATATCTGGGTGCATTGGCAAAGCGCTTTGCTAATAAACAGAGTGGTCTGACAAATTCAGTGAGTCTTGAATCTGACTTTGACATTTGCAAACTGAACCCGTTCTTGTAAACAGATTTGGGAGCAACCATGTCGTAAGCAGATTCTTTGAGTATTCATATATGTGTTTAAAAGAAAGGGAAAGGGAAAAAACCATAGGGAAGCATTACTGCAGAGAGGACTTGTGCTTTCTGTTACTCCTGGTGGTTGGAAATGACAGAATTGTCAGCAGTAATGCAGAAAAGGCAGAAGTGTTCAAGAAATATTTTTGTTCTGTATTTAGGTAAATGCCAAGTGATGATGAAATATTTTCCATTCCAGCAGTCACTCAGCAGAATGTTAAACAGCAGCTACAGACATTTTTAAACCTACAGATCCGGATAACTTTGTAGCAAAGAGTTTTAAAAGAACAGGCTGAGGAGCTCTTTATACTATTAGTGTTGATAAATCTTGGAATGCTGGGCAAGTTCCCGAGGACCGCAAGAAAGTGAATGTTGTGTTAATATTTTAAAAGGGTAAATTAGATGACTTGGGTAGATAGAGGCTTGACCTGATATTGATCCCAGGCAAAATAATAGAAGAGCTGATGTAGGACTCAAAGAATTAGAGGATAATCTGATTAATGCCAATCAGCATGGGTTTATGAAAAGTAGATCCTGTAAAACTAACTTAATGTGTTTTTGATGAGATTACAAATTTGATAAAAGCATTAATGTTTAATAAACTTCTGTAAGGCATTTGATTTGATGCCACATGATATCTTGATTGAGAAACTATAATGATACAAAATCTATTTAGCATAAATTAAATAGATTAAAAACTATTGATAAGTTTCAAAGTGTAATTATAAACAGAGAATCATCGAGAGGTGTATTTCTAGTGGCGGAAGCACAGGAATCAGTTCTTGGCCCTACACCATTTAATATTTTTATCAGTGACTTTGAAGAAAACACAAAATCATTACTGACAAAGTTTGCAAATAACTAGGAGACTGGGGAATGGTAAATAATGAAGAGGACAGATCACTGCTCCTGAGCAATGTAGATTACTTGGAAAGCTGGACATAAGCAAACAACATGTGTTTCAATAAGCCCAAATGTAGAGTCAATCTAGGAACCAAGAATGTGGGTTATACTTACACAATGGGGGACTGTACCCTAGGAAACAGTGACTTTAAAAAGGCTCTGAGGTGGATAATCAGTTGAACTTGAGTTTCCAGTGCAACACTGTGGCCAAAGGGGCTAAATGCAATCCTTGGATGTATATACAAAGGACTATCAAATACTAGCAGAGGCTATATTACCTCTGTATTAGCACTGCTGCGACTGCTACTGTGGAAAACTGTAACCAGTTGTGGTGTACTGATGTACACAATTCAAGAAGGATGTTCAGATCTTTGAAACGTTTCAAAGAAGGGTCATGAAAATGATTGAAGGATTGGAAAATGTGCTGTACAGTCAAAGATTCAAGGAGCTCGATCTATTTAGCTTATCAAAAAGAAGGCTAATGGAGGACTTACGTTTATAATGCATAATGGAATCCCTACAGAAAACCGATAATGGTGGGTTTGTCAGTCTGGCGGATAGAGGTATAATAAGATCCAATGGCTGGAAGCAGAAGTCAAGCTAGAAATAAGCACCTTTTTAACTGAAGGGTAATTACCCATTGGACCAATTTACCCATGGACTATTGTGGATTCTCTGTCACTGGATATTTTTAAATCAAGGTTGGATGAAGACCTGGGATCCTGAGATTTGAGATGTAGGAATCCTGAGTTCTAGTCCAAGTTCTAGAAGTATGTGCTCTAGTGGCTACAGACCATTTTGCCTGGTTTCTGCCAGCCTGTTTGTCCCCCTCTGCTCTTAACCCCCAGCCTGTCCCACTCTTCCTTTGCTCCTCCTGGCCCCACACTGTACCCTCTATCCTGCCTCTGTCTCACCCTTTTGTATTCAAGCTAGTCAGGTGGCTTTTTCCATTTCTTCTGCCTTCTTTCTGTGTTACCTAAAAACCTCTGGGCACTGGGGACATGGAACAGAGTGTTTCCCTGCTTTCAGTTCTGGTGTCACAGCAACTTTTGGGTGCCAAGAGGAGAAGTTTCTGGAAAAGTCCTGCACGGCCCCTGGATTGGAGGAGCACGCTCATTTGCTCTGTGAGAATGGTTTACGCGCAGTCTGGTCAGCATGGCAGATTTGTGTGGGGATAGACCACAATCAGTACAGATGGAATTTTCAGAGAATTTACCTGCCAGCCTCTAACAACCTTCTACTGAGCATGTGCAGCCTGAAATTATTAGAGGCTTATAACTTGGCCAGATTTGGGCAACTTTTCACACCGCCTCCTTCAGTCCTTGCACTGGCCTCTGGGGAATCAGTTGGGCCACAGGAGTCCAGGCTCAAGTCATCCAGCAGGGCTGAGCAAACACAAGTAACAGTTAACAAGCCCAGGCTTCAGGCTTAGAGCAGCCTGGGAGAGGGGGAGACTGCCACCAATGCGTTTGGTGTGGGAGGGAACGCAGGCCCACCCACTCCACTGTGTCCCAGCCCTGGGCCCTAGCAGCAGCCAAAGGCCCGCTGCTGTGTCAGTGGGGATCCTGGCCTCAACACACTGACATGGGTTCTGGCAGTACTGCAGCCAGACTCAGGTCAGCTGCCCCGGGGCTACTTCCCAACTCCCCCTCTAGAGGTACCTAGGTTAAGGTGGTGTCCTCAGGGGGGTCAATCACCAGTGGGTCCTCAAGGTAGCTGATAAGCAGTAAGCTCAGCAACTCTCCCACAAGCTGATCCGCGTCAAGTGTCGGCTGGTCAGGCCAGTCTCCAGGTCTGCCACTGGTTACTGGAGTCTCCCCAGCGGAAGTTGGGCCAGAGGCGTCTGATCTCTCCAGCGGCTTACTCCTGAGTGAGCTCTGGGGTTGGGCTCTTATACTTCCTGTCCGGCCTCTGACCCTCTGAGGGGCGGGCTTGGAGTGCTCTGGCTCTGCCCTCTCTGGTGTCTGGTGGAGCTCGTCCCTCTCCGGGGCACCGGGGAACCACACCACCTCCCTACAAGGCACTATAGGTCCTCAGTGAAATGGTTGAATGAAATTTTATTAAGCCAAGAACAAGGTAGCTCTATTTTAACTTCATATTTGGCAACAGCTGACCTGTTTTCACTGAAATTTCCCAGAAAAATTCAACCGACCATGGAAAATTTCCGTGTTAATGATTGGAGTTTGTCAAAGTTATAAGCAACAGAAAACTGGGTCTTATAATGGAAAGTGTTAAGCAACCTTAACTATAGATGGAGGTCCTGGCACTTATTATCTGGGTTTGTGTGTATATATATTTATATACACTTCTATATGTTTGCATAATTATATATGGTGCCATGTGGTAGCGTACATATCATTTGCTGAGTTTGGGATGGTCTTATTACTGATCTCTGACAAAGCAAACAATTCTGATGCATGAGACTTCCTCTCCTGCTGAACACTATGAAGCTAACACTTTGCATAGGCCAGCACAAAGAATATGTTGGGGGTAAGCTAAGACAGGAGCAGGACTTGACCTGCTCAACAAATAAGTGGCATACATTGGCCACTGTTAAACCCTGGAGCTGTAATAATAGATATGGAGTAGCAGCTATGGAAAAGGTTGGGGGGTGTGTGTAATCTATCTTCACCAAACACAACACATAGGTCCCATGCTTTGAAGAGAAAGGGATCTGAGTTTTGTGTGTGTAATATACTTACGATCGTTCTGTTTTATTTCACTGTATTACTCTGGGAAATAATTTAGAAGTATTCATTGATTTTATTTTAACTAAACAGGTTGCAAATAGAACCAACACTATTGTCAGAGGGAAAAATTTTTTGTCTTCCCTTCATTGTCCCACACACTAAAGGTAGCTTTAACAATTACATTTGGACTAGCAGTTTCTCCTCTTAAAAGCTGTGTTTAGATGGTGAAGGCCTTTTGTGATTTCTCTTCAGCATGGTATGTACATACTGTAGTAATCCATTTTTTCATCATCTTGTTGCTAACAATGAGCCACCTAAGCTCTGAAAACCTCCCTCTGCTGTTAGTTATAGAAGAATGCTTAAAGGATTTAAAGATGTCAGTCTTCATCTTGTTTTTTAGGAGGAGGGTGTGTGTGTGTATGTCCGAGAGCAAGCGAGAGAGAGAGAGTTGGAGTTCAGCTATTACACTGTGTGTGGTCTGAGGTTATTTCTCATTTCATGAAATGCACGCTTCATTCCTGGCTCAAGCAAAACTTGTGCGTCACTGAATAAGTCCCTTATCCACTTTCCAAAACACTGAAGAGATTTGAAAGGGCTCTGTGGGTGGACTGCTACTATCAGCAAAAGCAAATAAGCCAACTTATTTAGCTAGGCATTTTTTAATGCTTAAACATAATAACCTTCACTGACACTAGAACAGTTTTGGCTGGCTGGGAAAGAAGAGGGGGAAACCCTAATGTTAATTAAGGTCTGACTGCTTAAACTTTAAAGGCCACATTTATAGTTCTTGCTATATAAAGGTGCTGTCTGATCATAGCTGAGAGGAAAAAAACACGGGGAATGATTAAATGAACAGACTGTACCATTAGGAGTCCCCTGTGGTGCTCTAGCTGTAGTTTATTCAGGAATTCACCATCCTTTAATCAGATGTGGTGGAAAGCAATTACAGTCCAAAAAAAGATATATCCAAGCACTCCTTGTATCAAAAATGTTTTGATGTTCAATATAATTAAATGGAGCTGTCCTGAAAAGCTGTGGGTGTCCAATGGCAAAGAGCAGGTATAGTAAATACTGGCTGTGTGCTAAATCCCAGCACTGAAAATAAATCATGGCATACTTAATGGAAGCAAAAGCCAGAATTCAGTCAGGATGCTAATAGACCAAACCAGCTGCTGTGTGGGGGTAGAAACCTCAATGGACAGGATGGCACAAGAAAGCTTTGAACAAGGTTTGCATGAAACCAGCTGGAAATGGGTTTAGCCCACAATAAAGTCATGTAGACCAAATTCTGCTTTCAATAGCATGGGTCTAAATCCAGCATAATATCATTGAACTCAATAGAGTAGGGTTTGAGGTGGTTTAACTGAACAGAATTTGGCCCATATGGTATGAGCTGAAAATACACATAAGTGAAGCAGACTAGCTCCATTATCTCCCTGAGATGATAAGACTTGCAAAAAAGCCAATTCAAGTGAATGAGACTTGCAAAAAGCTCATTCAAGGTGAATCAGAGTTTGACAGATCAGAACTGAATTTCCCTGTGCAAGGTAGTCCAGTACAAAGTTCATTAATATACACGTGAACAAGGCATTCTGTGTCTGGTCAGTCTCTCCTTGAGCTGGACAGTATAAGAGAGGTAATCTTGGAGAATGTTATGTTTTGCCTTAGTACAGTTCTGATGGACTTGACCAGAAGGAAGACTCCATTTAGACCTGATAGCTCTAGACCACAAAAAGCTTTGTTTGAGTCTTGGACGTGGTCCCATAGAGGTACATAGGAAAAAAAAATTGCTTTTCAGGGGAGGGGTAAGTGCAACCACCACCCCAACCCTTTACAATAAACTTGGACCCTGCCCAGCTCCCACACTGCTATATTCTTACCTTTATTATTTGTACTACAGTAACTGCTAAAGGACACCTCCAAAATCGGAGCCCCATTGTTCTGGATGCTGAGTCAAGGAAATAATACTGTTTTCTATACAAGGAAATAATTCCTCCCCCAACGATCTTACAGTCTAAATAGACCAGATACACAGACAAATAATGAGAGAAAGGAGATATTATTTCCCTCATTTTATAGACAGGGACTGAGATTCAGAGAGACTAAACGGTGTGTCCCAGATCACACAGGAAGTCCTTGGCACAGCCACGACTTGAACTCAGCTCTCCTGAGTCCTAATCTTGTACTTTAACCACAAGACCAGCCTTCCTTTCTGGAGAGCCCCTGGAATTCTGGTATGGCTCCTAACAACTCTCTTCCTCTCTACTGGGCCTGGTTGATGGAAGAGTTCAAATGGTGAGCACTTGTGGGCCTCTGTAATCAGGAATGTCTTGCACTCTGCGTGTGGTGGGGGAGCACAGAAAGTGGAGCTTGGACAGATCAGTGAGCTCAGGCCCAGAAAAGATAAGTCATAGTGGGTCATGCAATTCAGTCATGTTAAGTGTAAAGAACTCTGGAAATGGAAAGCGAGTTGCAGAGTTGGGGGACTAATAGGGGCATGTAGGGTTTACAGGGGTAGGCAAAATAAACAGAACCCAAATGTATCTGATATTGATGTTCCAGAACAGAATTCCAATTAGTACAATATCCATGCTATGCATTCCTCATTATCTGGTTCCCCATCCAATGGACCATCGGAATTGATTGCCAAGTGGTCCACACTCTCACTCAGAGTGAGGCTGAAGGGTTATTTGTCTCTGTCACGAGCTCTGCATGAGGTGTTTTCTCCAGGTTCAGTTGTGCACACACTCAACACACAGCAAGTCCCAGAGGCCGAATATGGGACTTCACTCTTTGGGTGTCTGCTTTAATGTCTGGCTACTAGGAGCCAGACTCAACTGCCAGACCGCCATGACTCTGTCCAGACAAGGCTTTTCCAGAGTTGTATGGCCCCAAATAAATTATCTTAATAAAATCAAAGCCAGTTTCAAATACCACAATATAAAATGGTTCACCTTCTGAAACTAGCAATTATAAAACCTTTCCCTGGAAAAGGTCTCTGAAGCAATTCCTATTATAAAAGCTGCAGCTGAGCTAAGGGTGGTAAATGACCACAGTGTTCCTTGGAGGCTGTGGGTGTCAGAGGAAAGATGCATGAGAGAAAAATGCATTGGCTGAAGGTAGAGCATGTTTTCGAACATTAGTGGTAGTTCAGTAACCCAAGCATGTTTCTGATTAACATCAGAGTCCTTCAGATGAATGGAATGTAAACCACATACCAATTATTGGAATCCCATGAAGTAAACTCCCTTTTCCGTCTGTCTGTCTATCCATCTATCTGCCCACCCACACGACTACAGTGTCTCAGAAATATTCCTCCTTAGAAACTGTGGAAAATTCTACTTCTGTGTGTGTTCGCTTTATCCTTGATTCTGTGGTACCGTACTAAAAATTGAATAAATGAAATTACAATGGAGGCACGTGGACACTATCAAAGAAATAGACCTGCTAATTAAAAGGATAATATTTCCTGGCACCAAATCAAAACACACAAGAGCAAGTCCTGAGATCTTTATTCAGGCATACTTCTGAGAATTTGACCCATACAGTAAAACCTATTAAAAACTTAAGTCCAGTGCATTACAAGATAGAGAGGAATAGAAAATGTATCTCCCTAAAAATTAATTGATCAGTTATGTGTGTGTGTGTATATATATATATATGTATGTACTGTGTGCCAAATCACAAATTACTTTGTACTTTTATAACATCCTTTATTTAAGGTTCTAAACCTATTAATTCTATTAGCTAAGCTTCCCATCCCTTTTGTGAAGCAAGTAAGTATAATGTCTATTTTGCAGATGGCAAAATTGAGGCACAGAGAAGTATATTGGAAAGCTGGAAGAAAACTTTAATCATACTGTTTCCACAGTATGCATCCGATGAAGTGAGCTGTAGCTCACAAAAGCTCATGCTCAAATAAATTGGTTAGTCTCTAAGGTGCCACAAGTACTCCTTTTTTTTTTTTTTTTTAATCATAATAGTTCTGTAAGAGTTGGTCCTATGGCAGCATCAGGTCCTATTTCACTGTAGCTGTTTTCTGATGCTTTGCTGGCCTCTAGAGGGACAAGCTGTAAATACTCTGGAGTACAAACTGGAAATAAACTTTAAGCACAACATTCTGTTCTTCTATCCCTCTCCCCAGGCATCTCTTTTCTACCTATAATCCTAGTGAATTCTGTGAAAGAGGGATGCTTTGTAAATCCTTGCGAATAATTTTCTTTGTTTGTGTAACTCCCTTTCTGTGTTGGCCTTATGTTGAGGACACCATCCTTCTGGTTGAGGAGGACTGGATAGGAGTTCCTTGGGATCCCATGAGTGCCACCCCTTAGTCAGAAAAGGGGAGAAGTTCTGCTGACACAGCAGTGGCAAAGAAGTGTGCGTGAGACGGAGGGAGATTCTCTAGGTTCCTACAGGGAGGCAGGAGATCCCCTATGAATAGAAGTGCAGAAAAGAGAACAGTGTATTTTATGTGTAATGTTTATTAACTTTTAATGCTTAGAACACCATTATTGAATACTCTCATTCTCAGTAAAAAGCATTACTACACTGTGAAAAGGAGCAGTGGTTTTAAATCTCTCAGCAAGCAGTATGCCTCCCCTTTCTCTTCCTACTCTGCCTCACTGCTTGCTGAACTAGTTTGCTGCATTCCCTCACCCCTTTCCCTGGCTCCAACTTTCTGCTTTTCCCCAGAAAAACCTTAACTGCATGTTTTAAATTTGCTGCACTTAGCAGAGAATAACGCCCTGAGTAGTGGGGCCCTGGGAACTTCATGGGTTTGTTTAATATTAAATGTACATATTCGTAAAATGTCAATGTACCTTTCTGAAATTTCATGACGTAGCCATGTGTCTTGGCACATTTTTTAAAGGCCCTAGTTATTCCTCTTCCAAAACCAACAGTACACATCCTCCAGTTCCCCAGCTCCTTTCCTTCCCTTTCCCCTTGTCTCCACTCCCTCCTGCCAATTCCCTCCCAAATGAAGTGTTCATATCTCCTGATGATATCTTCATTCCCACTCTGTTCCTACTTGCCAGTTCCCTTCCACTTCAAGCAAGGTCCCATGTTCCCATTTATTTGGCCCCAAACCAAAACTAATTAGTAATTCCTCTGCCTACTGATATGATAAACACAGGGCATGCTTGTATTGGCCTCTCTTTTTTCCTTTGAAGTGAAGCAATTGTCAAAAGCTTTCATTATGTTAGAGAGAATCCCTGCTAATACCTCTCCCATCTCATAGGGCAATAGTCACCAATGTGCAAAAGACTCACACAAGGCCCTATGCAGTACTTAAACTCTTATGGCAAGGATTATATGGTGCAAGAAAGCTTGGGGTAGGCCTCTGAACCCAAACCTGCAATCCCTCCTCAAGCAGAACTCCAATTTAAGTCAATCACTATAATAATCTAAGGTTCTATTTGAAGTTAATGTCAAAACTCATATTGACTTCAACAGGATCGGGATTAAGATCCCAATCTTGCATGGAAAACCAGACAATCCAGCACCGTTCCCTTGCCCTGTCTCTTAGGGAAGGATTTTCCTCTCATTACACTTTTGTACCATTATTCTGCCATTCCTCCCCACAGTCCCAGGTTTCATGGGGCTGTCCTGCTGTGACCCCAATAATCTCTTACTCCGGAGGAAGATCAGTTTGCTCTGGGCCCCCAGTTTGAGAAGACCTCCAAACTAAATCGTGGCACACGGGGTCACATCACTGCTCAAGTCTGACCCATCTTCCCCTCAATCTGTCTACAGGCCCATCCAACCCTCCATCTCCATCTATGGAAAGGTGGACGGGCCAAACCTGAGAGACACTGCACCTCACTTTAGCCAACTGAAATGTTGGGAAGTATTGTTGGCAAATATTTTATCATAATGTTAAAAACAAATGAATACTGAATCTTAATATAATGATATACTTTGTTAGTGTGAGAAAACTTATTGGTACTCCTGAGTACATAGAAACAATTCCAGGTGTGTGTATGGCAGAGGGAGATACAACGTAAACTGCAGTATAAAGGAATTGGGTAGTATCCTTTTAAATAGTTTGTGAGCCCTCTAGTTGTGCTCAGTGTGTTTTCTGTTTTAGAAACCACCCCAAGCAGCATATATAGAGGTAGCTAGGCTTTGTGTGTTTGTGTATATTTAGTAAACACATCATTTTGTTGTGTTGAGAGGAAAAGACAACAGTTGGTGACAAGGATGAAATCCTAATCCAGGAATACAATGAAATAGAGAATGATTCGGGGACTAGCTGGGACTGTGACTAAACTACTCATTTAAGGGGAAAAGGGTTAAAAATGTCTGTCTGGGGAAAATGAACTTGTTTGATAGCTCAGTAGAGGACTGGCCTGCCTATATCAACAGATTGGAACGGTATATAACTACTCCTAGTATAATTGATGAGAAAAGGGTGATGGTTTTACTATGTGAAGTGGGAGCTAAAATTTATAACTTGCTGCATAGTCTAACAGCTCCTATTAAACCAGTGGACAAAACGTTGTGCAAATTGTGGAAATCCTACAAAATTGCCTATCCTCACCAGTGATTGCAGAGTATTTCTGCTTTTATAAACAGAATTTAAAAGAAAATAGAGGAATTTCTGAATATGTGGCTGAATTAAGAAAATTTACAGAGCATTGCCAGTCTGGGGAGTTTAAATTGTACGCTAAGGGACTGGTTCGTACCTTAAGGGATTGGTATGCAAAATGAAGCAATTCAAAATCATCTATTGACTGAGGCTGATTTGGTCCTCAGTGCCTGAGAAATTGCTCTGTTAATGGAAGCAGCAGCAAAGATGCCAGGGAGCTGCAACTGCATCATGTAATCTGTGCAACAAATAAACTGGGGTCAAACAGAAAGTACAGCGAGTGCAATGCTCAAAGGCTCGGTGCTTTCATTGTGGGAAACCATCTCGCAATGCAAATGATTAAGTGATACTTAATGGACAGATAGGGTATTGGTCCCCACATTGGATCAAGACATTTGATGAGCCCAAGAAGCTTCTAGCATCTGAACACTACAGTGTATCTCTGCCTGAAAAGTTAGCTTGTGACATTTCCCGATATAGAATAGGAGCAATTTGATGGAAGATCATTTTGAAAGGCCTATTGCCTTTGCTTCTAGATCTCTAAGGCCCTGTGTTTTCAGTTTTTACCAAAAAAAATTTACCAAAAAAACCAGAGAAGTTCCAAGGCTTTACAAAAGTCATTATTTGTTTTTTAACCAATTTGCACCCAAATTTTGGAAGTGCTGGAACTCCCTGGACGTGGCTCCCCACTCCAGAAGGGATAGAATCCAGTTCTTACAGACAACATCCAGTTGCTCTAACCATAAGACCATCCTTTTCTTACCTGCAATCTCCTGCCTCGTTCATTACACACCTTCCAACTACTGCAACAAATGAGGCAGGGGCCCTACAGACAACAGCCTCCTTCATTATGTGCACTGAATGAGGCTGTGCTCTTCTACTCTTTGAACAATTCTTCACCAGACCATTTCAGTGGATTTCTTTCTTTTTCTGAATTCTTTCTAAAAAAATCACACCTCTCTAATGTAAAATGCAGTACGGGGTAACTGGTGAAATTCTCTGGCCTGTGTTACACAAGAGATCAGACAATCTGGTGTAATCGTCCCTTCTGGCTTTAAAAATCTATGAATCTATGAAAATGACATTTAAAAAAAAGTTACAAATGCAAGTCACTTAAACCAAACTTTTCACCAGTGGTCACTGATTGTGTGTCTGTGTCTGACTAAAGACCCTGGGGTCTGATCTGTAGAAGTGCTGAGCCCTCATAGGTGTAACTGAAGTCAGTGGGAGTAGTGCTTTGAGCATATTAAGTGCTACATAATGCTAAGTACTCTGAAAAATCAGGTCCTAGCTGCTTCAAATTGGCACCCAAAATTAGCGGATGCTTTTATTGCCATTATCTAGCTGTGGCTCAGTTCCCGATATGTAAAATGGGGATAATACCACCCCCTCAACTCACGAGGGTGTTGCCAAAATATATTAATTAATATGGGTGAGGTACTCAGAGACTACAGTGATGAGCGCCATAGAAAAGATCATGAGGAACATGGACAGCTAGTGACCTGGCCATTGGGGGAGGCTAGCCCTTATGCCCAAGGCCCAGCCCCTCCCCATCTGCCCTCCCCCTCCCACCAGAGCCCAGAGCACCCCCACCTCAGCCTCCGGTCCCAGCACCGGGCAGCCAGGGGGGCGGGGCCCCAGCCCTGGTGCTGCAGGTAGCCAGGTGCTGCGGTCAGCCCTGGTGCGCCGGGTGGCAGCGCTTCTGACCCTGGTGCTCTGTGCATCCAGCGGGCAGCGCAGCCAGCCCCAGTGCATTCAGCGGGAGGCAGGCCAGCTAGCCTGAGCTGGCTAAGGCAGAGCGCTGTGGGAACCGCAGGAGGGGGCCTGGCCTGGGGGCAGAGTATGGGTGGGGCTATGCTAAGCTGTTTGGGAAGGCACCGCCTACCCCTGCCTACGATACCCACCGCCCATGATGAGGAAATTAATAATTGTGTTTCTGTACCAGGGTTTCAATAGTGTACAGTAAAGAAGGCATGGGGCCACATGTTGAACAATGAGGAGAAAACAAAATATTGTTACCTCACTAACTGAGCACCAACCATTTTGTGCACTGAATAAGGCAGAGGTCCCATTGAAAAAATAGTATTTGATCATGTAATTAAAGAATTTACTATAATATATATATACACAAAGAGGCTGAATTAAGATTGTGCAGCCAATCTTAATTCTGGCATTTCCTAACTTCTGACCGCTTGACTTTGCAACTTTAATAATTTCTTTTTTACATTTGTGGCTTGTTTGTTTGTAAGAGTGTGGAAAGGTTGCCATTCCTAGAGCCCAGCTTTTGGGGGAGACCTTATATTCCTAATCAATAGCACAGGCTTCCCTTTAACTAGACCAATGGGGTGATATTTTCTTTATGGGTTTTTTAAATTGTATCACCCTTAAATATTTAAGTTACAGGAAAAGGTCATGATCAATTTGTATGCCTTCTAAGAGCAATTCAAGGGGTTCATAGAACCTCAAGTTCTACAAGTTTTTCCCATCCCTGATTGGCTGGGCTCTCCATCAAAATTGTCATTATGCATCATCATCACTGGAAGAGCGGAAGACCACTCAGATGCAGTATGCCTCTAAAAGATCCATGAGGAAATGGACAAAAGTTCACATTTAAGGCCATAAGTCTCATGCACTTCCCCTTTAGTCACTATTTCATGTAACAAAAGCAGTTTTGCAGTCTGTATGTCATTTCATTCTCATTGGTAGAGTCTCTCAGTACTCCTTTCACTCATCAGACAGAAATGTATTTATTTATAACAAAAACAACTTAGCTCTCTAGTGCATGCTCCTTTTTTCCATGTATTTTGCCTCTATTTGCCCCCGATTTCTAGGACATCGAAACCAAATATGGCATTCTGTGGTGAAACAAGAGACTATGGCTTCTATTGGGTTCTTTGGGATTTGCAACCTCCAGAGGTTTTTATCTAGCTGTTCAAAACTGCAGTGTTTGTTTAATTCCTTTTATTTTGCCTTCCCGTCCCTGCTCAAGTACCACTCCCCTTGCCTTCGTGCTGTGTTTGAGATGGTTTAAGGTAAGGACTAATACTGCATATTCATTTTTATGGATCTAATCAGTGGTGCTCACAATTGAACGTAAGTCTCTTTATAGTAGCTTTTTACAAACTTCCTTGTATCTTCTATGTAATCATTTCTTTCTTCGGCAAACACATTGGAAATGCTTGAAACTGAAATTATTGAGTGAATGTCTGTACTTTAACTAAAATGAGTAGTGTGTAGGTAAATACTTCCTTTGAAAAGATCAATTCAGAGGTTGCCATGGTCCATTGCAAAGGGGCTCTTAAATGTCATCACGCTAAAGAGAATATCTATTTTTTATTACTCCTGATGTCTAATAATGAATATTGCTATTTATATGCACTGCTTCATCTTCAAAGTGCTTTGCAAACATTCATTATCTGAACATCTGCAGACCTTGGTGCCCATCCACCTTCCAGAATCCTTCCCACTACTGCACTTGATACATTAATCCTTCATGTTAAGACTGTGCAAAACAATTGCCACAAAACCCCGCCACATGCAAAACTCACTTGGGCAAGGCTTTTCTTTCAAACTATAATTTTATTTCCTCTTGGCTGAATGAGCACCAGTTCAAGATTCGAGTAAGCTATAACAAAGTCATGTATTTTTGTGTGTGTGACACGAAAAAGGAACGTGATTCAGCCATAACACTGGAGTTCTGAGTATACTGTTTCTGTAGATCCGTGTCAGAATGTGCCTCAGCACTATAAGTTCCAGAGCCATTTAAAAGTGGTATATAGGGCATGTATCTATAAGGGTTTTCCATCCCAATCAGCCTAATTTATTTTCCTCCCTCCACAATCTGAGAGTCTCAGAACCATCTCTCTCTCTGCTTCTCTTTGTGGTTTACTTGCATATTATGTAGTATAAGTAGTTTAATAATTTAATCACAATCAATGCTTTTTAAGCATTTGAACTTGTTGTGTTGTAGCCCTACCCATACTCATCTAAAAGGTGCCAAATTGTATCTACGCTGATGTTAAAGGGTTTTTTCAGTCAATTTAACTCGGTGGTGCTAAATCAATTGCAAAATGCACCTTTTTTGTCTATGTATTCAGGACCTAAATTAAATTCCTCACTTCTGACGTGGGACTTGACTTTGATCTCAATTTGGTGTAAATCAGGATTATCTCAACAGAAGTCGTTGGAATTGTATCGTTGAAAAGCGGGTGTAAACGTGATGGGTATGAGGTTCATAATTTGATTTTGATTACTCTCAAATCTTATATTTAAGAGGTGAGTCATATGGTATGAACCTTTGACTGAAATGGAAACAAATTATTTGCACAAACTCTAGCCAAGCAAAAGTGTTGAGTTTTAATCAACTCTAATTTAGAGCTGAACTTTACTAAACAGTTAGCATTTAAAAAAAAAATCCCTGTCTACCTCAGACCTATTGAAGATTGTTGACATGGATTCATTTCAGCCTGGTATCAGGAAAGGGGGAAAGAATACATTTTAAGGAAAAGTTTAAAGGAGAAGTTCATGACAGGCAATATGTAATCCATTACATCTTGTAAATACGATCACTGCATTTACATTGGATCACATCAAAAGCCAAATGTTATGTGACATACTCACCATCATAAACTTTAAAGAACCTTTTTTTTTAACGTAGCTATCCATCTCTGAAACGGGATGCCTCCTGTCAGTGTTGATAGCAGCAGCTCTCTGATCTTAAGGACCCTGAGCAGAGGGCACAAATGTCTGAGGTGTGGGTACTGTAATCAAGACAGTTCACTGTCACCTGCTCCAGTTATAGCTGCATAGTTTGGTGCTTCTCTCACTGAGCTGTTATGAAATTGCTAAGGGCGTTTAACTACAGAATCTGGAGGCTTGTCTGTGTTTAACCACTGTGTCCCGCTATCTTTTACACAATCTTCTATTTGATTTTTTTGTGTATTTTATTTACATTATTTATTTGTTTAATTTTTTACACCAAGTATGGATTTTTTTTTAAAAAAAAATAGAGGCAGCAAAAACAAGTGCTTGTCAGTAATTACTGGGCAAGCTGGTCTGAACAAAGAAGAACCAACCTGAATTTTCATTCAGAAGTCAGACAAATCTGAACCTAATCTGTTTTCAGTTATTTCATTTTTGCATACCCCTATTGTGATACACTGTGTACACATGGGACTCTAGCTTTTTTGTAAGGAAAGACCGAGGCTTCAGGGTGTGTTGATAATGACCAGGTATGTTTTATTTTCCACTCACCAAACATACACCCAATTTCCTGTTAAAGATTGTGGTTAGTGTAGTCAACAGACCACCTCCTTCTTATCTGGCATCTCCATTTCTGGAGGTTTACAACCATGTAAAGCATCCCATTCTGTACAATCCTTGGCTAACCGCTCTGTGGATGAATAGTCCTTTTGATCCACCCAGGATACCACATTATCCATCAAAGATCTTCTTTTTCTGCCTTGAATTTTTCTGCCATCAACTTTCCCTTCCAATGCTCATAAATATCCATTGCTTGCTGAAACTCTTAAAGTGTGCCCTGGAAATTGATTCTTTTCATAAGATCTCTGACTAGTGTTAGCTGGCTTCCAATCATGTCCGATACTTTGTCATTGGTTACTTGGTCAAGCCATGTCTTCTATAACACCGTCATTCAAAGGATTGTAGTTACTTTATTATCAATTGTTTCAATGTCTGTGTTTCACAACTGTAATTTCACACAGACCAAACATAAATTTTTAAGAGTCAGAATTCAGTCTTCAGATTTATGTCTCTTCTCATCAGATGTTTATACTTCTGGAATGTCTTTCAGTCTTGCTATTCTGGTGCTGACTTCAGTATCTGATCTTCTATCTTCTGTAATGATGCTTCCTAAATAGTAGTAATTTCTCTCACGTGCTGTACAACTATGTCATTCAGTGGAATCTTGCACGTTTTCCCAGGATCCTTGCATCACACCATAGTTTTTGTCTTGTCCACATTCCACTTTTGACCCTATTCTTTGCCATGTGCATATATAATCTCCACTGACTTCATCAGAAATAGTAATCTCCACTAATCTCCACTAATAATCTCCACTAACTTAATCAGAAATAGGGCAGATCCTGCTGTAGTGAGCTCCAGGCACAGTGAATCTAATGCAGTGCAGTTCTGCTATGCATGGAAGTCAGGCTTTGTATCTTCTGAGCACATGGCTTGCTGCTCTACAACAGTTTCCTATGCAAACCCACTCAGAAGGGCTCATAGAGGTGGAACAGAGACGTGCAGTGGGATAGGAGCTTGGATGGCACATGAAGCTTCTTTCTTGGGATCCCTGGAGCTAAGGTACAGGCGCAAAGAAGATCGGGCTGGTCAGGAATCAGAATTTCCATTCCACAGGAATTTCCAACATTTCATTTTTAATTGGAACAAAAAGACCATTTCAAAATTTTCCAGGAAACAGTTCAGAAAAACTTTGGATTGGAGCCATTGTTTTGATAGTGCTGAAATGTTTAGTTTCCATTTTTGTACTGCTTCATTTCATTTCAATTTGTATGTTATATTTAAATAGTAAATATATTGTATTATATATACATAAAATATAATATATTAATGTAATAGTAAACATTTTATGTAATATAAAGGTCAAAAGCAAATTACTCGAAATGATAGTCGAAATAAGTTTTGTACTTTATGCCAAAGAAAACATTGTTGAAATTTACACGTTCCCATAAAGGTTATAATTTCAACAAAACTGTATTTGTTGACCAGTTCTGAATGAGGACTATAGCAATCTCCTTGTTACAGCCATGGCCCCAGAGCATCAATGCTGCCACTGTGGCACAGCCTGAGAGGAGTATTCCTTTCCCACAGCCCCATAAAACACTGCTGCACCAAGCCCAGTTACTCAGCTTGGGATCAGGATTTAGCATATTTCTACATTACATTCGCAGTTCCAGCTTTGGTAGTAGAATGCTGAAACGCCACAAGAAATGCTGTTTCCATGACATTTCTGGCTTAAATAGAATTCTAGTGAGTGAGCTATTCTCTTAAAATTTCCATCTCACGTCTGCATACTCACAATCTTGGAGATTTGAGGTAAGCCTCCAATGAGCATGCAGAGTTCTGAGATCAGCAAGTTGGGTATAAGGCAGCTGGCTGAAAATAACTCTGAGAAAGTCCCGAAGTAAAGTTGGTGGGAAGAGGGAGGCATTTTGAACAGCTACTAAAGGAGTTCAGCAGCAAATAGTCAACTCGTTTCATAGCCTTGGAATTCTGTTGGAATTGTCACTATTTCTTGATAGCCTAATAGCAGTGACTGAGGGGGAAAAAACTGCCTTCCACCTTTTGGCTGGGAAAGAAATCTTTGCCTACCCCTTTTTACTTCCATGATGCCCTAGTCACAGTGAACTATGTCTTATTGACTTCTAGGCTGGATTGCTGTGAGTCAAAATACTTCAGAAAGATTGTTCCAAAAATCGCTAGCTGGTCCAACGTGCAGCAGCCTTCCTCCAGAGCAACATTGGCTGCTTGACAGCCTCAGCATCCCAGTGCTCCACATGCTATGGTGGTTTCCTGCAAAAAAAACTAACAAAAAAAAACGCTGGATAAGTTTTCAAGGTACTCATCTTCACCTTTAGAGCTGTCCATGGCATTGGATTAAGACTCTTTCCCTTGGACCTCTCTCAATTATTACATTCCACAGGAGCAATGGTATTGTCAGACTCAAGGATCAAGTTTGTGAGACTTGGGAACAGAACTTTCCACAGTCTTGGGCTAGCTGCCAAGATCAAGACCACAGACCTCACCACCTTCAGAACAAAGTGCAAAACTCAGTTCTTTAGCCTTTCTATGACAACTGGACTTTCAAGTAAAGAAAAGCAGACAAATGGAGGAAGAGAAGCTCTCTCATACACATTCCAGCAATTTTCTTGGTACAAGGGGAAAATGTAGCAAGGTTCTTGGTTTATTTAGTTTTAGTAGGTGGCTGGATACTATGGTGATAAGCTGGAGAAAAGAACCTAGACATAAGACATAAGAACATAAGAATGGCCCTACGGGTCAGACCAAAGGTCCATCTAGCCCAGTATCCTGTCTTCTGACAGTGGCCAGTGCCAGGTGCCCCAGAGGGAATGAACAGAACAGGTAATCATCAAGTGATCCATCCGCTGTCACTCATTCCCAGCTTCTGGAAAACAGAGGCTGGGGACACCATTCCTGTGCATCCTGGCTAATAGCCATTGATGGACCTATCTTCCATGAATTTATCTAATTCTTTTTTGAACCCTGCTATGGTCTTGGCCTTCACAACATCCTCTGGCAAGGAGTTCCACAGGTTGACTGTGCATTGTGTAAAGAAATACTTCCTTTTATTTGTTTTAAACCTGTTGCCTATTAATTTCATTTGGTGACCCCTAGTTAATATAGATATTAACAGAAACATTTACTGTGCAATCAAAGCTAAATAGAAGTGTGAAGAGATATTGGCAATTCTTTATCAGTTCCGGTGTCAGTCACAGTCCCATATTTGATATGCTCCCTACAGTCCTCCCAGTAGGGCTGCTGGAAAGGTTTCTTCTGAAACTTTTTTTCAACAAAAAATTGGATTTTCAATTAAATGAGATTTTTGTGAACTCATTCACTCAGGGTGACCCATTTACTCTAGGGTATGAGGACACAATTGTTGTGTCTTTTTATGAGTACAAGTATAACAATAATTAAGGCTACATTTTAGTCATGGGTATTTTTAGTAAAAGCCATGAACAGGTCACAGGCAGTAAACAAAAGTTTATGGCCTGTGACCTGTCTATGACTTTTACTATATACCCCTGACTAAAACTTAGGGGGGTGGGGTGGCTCAGGGGGGTGGTTCTGTAGGCACTGCAGGTCCTTGGTGGGGGGGGGAGGGGATTGCAGCCCTGGGGCACCATGGGTGCTGGGGGGGAGGGTTGGCGGGGATGGGGCAGGTTCCCTGTCCCTACCTGGCTCCTGGGAAGCAGTGACCTCCAGCTCCTCGCTCCACGTGCTGCCTCTGCTCCGCCCCAAGCCCCGGTTCTTCAGCTCCCATTGGCTGGGAGCTGCGGGCAGTGGGAACTGTGGGGGCAGTACCTGCGGGCGGAGCCATCATGTGGAGCTAGGAGCTGAGGGAGAGGAGTTCCTGTCGCCCTTCTGGGGAGCTCCCCCCAAAGGTAAGCACTGACCCGCACCTCAGTCCCTATACCTGAGCCCCTCCCACACCCAAACTCCTGCTGCTGTGGGGTGGGGGAGTCCAAGACTGCCCCAGCAGCAGCCGGTGGGACTGGCCCAGGGGCTGCCCGAGCTGCTCAGTCGGCTCCCAGGCCAGATACACAGGTCACTGCAGAAGTCACGGAGGTCATGGGAAGTCACAGAATCTGTGACTTCCGTGACTTCCATGACAAACACGGAGCCTTAATAATAATTTATTAATAATCAAAACATAAATAAGTTCCAACAAAAGCAACAAAGCTTAGTAGTGGAATTATGGGTAAGCAACAACATAATTCATGTAAATAAAGCTGGCCAAAGCTGGCTTTTCACCTTCTTCTCTACAATTTGAGCAAAGAATTCCAGCTGTAAGTCTCCTGGCCTTGGGGCTTATATTTGGAATGATCCTCCTGTCTTCACCTACAGAGAGACCCTTTTTGTCCCCTTTTATATGCCTCCTTAAAATCCATCACTTCAAGCAATGCTCACTCCCTTCTTATCATTAATAATCATTCCTCTTAACACCATTCCTCTCCTGAACTGTGGTCCTGCATCACATCGTCTGTTTAGTATGTTTTATTTAGGCTTCAAGACAGGGAAAATATCTTTGTTTATAAATGCCATGTCAATGTATAGTGCTGTATAATTTATTATTGTAAGTGCAGGACTGTGATGGGGCATTAATGGAGCCCTATGGAGGCTGCGTGACTAAGATGGGGGCTGTGAGGAGCAGCCAATCAGGGTCTGGCAGGCCCATATAAGAAGAGCTGCAGGGTTGAGCAGGGTCAGTTGCTCCCTGCAGCTCAAGGAGGGAGGACTGGCTGCCTTGCAGGTGGTAGAAAGCTAGCACCCTGGATAGAGCAGTGCTGGGCAGGAACAGGGGAGTGAGAGAAAGAGCTCCTAGCTGGCTGCCAAGACTGGCTTGCTGAGGCCCTGAGGTAAGGATGAAGAAGGTGCTGGGGCTGTGGGGAAGTGGCCCAGGAAATGTACTGAGAAGTTGGAGGGATCACAGCATGTGGGTGCCATGTACAAGGTCCCTGGACCAGGACCAGAAATAGGGCGGGCCCGGGTTCCCTCCAGCCATTCGCCACTGAGGAAGTGGTTGGACATTTGGACTGCAGTACTGTTCCCCGGAAGGGGGGAGCGCAGAGTGTAGCATGGATGGAGGACTGTGTCACAAAGAGGACGCTGTCATCCTTGGAGTGATGTGGGAGAAGAAGTGATAGCAGGCAAGACACCACCTGGAGAGGGCGTACTGACCTACAGAGTTGATCCCCAAGATGACCAGCAGGAGGTCTAGCATGGTGAGTGGAGCCCTGTCACAAGGACATATTTCAAATTGTCTTTCCAAGTCATAAATACAGTACTTATGACCATGTGCTTGAACATTTCATTTTAACATTTTTTCTCAAATGTTTCTTTTTTCCAAGGTGGAAAAATATTGGAACAATTTTGGGAAACCCCAAATCCCCTCTTTTTGCTTCTTTAGGCAGTATTGAGGGACCAATGTCCTCTCTACTGGCAGAAAAGGTATATTTTACCATAGTCAGTGGGATATACCGTATTCTGTGCCACCATGGAAGAGCGAACAATGACAATTGCAACTAACAATGGCTTCAGAATGGGTTAATAATGACCCTTTCAAAAGCAGTTGTGAACTAAACTGATATATGTAGATATTATTTTGATACAGCAATGAATGAGTATGAATGTTCATCTCAAGAAAATATTTGAGCACAGCTGTTGCTCTCTTGTCCCATATGGTTGTTTTTAAGCATGGCTTAAACTTGATGCAGTTTCCATTTATAAAAATTCTGTAGCAAAATCCTCTTTTCAATAATAATATTCATGTGTGTCTTCACTTCTGATATTTTTCTAATTAATTAATATCTTGAAACATAGTTCCCTTGTCTCCTTGCTCCGTTGTATGCACATTTTATACTCCACAGCTCTGAAATCCTCTTAACTGGTGCAAGAGTGTGGAAAGGTTAGGTTACCTTGTTTTGTTCCAGAGAATCTTAACTTACATTGTTATGACAGTGTGTAACATGTCACATGCCAGATGTGCTGTCTCTTCATTACATACTCAGACACATCCCCATATTTTGAATGTACTCACTGAAAGAGCTTCCTGCTATGTTTGTCCCTGCAAGGCTGTTCTAAACCCATAGATCAAAATGGCCAGATGATTAGTTAATGTATCACTTATGCAGCAAAAAAAAGAAAATACCCCATTAAACATGAGAGTACGTTCAGGTGGTAACATACTCATTTCTGGGACACCTGGTTATTGGGTTCAAATTCCACATTAGGACTTGAGATCTACCTATACTGACATTGAAGTGCAGTTGCATACAGTATTTTTCCTTTCAAGGTGACATCCTAGGGTGGAACATGAAACAGATGTCCTTTCCAACAACTGTTCAGGTAGAAGTGAAAATTGCATTGTGCCTTCTTAAGAAGACTAGTGCACCCCAACAATGCACCAAA
The DNA here is from genome assembly GCF_965140235.1 of Caretta caretta. Classification (NCBI taxonomy): domain Eukaryota; kingdom Metazoa; phylum Chordata; order Testudines; family Cheloniidae; genus Caretta; species Caretta caretta. Next base: position 89,716,567 of record NC_134210.1, on the reverse strand, counting down.
ATCAAATGTCATTTATTAAATGACCACAGAGCAATCCTACATATTTTGATGATGTTTTTATGAATAAATATAAGCTTGTTTTTCCACATTGGCCCTATTATTGTCAGAGAGAGGGCCTCATTTTGATTTGATTTACACTAGGGGACTTTAAGAGAAGCTACTCTGACTTTATATCAGTTTAACTAAGATCAGAACTGGGCCCATTATGCTGCTGGGGAATAAAGAACTCTGAACATATACTGACACACAATTAATGAAATAAGCACAAGACCTGAATTCTTCATCCCCCTTGTGATCTACCCACTGAACTAGAGAATAGACTTTGCTTTTTCCTGTGCACCTTTTATAGATCTTCCGTGACAATATAATACACCCAAGTAACTGCAGTACTATCAGCTGCTCCTAATCTTTAGATACCCTATACTCCACTGAGAGTCTGACAACACACAAAGACACTTAAAATAACTTTTGTCTTTTACTAATCTAAAGTATTTAAAAAAAAATTATCCAGCTATAAGGCACCTACTGGAGTTTATTACATTTCCAAACCATTTTCTAGTTTTCTTTTCTTTTTGCACTATATCAATTTGAAATCTGTTACTGAAACAGATGCACTTTGAGACACCATTTTTCACAACTTTTTGATTCCTATACTTTGTGTCCCCTATACAGCAAATACAGGTCGCAGTAATGGGCCCTAGAGTAACAAGTGCTTCCTGTGAGATACTGAGCAGATTTAACCCTGAGAAGACATCAACAAGAGTTGAGGCTGCACATCACATCACAGAAGGCAATAAGTGTCATCCAAGTTTAAGCCCAATACACTCAGAATTTAATGAAAAACTGCAGTAACTGTTACTATTACTATAGGTGACTACAGAGAATGTAAATTAAAAGGGGAAATTATAGTACTGCCAGCCATAGGCATTAAGAAATCATGGGTCAAGCTTCAAAAAAGCATGGGAGTGTATTAAAAGCAGGGTTTTTTTTTTTTTTCAAAAACACATCATAAATGTTGGGTTCTTTCTATGTGACTTCCGGTGTCACTGTGTGAGCCTTTCAGGTCCCATTTTTAAGCTTTTCTCCACAATCATGTAGAGCTTTTTAATGAAAGTTGAGATTCTCATGAAATGTCATGATTCTAGGAACTACAGCCTCAAGAAAGACTGTCATGAAACTCTCAATATCATGAAACTCTCAATAAAATCATGAGAATGGCAACACTGAAATTACAAAGCAGCCTCTTAAAATACCCAAAAATGCTTCAAAATCTCCATTGATATGAACTGGCCAGTTCTGTGGCCTCTGATCCTGCCACTTTATGCATGTTCCAAAGCCTGTGGAAAAACAATGGAATGACTGCACTGGCTTCAGATCAGGCCTTGAATGAGGATTTACAGAGAGAATTCAGTAATATATATCCTGGACTATTTTAAAAACAACAACAATAACAAAAAAGTAGGGTGAAGGCACATGAGGCTTTCCAATTCTGGATTCCTGAGTTCAAGTAAAAAGAGGTTAATCTTACGTCACACCCTAATATTTTGGTGTACATCACAAATACTACCACACAGGCACACTAGCAGTTTCTAGCCCGGAGAAACCAGATGCCTACAACCCCACTTGATTGTGCTCTTTTCTTTCTCCACATGGCCTTGAGGAAGCCCAACTAATGGGCAGCTCTAGTCAGCTCCTCTCTAGCTGGCTGGGTTTGCGAAGCAATCTGTCTTTATTTTGAGTGCATTCTGAATTCCACGAACCCAGATCTCAGTAAACCACTGAGGATATAATCAACCTTTGAATTACAGAGAGGTTCAGTTAACCATGGTTTTAGTGTCTGTAATCAATTCTGTCAACTTTCTAGATACAGTAGTTGTGCTGAACAGATCTCAAAGAGAATTTATTTTTCATCATGTCCTGTGAACTCTGCATTGTGATCTAACTTGCAGCTATTGATCACTTTCCTCACACCTGTCCTGGCTGATTTCAACATTCAGTATTAGTGGATATTAACAAAATCTTATATTCTTGTATCCTTTGTATGTCTCTCTTTCTCCTTGCTTTCTGCATTTTTTGCATGTACAATTACAGCAATTACCTAGCAAATTAGGCAGCTGCATGTAAAAATAATATTTAGGTGCCAGATAAAGACCAGTTTGCACTTTCAGCTGTGGTAACTGCATGTATAAACATAAAAATATATGCATACATGTATAACTATGTCTGGACTTCCTTATTTTAAAATTTGAACATATACTAATTAGAACTGATAGAATAGAGGATAGATTTTTTCCCCCTTACTTTCTGTTCAGATTCCAATTGAGTTTCTGTTTGAGAGTGTCTTGTGATCCTTTTGCATTTGCTTTCTGCAAACATTGACTGCTCAAGCTTAACTAGAGCAAATCCTTAGGGAAAACTTTTATTCAATGTTTGAATATTCACTGGAAAAAAATTGTTTGCAAAATTTGCATTTCAAAATTCACCCTAATCAATACAGCATGAATTATGAATTTTATAGTTGAATTCTCAGTTACACTGTGTGTTCCCCTTGGAAAAGCACTGTATGCCACAGCTACAACCTGAGTGTCATGGATCACTGAAGGATCTAGCAGGAGCATCCTCATATTGCAGACAGGTTTAACAGATGGCAGGCACACTCCCTTAAAAAGGGATAGGCAACTCTGCCAGGTGCTTCCTCAAACAACCATTATCAGTCTTGTCTGGAATGGGCCTCAATCAGTTAATCAACATTGAAGACCCAGTCGCATTCAGCTCTCAGCTGCAGCAGCCAGTCATGGGAGAAGGAGACAGAGAATATGATCTGACTACTGAAGGTACCATAATCCATGTCTCCTCACTAACCATCCTAACAGCTTTGCATATGTGCAACACAGAGTTCCATGTGTGGTCCACTACTTTGTCAGCAGCTCTTGTCAGGCCTGATGTACTCACTATACCCAACACACTGTTGTTATGATATTACATACCACCTTTGAGTGTGTGTATATATATTATTGGAAAACTAATAACTCACTTATCATTAATATTCCTGTGATGTATGTACGATGTGAGTGCAAAGAGTTATAGATGTGCTAGAATTATGCTCTTAAAAGCAAGCAATGCATAAGCCCTGGTGGCCCTAGACAATGGAACGTGTACTTGCATGGCTGACCAGTCTGGTCATCAGGCAGAGACAATGATGGTGCATTTACATGAGAGATAAACAAAGCCTTCAAGTTAACAAGGGGAGGAGGTAATGACTCAACTATCGCTAGCAAAAGCGACCAATGAAATTAAGCAAAGTGTGGCCTAAAACAATGGAAACCCCATTTACATGCTGTGACAGGGTCGGGCCAGATGGCTATAGGAGAGTAATCCCTACTGGGATCTGGGAAGTGGGTGGGCAAAGCCCGCCCACTGCTAAAGGATTTCCCCCACCCACCCCCAGCCTAAGAGGGGGATCCACAGGACCTGGACACCAAATAAATTAATTAATTAAATAAATAAATAAGCCCGACTGGAGAATAATAGAAGGCAGATATATTAGCCCCAGGCTAAGTAGGTCCCTTTTCCCTGGGTAAGGTAACAGGGAAGGTTCCAGAACAATCAGGAACCTTCTGGAGACAATTAAGACAGGCTGATTAGAACACCTGCAGCCAATCAAGAAGCTGCTAGAATCAATTAAGGCAGGCTAATCAGGGTACCTGGGTTTTAAAAAGGAGCTCAATTCAGTTTGTGGTGTGCATGTGAGGAGCTGGGAGCAAGAGGCACTAGGAGCTCAGAGTGAGAACGCGGACTGTTGGAGGACTGAGGTGTACAAGCATTATCAGACACCAGGAGGAAGGTCCTATGGTGAAGATAAAGAAAGTGTTGGGAGGAGGCCATGGGGAAGTAGCCCAGGGAGTTGTAGCTGTCACTCAGCTGTTCCAGGAGGCTCTCTAGACAGCTGCATTCCACAGGGCCCTGGGCTGTAACCCGGAGTAGAGGGCAGGCCCGGGTTCCCCCCAAATCCTCTCAACTCCTGGTCAGACACAGGAGGAGTCGACCTGGACTGTGGGTTCAGAAAAATGGCCAGACTGAGGGCTGCCGTGAAGCTCCAAGATGAGCAAATCTGCCAATAAGTGCAAGACCCACCAAGGTAGAGGATGAACTTTGTCACAATACATATCAGCAGAGGGATCAGACGCCCACTGGCAGGGAAGAACAGCATGAAGTCATCTGAGTCTGGGGACAAAATAGTGAGTTTGGAAAGATATAAGGGGAGAGAAGAAGCCGTCATGGCATCCATCACTGAACAGACAAAAGGGGCCAGAGCTTTTGCAAGCTGAGAAAGTCTCTGGGAACTGAATATAGGTGAAAAACCTGCTTAGACAGAGATCTTTCACCTAGGAAGACAAGGAAAGCCAGTACTTTGATCTTCTAACTTCTTGACTGAAAGAAGGTCAGCCATGGCTATAAAGAAGAAAGATTGAACAAAGACAGTAGCTTGTTAAGTCTTAGCCACTAGAAGGCATATTTTACTTTCATTCGCTGTCTTTATCATTTGTACTTGAAATCATTTTTAACCTACCTCTTTTTTGAATAAATAAATTTTGTTTTACTTTTAATCTAAACCAACCCAGTGCTGTGTTTGAATTGAAGTGATGAACACTTGTTAAAGTAATATGCTGAGCTTTTATCTCTTCAAAGGCACAACAAACCTTATTGACTTCTCTGCATGTTCTGGTAGAGGGCTGGACACTTCATGGCAGATGCCTGTGGGGAAATTTGGGGTTGGGAGTATGTTCGAGTCACCCTGCAAGTAGTAACCCAGGCTTGTGGAGACCAAGGCGGGGTTGTGGTGTAGTAGGCAGGCTGCTGGGGACAGAGTGCTGAATCCAGGCTGCACAGCACACAGATACTCCAGGAACTGTATGCTTGGCTGCTGAGTGTTGGTGGCCATTATGTGAGCCATAGCAGCAGAGCATTTAAGGCATGCAAGATTACAGGCCAGGCAGTGACACAACCTCTCACTGGTCTGAACTGCACCCAGAGGAGTGAATACATATCCACGACATCCTACAAGCCTTTGGGTGTGGAAGAGCACTTGCTGGGATTTCTCACAGAGAAAGGAGAGGAGCCATTTGAGAGCAAATATATCAAGAGGCACCTGATAACTCTAAAAGAATAAAGCGTTCACTTTCCTCCCCAACCAGGAGATCAGCCCACCACTACCACCAGCACCACACCAAGACCTTGGAACCAGGTTATTTTGGAGTCAAAGAAATATGTCAACTTCATATACCATCAGAATTCTATTGCAAGACTTCTTCTATTACAAGAAGGTCAAGAGATGGGATAAGATAGGGTGATTGCAATATTTTGTGTTCTGCTTTTCAGATGATGATATTCTAGTTGGAGGAATGTGCCTCTGCAGTCTTCATTTCTACCACACCAGTAGAGACTAAACCACATCTGGTACTCAAATGATGTAATGCAAAGAGGTATGGGGCCTGGTTTTTGTTTTTATTTTGTTTATTGTGCTCACTAGCTAAAACTAGAGAAAGAATTGTTCCCCGCTTCTCTGTAAAAGTTATTTTTCACACTAATTTTGTAATTGGAGGAGAGAGCAGTTCTTCAGTCTCACCTCGAAGGCAAAAGTTAATCTGATGCTCATTATCATTCTTATAATTTCTCAGCCAGTAATCAGTAACAGAGAATATAATTATTGGCCAGTTCCAGGACCCTTATCTTTTCATTAATTACAAGCAAACTTCATTCTTATTTCAAGTTTTACATTAGCTCTTG